>NC_132935.1:156944449-157251405 GCF_034638445.1 Ciconia boyciana
AGGTATCATTAATCCTGCCACAGTACCATGAGATTGCTAGATGATCATGAGACCCCTTCCAGTGCTGTAAGTCACTGGGGGATTATGTATTCTTTTTTTCATGCAGATAATGAATTAAAAAAAAAAAAAAAGGCTTGGAACAGAATTAGCTTCTGATAACGTACAATGACTGTTCAATGGAATACATGAGGTCTTATCTATCTTTAGCTTGTTTTTCCTAAAGAAGTAATCTTGGTGTAGGTTCAGCTCTGGGGGAAGGGAGGAGGAGGAGAAATTGGTCCAAAATGTGTTTGACCTAATAGCTTCCACTAGTTTAGTCTTCAAATCAGATTTAATCATGTGAAGCCAGACTGTATTTATCCTTGTACAGAAAATGGGAGTTGTATTAAATATGAAGGCAAACAGGTTTTTGGCACACGTGGACATTGTGAAAGAGGTCATTTAAATATTTTAATGATTTGGATGAAGGAAACTCTTCAGGAAATTAAACAATGGAAGTTCATAAGACTTGGTAATACTTGTAAACAGACTGTAATCTCATTAGGAGAATTATTTGGCTTGAATATTACAGTGCATATGATGAAACACTAAAACATTGCTCAGCAACTGGGATTTGGACTTTGAGTGGCAATGACATATGAACCCCTGCATGGTTTTAAAGTGTGCTATTTTTGGCAGCTGGGTGTTGGCTTGTCTCCTCAGTAGCAGTAGAAAGTTAGTTTAGTGTATAGAGGAAGGGGATTTGCAATGAGAAGACTCCTCTGACACTACTTATTAAAACATGGGCTGCTGCTTCAGTAAAGAATTGAGGAACAGCACGAATGAGGAGAAAACTGGCTTGTTACAAAAATCTATGGAAGAGGAAGCACCAGAGTCAAGGATAAGTAAAACTTTATCTTCAATTTTAGGAACTGTGGAAAGCCAGGATCTGCATACAGTGGGAAGGACGGTTAATGGGGCAGCTGCGATAGTGGGCATTGAACGCGTTCATAGCGATGATTGCGCAGCGTCAAATTCTAAATCTGGGTTCTGGGATAGAAAAGCAAAATATCCGTCATACAAAAGCATGGAGACTACTCCCTGTGAGAGCTCTAGGAGAACGTATGACAGACCTTTTAGCTTCTTTAATTCCTTTAGTCACCTCCTGAAGGTCTCTGGTACATACGGAAATCTGCAGAAAAGTGAAGAAAAGAAAGACAGAGTTATTAAAAAAAGAGCACCTAAAAAATTTAATAGTAATGGTCAGCACATGAACAATACAGAAAATATTAATAGTAATATTAATAATGAAAATGTAGCTGCAGAAGAGCATTGCTTGTTTGATCGTATTTCTACTTCATGTGTACCAGACATCCTAGACAAAGGCTTACAGGGTGAAATTTCCTTAAGTAGAAATTTTCTGGAGGATTATGCAGTTACGTGTGACCATTCAAGGCAGAATGAAACAACAGTAAACATTGAAGACAGCAGGAGTGACAGCCTACAAAAAGTTTCAAGTTCACATAGAGAGTTATCTCCAACATTTTCCTATCTTGATGTAGACAACAGACAAAATAGAAAAGATAGGGAGTTTTACAGTATTTGTGTTGTAGATGCTGAAGATCTGAAAGGGGATGAAGAGGTGCCAGCTACTGTGCATGAAGAGACTGCAGCAGACATAGATAACTCAGCTGTTACTGATGAAGGAATGTGCAGCATGGCACGACCTCTAGACACTGGGGAGGAATTTCCAATGCAGCAATCAGCACAAGTGGAAGCTAAGTTTAATTCACAGAAAGAACTGTTTGAGTATAAAAAAGAGGATAGGTCAAACATGCAGAAAGAGGAAACAAAGGAATATTGTAGTATAGACATCCAATCTTCTTTTGATAACTTTCTGGCTAACAGGTGTCAGGTGCATAGGTTAAATACTGACAATACAGTAACAGATGGCTTAAGAGCGAAAGTATATGATGAAGTCGTCCCTGAGAATCGACAAGAGGAGGTATATACCATAGGTAATGCTGTCAGTTGGAATGATTCAGGAAATAATTCAGGAAAAATTGAGGGAAGTCACGATTCTGAGATTGTACCATTTGGTTTAAGTAGGCATCCCTCAAGTGTTGTAAGGGAAATATATATTAGAGAGGTCGCAGAGAACATGAGGGGTGACTTTAAATTATCATTAGAGTTACATGAAATGGGTAATGATTCTTTTTTGGTGAGTCAACATGTAGAAAAACTTGCTGAAGAAGGCTGCTTCCTAAAGCCAGAAAGTGAAGTAAAGTCAAATGTGGAAAAGAGAACATTTCAAAGAACATATGGTGATAGCCAAACGTTTGCATCTGACTCTAGTGAACATCACAGCGTTTTGGAAGAATTCTTGAAAGATAAAGAGAAATGCACAGGTACAGTTTTGCATAGCTGTGAAGCTTTGAATATGACTGAAATGCATGAAAACTTGGAAGAAGGTTCTGATTTTCAAACTCAAATTAAGGGTTGCACTGAAAACGAGACATCAACTGAAGCTGCAAACCATAGCGGCATGGAGGAAGATGTCTGTGTGAGTATCATTGAGCTAAAAAGCGACATGCTTGAGGAAGCTGGTAGCTTGAGCAGAACTCGATCATGGGTAAGTGATGGCACTTTGACATCTTATGAACTACATAACACAAGTGCAGATGAAATGTTCCTAAAGGAAAACAGCCTAGCATCTCAGATTTCACAAGAGTTACCAGGGAGTAAAGGTAAAGTATGCAAATATTCAAATGCAGTTAACAAAAATATTGTCTCTTCTGTGTCTGTGGAACATGAGGATATGAATAAAATGGACATGAGCTGTAGACAAGATGAGCAACAGGATGTATGTTCCTTCCACACAGTGGAAAATCGATGGAATGCGGGGACTGACTCAGCCAAAATAGCTGGGGATGTAGTAGAATCTGTAAAACAGAAAAAATTTGAAGTTCACCTAAATGAGACAATTGATAACAAGGCAGAAAATGTAAAACAGAATTTGGATGCTAACATTGTTGATCGTGATAAAAACATCTTAAATTGCAATAAAGTCTTGACTTACGATCAGAATACTTACTCTAACTCCACTGTACCTGTACCTTTGGACAATTGTATGTACAAGAATGTAAAATTGACAGATGACACTAAAAATCTGGAAGATACCAGTAATCTCTTACATAAAGCCCATAATAGTTTACCTTCATTGTGTCAAAATTCATATTCTCATGTGCGTGATGAACCAGTGGAAGAGCCTGAGTTATGTCACTGTGCCAGTCCAGAGCCAGAGGTTGGGAACTCCCAAGTTTCTGTTGGGCCTTTTACTGAAGTGGGATCAGAAACTCATGAAAGAAGTGTGTGTGATGTAAATGAATGTAATCTTCAGGATGGTGAAGTAAAAGAGTGTGTCAGCATCCACTCAAAGGAGGAGAACCTTACTGGTTTTAGTATGTCAACTGGGAGTCTAGAAGCTTTTACCACTGGGAATTTAAAGCAGTTAGAAGCCAAGACTACTGAACTGAAAAACACCAGTTACATATTAAATACTCAAATGAATGACTTGACCACAGGTTGGGAACAGATGCAGTCAGATCACAAGATTTTCTCAAACAAAGAGCTTGGAGTTTTTGTTGACCCAAAGCAGATAGACAAATACGCTGCTACTCCTTCCTATGAAATACACAGTGCCTCTCCTGGTGCCGCAGGATTTCAGCAAGGCAGTGAGCGGTGTGTTTTAGATCTGATGGAAGATGTATCGAGTGACCAAGAGCACTCCTATGAACTGGACAGACAAAATCCCCAAGTTGAAATATGGTCACATTTCATCAGTCTTCAGACTGGCAGTGCTGATTGGACAAATCAGCTATTTTCTGACACTGTTACTGCTGGTAATGGTGAATATCTGATGGGCTTTTTATGGAATAATACAATTTCTAACACTACTGTGAAGAATGACAGACTATGTATAGGTAGTGAAAATTTCCAGAACGAACCTGAAGATTTAACAGGTGCTTCATACGCAGTGGAAAGATACCCGTATCAGCTGCCAGCACCAGAAAATGTTGGTACTTGGGGATGGCAAGATAAAGACGAATTTGTAAGTATTCTGCAGAAATTATTTGATGTTAAAGCTGAAGCTAGGAAGTGGAACAAGCCAAGTCAAACTGTGGTTTCATTAGATAGTTAAATATATCATATGTTATTTTGTCCTGAAGCTGACCATGCTCTTTCCTTTGCAAAACTGAATGCTATACAGAATGTAGTAGTTCAAAATGTTGCTGAATATTGATATATGGGTTTTTTTCTTTTTGATTCTGTTTACCTTGTGTGAAAGTTTAAACATTGGGCAAAGTATCTTGATTGCAGATTCTCAATTCTAGCTGAACTTGAGATGAACACTTCAGTATGTGGAAAGGAAACTTCCTACAGACTGTTAATAGTGCTCTTTACCTTCATATAGGAAGAAATCTTTGTGGATTTCCTGAAATCTTAAAGTTCTTGCTTGGTAGCAATTAGGAAACCTTTTGCTCACTTCTGGAGATGATCTTCTGAAGTGCTGTAGAAAGGAGTGGCTGCAGGAGAAACGTGGGGAATAAGCTAGACTGGATCTTGGCTAGCTGGGGTAAGAAAGAAACAAAGCTGACCTGCGGGAGCTGCTGCTCCTCTTCCTTCCCAGCTGAGCAGAGCCAGCACTTAACCTTGTTCTCCACACCAACAGCGTTACAGCAGCTGCTCTGACCTTGCCCAGCAGTTGCAGTGCCGGCAGCAGGTTGTACTTGAGGCTAAGTTTGCTATCTCCAGGGCGGGGTGGGGGGGGGCAGCTTTTTGTATTAAAAATGGAAACTGATGGAACTTGCTGTCATCTTTGAATCCTTACTATTCAAGTAGTTATGTCGAACGCTTCCACTTTTTGTAAGTCATTTCTCTGTCATTCAGTAGATGTGTTTGAGAGTCCTTAGATCTTTTTACCTTATGGATGTGTTTTCTATGCACTGTGATGATGACTATCTGAGTGCACGTGTTTCAGAGTAATTAAAGCTTCACAGAGTTTTGAAATGCCTGTCTTAAACTCTGTAATGTTCCTAGCATCCTTAAATTCACAAAACAAATTTTAATAAGCTTTTTTAGTATGCGTTATCATGAGCAATACTCTTTCCCAGTATAATCATCATATTAAAACACACTGAAGGTATTCTGGGTATGGAATAACTTAATACGTTTTGCTCAAACATTAGCAAAACAAGAGAAAACTGTCTCATGTTACTATCAAAAAAGTATTGTAGATGTTGGCACTGCAGAGAGCAATCTCTCTGAAGCACAAATATAACCATGTATGACCATTAAATGTGTCCATTTCCAATCTAGGTTAAAGGAGATTGGCCTAAGATGATTTAACTGGATCTGGTAATTCATTCTTTTTGTCCTGTCTAGGGGAAAACTAACCTGAATTTTTGTTAATGCTGTTTTTTCTCTTGAATTAATGACAGAAGTTGTCATGCACGTCTAATTTCTTTCAATTTTCCATACTGCTTCCTTAAAACTGTTATGTTTTTATGTAAGTCCAAAAAAAAAACCCCCCAAAAACCACAACCCTGTGCTTTTCTAATTTCTCAGGTTTTTTTGTTATTTCACAGAAACAGATACAATAACAATATAATCAACATAGAGTTAATGTGTATATTAGAGAATTGCCTGAAGTCTAGGGCAAGTACAAGTTGAGTTAGCCTGTCAAAGGTGAAGAATGAAATGTTTGTTGTAGTTTGCTCTGCTTTGCTAGCCTTTTCTGGTGATTCTTAATCAGGGAAATGAATTCTGTGCTGCACAATTCAGTCGGTTTTGTACCTGAAACGATTATGGGATGGCAATTCAGTTAATATATTCAGATGTGAAAAAAACTTGACAATACAATATTGAGTTGTACATGTGATACTGTTATTTGAAACTGTACACGTATACGCACAGATGCGTGCAGTGCATCCACAAAGTGCATAATCAAAGAAATTTCTTTTTGTAGGAGTCAACCAAGGTTTCTGAGTTAAATCCTAATGCAAAGGTGTGGGGAAATCATATGTTACACTTGGAAGCAAGTGGTGCCACTGATGGTAGCGTGAGCAAAACGTGGGAAGAAATACCTGACCAACCTCCAGATTCTTGTAAAGAAGGTATGAGAGAATTTCTAGCTGTTGCTCAAGCAAAAGGTAAAAATCAGTGCAGAACTTTCTCAATTTTAATTTCCTGTTAAAAAAATGAATGCAAATATGTAAGCAACTTCAGATTTAGTTTTAACTATGATGTTACTGCGATTAGAAGGAATGCTTTTTGAGTGTGTTTGTCATCTCTGCTGCAGGACTGGATGCCAATGGTGATGGCGACAAAAAGCATCAGAATGCAATGCTGACAGAGCTGCAGGAGCCATCGCCAGCTGTTCCGGTGTCAGACCAGACAGATATGAACCCTTTGGCTCTTGATCATTCTGAGTATGAGTCTATGCATGAAACCACCCAGACAGGTAAGAGAAATGACGTTTGCTTGGACTTGGTTTAAAAAAAGAAAACATTTTGGGTTGAACAGTGAGCATTCATAAAAAAAACCAAACACACATGCACACACCGCCTAACACCCTTCCCCCCCCAAAAAAAACCACCCCAAAACCAAAAACCCAAACAGAAAAACCCTACACCACTTTCTTTGTTCAATATATGCATTCTGTAAACAGACCTCAGAAAATCCTGTCTCTCTTGCTGTCAGGCTTAGATGTATTTGGAAACCGGTCTCCTCCTATTTGAGTATAGGCCTTATGAGATACTGCACAGAATCGATCATAAGTTCTGGATGTGACTGAGTATTGTTTTCTGAAATGTTATTCTGAATGCAAGTCCTTAGTGTAGACATTTACATTTAGATATCTACCTGTCTAAGCTGCATGTTTCTAGTTGGGTCAGGTACTGAGGTGAAATTCACATACCATTTGTGTCTCAAGTAGTAATGTTAATGTGTTGAAAGATCAGTCTTGTACTGAAAATGCTGAAAGAAGCAACAATTTAGTCTAACTTCTTTGCATTCTTTTTTAATGAACTCTCATGACTTTTTTCAGTGCAACTGTTAGTAGCTGTAGTCTATACCAGATGGCATGTTTTAAGAAACTTCTGGAAACTACCATAGAGATTCAGCCATGCTTATATTTCACTGAAAGGGACAGAAGGTCTGCAAGATGCATGTAGGATTACTAGAACTGAGATGAGGGATGGGAAAGACAGGAAAATGTGCTGGGTGTTTCTTGAGATTCATGAGAGGTCTGCTCCTTGTTCATTGTGCTTAGCTGATTTTATAACATGTATTTAAAATGACCAGTATCGCATCCATAATAGTTGGAAATCAAGACAACTGACATCAAACACAGTTGTGGCATCATCCTTGCTTGTGTTGAAAACTGAAAGTTCTCTTTGACTCTCCTACTTAAGGGTATTATTGGGGAGTATTAAATAATAACTAACTGGCAAATAAAAAATGATATTAATGGTGCCTAGCACTCTAGAAGTGAACAGTGCTCCTCAGCTTAGTGTTAGAACTTGTCAGCATGTCTTTTACATGCCCAGAATAGTTAACTTTTAACAAGAGTCAAATAGTGTTGTGAAGCAGCTGAACAGCAGGTCCGATCTATTCCATGTGATGAATAGTAACATAGGTGGTCCCAACTCTGAAATATGATTTTTATTTTTTTAATTATTATTTTAAAAAATGCATATAACTTCGGGCTTTGCTAGGTTTTGCGCAAGGAAGAAAGAGGAGGTGGGGAAGGGAAATAGTGGTTAGTACATGATATGTGTATTTCTCAGGTGTTGGCATTATCTACATCAGAATAGAACATGTGAAGGACAAAACGGTGGGAGGAAATTAGAAGTTGCTTTAGGAAGAAGAAAGGTTAAGGAGAGCTGAAGAAAAGGATGAAAGTTACTGAAGAAGGGAAGGGTATAGAGGGTAATAGTTGGTGTGAAATACTTTTTAAAAAAACTAATTTACATTTATGTAACATGTTACTAAATGTTTTGTAAATCTCTAAAAGCCACACTAAACTTGTGATCTTTAAACAGTTCTCCCACTGACACAATTAGTTTACCCTCAACTGACTGTAGTATATTGGGTCTAAACTAAAATGAACATGAAATTAGTGTTTTCCATGTGATAATTTTGAAAATTCCAGGTATAAGAAAAAAATTAATTTCTCCTTCTTAACCAAGAGATTTTTAATTGATCACACATCTGTTGTTAATTGATTGCATATCTGCTGATATTTCATAACTATGTTTTTGAAACACTTTTCTGAATTAGTGTGTTGGGAGAGTGAGACCAGAAGTATGAAGTGCCTCCATTACATAGCTCGCTTGCTGTATTAGTCAGCTGCATTAGTCAGGGTTTAGTCAGCTAGAGGTTGGTTAGTTTCCTAAGACTGGAAGACAGATGTATGAGCTAAATCAGTTCAGTATTTACTTTGAGATGTATTTGTAGCTGCTCTTCTAAAACTGCCTCAAATTTTTATGTATTTGGAGAACAGAGGTCAACAAGTGAAGTCAGATATGGTTTTTCTTTTTTGTCTCAAATAAAAAGTGTTTCTGTGTAATTTTGGTGGGTGGTGAACTAATACACAATGAACATCTATTGAATTTGAAAATTTGTTACTAGTTATACACCCAATAATACACATGATGGCTTGATTAAAATATCTATTGTGTAATACAGCAGAACTAAATTTAAACTTAAGTATTTCAATTATTAGGTGGAAATGAACAGTTGCAGCCAGAAGGTCAGGAAGATTTACGAGAATTACTGAAAAAAACACTGGAATTCTGCTTATCTAGGTATGTATATACCTAAATGTAGCAAACTGGAGGATAACTAACAAGATCCAGTACCTAATTTGGGATGTACGTTAATATATTTCACAGCTGTCACTTAAAATGAGCAGAAAGGATGAGAATTTGGGAGAAGTAACACACAAATTCCAGAGTATTGTATTTATGTACCTCTTAAAGCTTACATAAAATTTCTGGGCCTAAAACATAAACTAGCAAATATATAGTTTTGAAGTGAGAGTAGTTACCAGCAATTACAGATCAGGTGAATTTTTATCACTGTTACTGTTTTTTTTTCCAAATTAAAACTGAGTAGCTTAAGCAATTTGGTAAGCTTTGTTTAAGCTAATAATTTTTAAATTTGCATTGATACAAACTAGGATTTTTGTATGTGCCTCTCTAGTTCCCTTTATATTTTAAGTTAAGGATCAATTTTTTTAAAAAAAATAAATAAGGGCTCTGAGTCATACAAATTCCGGTATAGACTGATGCAAGATCATCAAAGCAGTTTACTTGTACTTAATTATTCTCAGTGCTTGCGTCTAGATAAAAACATCATAAACACATGTCTTAATAACCTAGAAAAATTCCTAATCTGTATACTCCTGCATAACCAGTTACAGTCAGTGGTTTTTTGAAGTAATAAACTCCTAACAATGTTACAAGTTTGTGGGAATAATGTGCTGCCTAAACAGGAAGATGCCAATACTGTTGCATGAAGGAAAAAAAATACATTTTCATGTTTTCTAGGAAGTGAAATATAGTAGGTGAATGGACTGCAGAGTTGGTGAAAATGCTGAAAACAAAATTTACTGTAGGAATCTGCCTTCTACTATGTGATGAGTTTTTGTCTCAAGTTTATTGGCAAAAGTTACATCTGTCACATTTCCCCATTTTTTTTTTCTCTCCTAACAGAGAAAATCTTGCCAGTGACATGTACCTTATATCACAGATGGACAGTGATCAGTATGTGCCAATAATGACAGTAGCAAACCTCGATCATGTCAAGAAACTCAGTACTGACATGGATTTGATTGTTGAAGTGCTGAGATGTAAGTAAAAATCCCTCAATGCTAGAAAGCATTTTGGTTATTGATGTAGAACTATTAATCCAGATTTTCAGTGTGTCTCTCTTTTTTCTTATGTATCGCAATAAAATGCCATCCTTTTTCTGTAAAGTGTTAAATAGAGCAAGCAGCTTCTAGTTTAGACCGTCACAATTACAGGACACAATTACAGGTTTTATCAAAGCTACTTCGCATTTGAGGTATCAAGTAATGATGTGTGTAAATGAGAATAATGTGAGTTTAAATTCTCAGAAAAGGTTACTGGATGGTACCACTAACGTAAGAACCGGAAAAGAATGTGACTTAATGTGTGCCTTAGAAGAAAAAGCTTATGAATTGGGATTTTCTAGGCTGGAAGAGTAGGAAGAGTGTGGAGATTTTAAGGAACATGTCTGCTCGGTTTCATATGTCTGAAAGTATCCTCAGTCATGTTCTGCTTGTTTCTTAATGTTCAAAGATATTTTAAGTTTAGCACAGAAAGCTCTGCATTGTAAAACTGTGTCCACAGCATCTTTCTGTGTGCAAAGCTATTATGATTGCTGTGACAGCTAAAATACATTTTTGTCTTTTCTCTTTTAGCGTTGCCTTTAGTCCAAGTGGATGAGAAGGGAGAAAAAGTTAGACCAAATCAGAATCGCTGTATTGTGATTTTACGTGAAGTACCTGAATCTACCCCAATTGAAGTAAGTGTTTAATTGTTCTGTAAAGAATGCCTTTCCCTTAGGATTTGGAAGTTAGATTTCTTCCAGATTTCAATAAGCATATCATAATTATTGCTACATTGTTAGTTAGTTTCTAACAATGTTTCTAAACCTTAGTTTATTGTGTGTGTTTGGATAATAAATATATTTGATAGAAGCATGTCGCTCATAGGAAGACTGTGGTAAAACATGTAGCTTTACAGAGGGCTGAAAAACTGACAGTGCTGTGTTTGGCAGAGATACCATAATTTTCTTGGACTCTGGCTTATCCGTATGCACTCAGCTCTTTGGATAAATAGCAAACGAAGATGAGGGAAGGTACGTCTTAGAATGGAAAATGCCATTGCTGCACCTTGAAGCTTGTTAGGGTAAAGTACTTAAAGCTTTGCAAACATTTCCATAATGCTGAGGGTAAAGGTGTCAACAAGTTGCTAAGGTTCTCTGCTGGCTTGTGGAATGAGTGCGAGAGTGGAGAACTTCATTCTTTGAAATATATTCAATGCAACTGATGTAGCTGGGACTATGACTAATGGAAAGACTAGAAAAAAATGTTTGGGCCATAGGTTAAACCATCTTGAATTTTCAAAAAGGAGGAGAAGGCACAGGTTCTTGATGACGGGGAGATATTTTAATTTCCTCTATATTTTACAAGGAAGAATAAAGATTCCGAAAGGGTTGCTGCTCTTGATAGTTTTCATACAAAAATAAAAAGTACTGTAGATTAAAAATTATAATAAAGAAGTTAAGTGGCCTTAGTAAACAGGAGCATGAAACAAAATGCTAAAAGGAATTGGGGGGAAGAAGTTAGATATGCTATATACATAGTTTAAAAATATCAGCTGCTTTTAGCTTTCTAAATGAAGTGTAACCTTTCAAAGACTGCCTAGCTTTGAATACTATAGATTTCTCTTTTTTTTTCTTTTTTTCCTGTCCTCAGTTTGTCAGGTTGGATATATTAGCACTGGGTGGTCACTCTTAAATGCTTACCAACAACAAAGTTCTGAGGAGTCTTTATTTTCAGAAGAGGTGGTTTGAAGTGGTGTTTTATACATTATGTGTTTAAATTTGCCAGACTGGAAAATCTATACTTAACCTGACAGATTTAATAGGATACATTTTCTGGCGTAGCATGGTCAGGCTTTATTTAAGCAGCAAACTTCCAAAATACTGTAAGGCATCCCAGTTGCATTGCTTTTTGATGCTGCTCGCCTCAACTCTGTGACAAAAATAAATAATATGCAAATGGCTTAAAACAAATATAAAGTCCAAAGTATGTTTTTTCTGTAGAAACTAGCTGATTGTTTTTGAGGTAACATAAACCCTGTTTCAAATATATTAATCTGTAGACCCTTGAGTTAAAGTGTATCTCCAGGTTTCTGCTGAAAGGGCAGGGTTCTCCGATCCCATGTAGTATGCACAGGTTTTCGTGTGGCTCTGTGGTTTTGGGGACAGGGAAGAAATAGACATTTTTCTGCAAAATGTAACATTGATGCCAAAAGTAAGTGTGTCTCTGTAGCCTAAATAGCTTATCTCCCCTGATTTAAAGGGAGCAGGGAGTTTCTACTTGCAGTATGGCCTTAGACGATGCTTGTTGGAATTCCTTCTAGCTAGCGGGGAGATTGGAGAGAGCTAACACTACTGCAGGTGTTCTGAAGTTCTCAGTTCTGTTTTGTAAGCCCAAAAGTGCTTTTTATCTTTCTTACCCAGAGTTCCAGAGTTCTGCACTTTAAATCGATGTTTTCTTCTGTCCATTCATTTTTTTTTTTCTCCCACCCTTTTCTCTCCCTTCTTATCAAAACCACTTTCCTTAGGAGGTTGAAGCACTTTTCAAAGGAGATAATTTGCCTAAGTTTATCAACTGTGAGTTTGCCTATAATGACAATTGGTTCATCACGTTTGAATCAGAAGCTGATGCACAGCAGGTAACACTATTTTTTGGAAGCATTTCAGAATGTAACAGTAAACAAGGGGTGGGATGAGGGTGGATTGTCGGGTCGTAAACTGTATTACAAATGTGTAACAACTTAAAGAAAAATTCCCAAACCTCTAAAAACAGTAGTGCTTCCCCTTAGTTAATATCCAGTTATCAGTACTATTAAACATAACCCTGTAAGACTTTTATCTTGTTCGCATATCCTGGCTTCCTGGCCAAAGTGATAATTTTTTGTACTAAGGACATAGATATTTCGGATGACACATTGAAATTCTTCAGTCGTAACAATTAAAATCTTGTTTTAATGCTGCTGAAGCATTTCTGCAGTGATAACTTAAATCTTGCCGAATGCAGATTACATATGAGAGTTTTCTATAGTCTAACATTAGCAGACACTTCAAGAATTATTGTTAGGCTTAGCCTGTCAAAACTCAAGTTTCCTATGTTTAAATTATATTTGACAAATTTTATAATTACTTTCTTAAAGGCTTACAGATATCTTAGAGAAGAAGTGAAAACTTTCCAAGGAAAACCGATTAAGGTAAATAAAACTTTATGGGTTGTTTGGGGCATGTCTGTATATGTGTTGGGTTTTGTGGGGCTCGCTGTGTTTTCTAATATAAATTTAAGTGGTCCAATCTCAGCAGCCATTTGACCTGGAGATGGGTTTTGAAATGTAGCACATGCCATTTTACTTCTCCTTTTCCTCCTTCCTGGCAGTGGTACATCCATCCCAGCGTCAGGCCAGCAGGGAAGCATTCAGCTGTTCCTGCCTTCCTTGAAGGAGAAAGCAGTGACTGACAAGTGTCCAGTAAAAGTCTGAGAGCTGCTGTAATAAATAATCTAATCTCCTTTGCAGGCAAGAATAAAAGCAAAGGCAATAGCTATAAACACATTTTTGCCAAAGAATGGATATAGACCTCTGGATATGAACCTCTACACGCAGCAGCGTTACACAACATCCTTTTACTTACCTCCAGTATACAGTCCCCATCAGCAGTTTCCATTGTACAGCTTAATTGGCCCACAGACCTGGTCAGCCACGCACAGCTACCTTGACCCTTCATTGGTAAGTCTCTTGATTATGAAACAGTTGCATTCTTTTCAAAGTTGGTATTATTTTCTTATGAAGTCTTGAGGTGTAGGAAGCATAGGTATCCTGAAGAGGGGAGTTTAAGATACTGATTCTTTCTGACGAACACTTCTTCAAAATTCTTCCTGTACAAGATTGTGTACAAGATTAATTATTTGAAAATTGCACCTGCTCTCAGACTGCAGGGTGATTCTCTTCTTAACCCTTTAGTTTTTGAGGCAGTTCTTTACTAAAGGTTATCAATTAACCATTACCAAAAGAAATCTTTACTAAAGACTTCTTTTAGTAATGGTTAAAAACCTCTTTAGAAATTAGATCTTCAGAATAGGTATGTGAATACCAGAAAAAGCAATTCTGATACGTACTGAATAAACTTAATGGAATTAGATAAATAAGGATAACTTAATATCTTGATCTTCCAGGAGGAAAATAAGTTCTAGGTTAACATGCTGAATTACCCTATTCAGCATGTTCTTAAAGCAAAATATTCTCTGTGCAAAAGTAACATCTTTTTTGGCAATAAAAAATAAAATTACTTTTGCTAATAAAAAAATAATTCACTTTTAAATTGCTTAATGTTTAAAAATTTTCTTAAAGGGGCTGTCTGTAAGCCTTAGAGCTAGGGTGGTAGCAGTAAGTCCATATATACTCTTAACGGGACATCCGCTGCATCCTGCAATGCTGCTTCCATCTTCTCCTCCACTGTGACAGTCCCATCAGAATTACCTTGGCCCCTTTTAGTGCCTTTGTTATCCTACAAAAACTAATATGAATATAGTTTTCTGTAATGACTGGGAGACTAAGGTTGTCCTTTGTGGAACCTCTTTCTTCCCTCTGTAAATGCCTCTCTACTTGCGGCTAAAAGAAACTAGGGTAGCAATGCTCAAAATTAGAAGCTTTTTAGAGGTTTTTTTGGCAGAGGATTAAAGTGTCCTTGAACAAACTTGAGCAAACTTCCTGTGTACCAAACAGCAAGCTAATTAAAAAGTTGGTGTGCTAAACACTTCACACACAGGGAAGGTAGCCAGAGCCCTTGCAGGGGAAAGCTTTTTAAGGGGGATGAAGAATGCGGAGGAGACAAGGTAGCATAGTGAACAGTGTTATTCCAGGAGAAAGCCACCTTATTAAGCAGCAATGAATGTGATTCCTCCTCTAGATAAACTAAGACTGACTATTGCATAGTCTTGCTGTGGGATAGTGAAGTAGTTGGATGGCAGTGGTGTAGAAGATGTAGATTAATTGGCCACAGGCTCAAGTACAGCACAGTGTGTATCTGCCTTATGTCATCCTGGAACTTTTTGTATTCCAGAAAGCTTACTAGTCATGGCTTTGGGGGAAGACCTTACAAGTTTGCCAGCATTAAAGATCTCATACCTTTCTTAGGAAAAACAGAAAATTAACTGGCAGAGCTTTGCCTCCCACTGTTTTGCAGCATATTGTCATTAGTTAGCTGCATTTTGTGTACATTAATGTAATATGATGTTTCTTGAACCTTTTATAAGAAGAGCTATATTTGAATAGAAATTACTCATGAGGAGAACAGGGACCACGAGGAACAATGACACAGGAATAATTTTCATGAGACAGGGTTGCAGTTTGCACGTAGAGACTTACGTGCAAATATAGCAGAAGTTTCTCGCCTCTTCTGCTTCGGCATAAACACTAACAGTGCTTTGTCTCATCTCTAATTTGAGATTAAATACACTCAGTAGTATGGGCATACAGTTTTAGTTCTGAAACTAGAATATGGCAACACATGTCCTCAAAATTCTAAAACTACCTACTTCTTCATGAAGTACTTAATAGTATTTGAGGAAAGATCTAGTTTGTCCTGCTTGTAAAAAACATAGGTGTACTTTTCATGAGCCAGATGACTTCTGTGGAGGAAGCAAATTGATGCTTTTGGTATTATTAGAAAATGAAAATTAATTTTTTTCCCTCCAAAAAGATCACCCATCCTCATAAAGAAAGAAGGGGTGAATATTGCTAGTGTCCCTTTAAGCAATGAGTTAAACTTGTTTTCCTTTAGTATGTTCAATGTCTTCTCATTATTCAGGTTCAGTAGTTGCTTACTAGCTTTGATTGAATTTTACAGCGTTCAAGTTGTAACTATTAAAGCAGAAAGCACTTCAAAGCAGTATTTTGATGAAAATTTGTTCCTAAAATAGTTTTATTAAACTCCTAATGGTCTGGTTTTGGAGTCTGAGGTAGCATTTGCTGTCATGTATGCTAGGTTAAGCTAATAGTAGTTTGGCATGACAGCTTTGGTGTTAAATTTTATTTTTCATTGATTAGTGATTTACTTTAACTTCTGCAAGAAAGGTTAGACAAGCTTAAAGATACCTTTATAGGAAACAGTCTTAATCCCAGCTGTTTCTCATCATTTAATTAAGTGTAGAAAGAGTGCTACACAGAAGACTTTTCTGCATTTTAGTTATTTTCAGGGGGAGAAGACAGGCAGGCATTTATCAGCTGTTGCTAATAATAACATTTCCTAAATGAAACTCATTCATACATGTAAAAAAAAAAAAGAAAAAAGTGTGCTAGTGAGGTTGGAGAAATTACTATGAACATGGTTCACATTTTGAGATATTTTGTTAAGACAAGACATTAATACGCACCCACCCCAAAAAATCTTTTGCTAATGTTGCTACTTTGGGCAACAAGACAGTAATTCACACGTAGGATAAGGTGGTAAGATGTGAAAAGAATCAGAGGTCCACTTAACATCCACTTGTTCTTTATTTAGGTGTCATGAGGAAGATAAGTAGAACAAGGAACTAAAAAGAAATTTTTTTTCTTTTAGGGAGGGATTCAAATATAAATTATAAGAACAATTACAGGCTGTGTAGGTTAGAGACTCTTTGACAAAGAAGTATCTCTGTACTCTGAAGTCATGCATAGTATGGTGTAAAATAGGAGTGTTACTTAACTTACAACCAAGAATTTTGGCTCAGTGTTTTTCAGTCCTCTTGACAAATTATCAGAACTTGAATATGCATAGTGGTTGTCTTCTCAAAAAACAGCATTTTGTAAGTTGGTTACAAGGCACTGGACAAGTGCTCTGTTGCTGCTTGAGCCAGTCTTTTAAGTACTGCCCTGCATAGAATGACGTAAAATATGGGGTTAAAAAATAGTACTCAGTTTGTTTATAACTATGAGCATGCAATATATTCTTTAGGTAACACCATTTCCAAATACTGGATTTATCAATGGGTTCACATCTCCAACCTTCAAGCCTGCTGCTTCTCCATTGACTACACTCAGACAATATCCTCCCAGGAACAGGCAAGTTCAACCATCTTTTGACAATATACATACTATTTTATTATCTGGCATGTGGGGTTTTAATCTGCTTATTTCAGTAACAGCAGCTAACTTGAAAATACTTGTGAAATTGAACCTGGTGCAAGGTTAAGTGAGGCCAAAGGGCAGATGGTGCTGCTATTGTTAGTGGAGGTACTGTTTCTAAATGTAAATGGACTGTCTGAAAGCTGAGAAGTGGTCTGTTCCGTGGTCTAGGGTATTCAGATGAAATATTCTGAATGATGGCATGTGATCAGCAAGATTATTCATATAGTACTTTCAATTTCAGGTAGTTTTTGGTAAAGCCATAGTTGAAAATAGTGAAAAGGTTAATTTTGATAATTCATATGACCTGGTAAAGTGAATATTTATCATTCTTATAAATGAAATATGCAGTAAAGGACTAAAGATCTTGCTTCTTCTGAATTCTGTGTATAGACTTAGGCCTCAGAAGATCTCTCATAGTACGTATGTTGAAATGACTTTTGAATTTGTAGGAATCCTAGCAAGTCTCATATACGACATACAATACCCAGTGCAGAAAGGGGACCTGGGCTTCTAGACAGTCCTACAATATTCAACTTTTCTGCTGATCGTTTAATCAATGGCGTCAGGAGTCCACAGACGCGGCAGCCGGGACAAAACAGGACACGGATGCAGAATGCTACTACGAGTTATACCAAGAGGGAAGTAGGAACTGGACGGATGGAACAGACCAGCGTTGACTCGTCTCCTGGATTAGGTAGAGGAAGGTGAGTGTATTCTGTAGTTGTCCTCTGAACAACCTGGTATTGCTGCTTCTAAACTACTTCTTTTAGTAAAGAGGTATGGTACTAGTACTGTTCTCATTCCTATTTTAAACTAAGACCGTCTCTCCTCAAAGCTAAAATCTTGGAAAGTACTTCAGAGAAAGTGCTAAATATAGAATAAATGCAAAGTGGACTTGCATACTTTCCTACCAAATGAAAATCATTAACGGCAACTGATGAACAACTTAAAGCCATAAGATCTAATCCTCTGTCCTTTCTTCATCTGTTGTAAGAAAGTTTTTTGCATATTATTTGACTTAAATGAAGCAGTTCTTCCCATTTCATTGTTCAGCAGTGTAGATTGTGCACCTGAACCTGTACTAGCAGTGCTTATTGTTAATTTTTTAAGTTGAAAGATCAGAATTTTTCCCAAATTAGACATTTACAACAACAAAGATGATGGATTGGTATGGAGAGAGGAAAAAGGATTACATGCAACTAGGAAAACCATTGTTACACAGTTTAAAAACAAACGAACAAACAAAACCACCCAAGCACCTGGGGAGCTGAAAATTGGTGGCACCAATATTAATATGAGAATTTAGCAGGCTTATTTTGGAATTTTTTAAGTACGGTACAGTTCTAATAAGTGCTTTATAAAAGTACTGTGCAGCTTTGTTTAACGATGGCTGTGTTTGTGTCTCCAAGTAAATCCAATTTTGAGTGACTTACTGAATTGGAAGATAACAAGTCTCTTGCAGATGATCCTATATTAGACTTGTATTGTATCATTGCAAAAATTAAGTGGGGATTTTGTGCAAGGATTGTAATACTTTTCTAAATCTAATTTGCCAAATTGTGTTGTAACTAGTGGATGAAAGTGTGATTAAGGACATAGGAAACACGATTGCTCAAACTATAGACTACAAAAATGTACAGGAGCAGTCAGTACCTAGATTTATATTCTGATGTTTTGGTATTGAATACATTTAGAACATTAAAAGTCAAACAGAAAACTTAGAAAATATATTGAAACTGAGTTAGAATGCATTGCAAATTTTAAACTGCTGCATGGAGGGGCTTTACCTGAAGCAGGGCTGGGGGAGGAGCACTGGAAATGTTTTGGAGGGGCTTTACCTGAATTGAAATGAGTTAGCCATATTTCAAAAGTTATATATGTATCAAAAAAAAAAAAAAAGACTAAAACCTTTTATTTTGGATATTGAAAGATTTTGTCTAAGCTTTATATGTAATTGGCACTGAGATGCTTTTAACACAGGAATTATTTGTAACCAGTGTATTCTTTTGGTGACTTGTATAACATCCGTACCTTTATTTTAATGAGAGCTTGATAGAAATTTTTCCATAAAACATTCTTTTTAATAACCTGTCTAGAATGAAGATGGATGAAATAGCAATTTGAATTCATTTCTCCTGTTTTCACCAACTGCCTTACATTCATTTACAGGCAAAGTTCTGATAACTGCTTTCTTTCCCTTAGGAAAAACTCATATGGCTACCGAAAGAAAAGGGAGGACAAGTTTACAGTGAGTGTTCATGATCATATTCATCTATAATAAAAGTAGGGTAACAAGGCAATAATATGGATATTATGTGGAGTAGCAGGTGAGAAGTTATTGCACAAGCAATTGTATGTCACAGTTGACTGAAGACAGCAGCTTATCAGAGTCACATGAGTTTACTGCATTTGGGTATCAGAGAAGATTGTCCATTAATGCAGAAGTCAGGAAAAAGTTAAAATTAATCTTTTATAGTAGAAAAAAATTTCCATCTTAGTGTTACATTGTCAGCATGCCAGTGTTCACATTCAGGGAGAGCTAAATATCTAAGCTAAAGTTCAAAACACTTGATACTTGATTATTGTTCATGTAGGCGTTGAAGAACACTTTATAGATCCATGTGTCATAATGTATAGCTAGAATGTTAGTTAAGTGGTCAGTTCTGTTTCTTAAATGCCTCTCCAAGTACCACTTGTTAAGGGTATACTAACAGTATTGAAATATTACAGTTTTGGTAAACTTAAATTCAAGGTGAATACCTAAATAGCCTTGGTACTTGAAAAGGCTGGACTAGTCATTGTGTAGAAGAAAAAAAATGTAATTTTTTTGTAGGACTTAAGGTTTGATTTGATAAAACCAGACACTTCTCTGCAATTCATTTTTGCCATACATGGCATGTTCATGAAGTTGAACCGGATTATTCCCATATTCATGTTACAATTGCAAAGTAACCCTGCTGCATGAGCCATAACACTTTCTTAAAGGCCTGGAGTCGTTGCATTTGTGTATTTGTGGCTCCTGCTGTTGAGTAGCCTTAGGAGACTTGGATAAAGGAACATCAAGGTTTGGAAAGCATAAAATGACAAGTGGTTCCTTCCCTTTGGTTGCTTTTAGTTCTTGTCAAACTTCTCAAAGCTCAGTGAGATCAGGTTACATGTAGAATTCTCAATACTTCTTTCTTTTGCCCTTTCAAAGCTGCTTGAATTTGTACACATTTTCCTATCAACATTTTTTTCTGTCTTTGAAAGAATAAGGAAGTGGTACAGGTTAGGCGTGTGAGTGAGTGGCTGGAGTGAAAGGGTTACCTTGGACACTTACTGAGCAGAGAGGCTCTTCTGACTCAGCTGACTTTAAAGGTTATTTTTAACTTTGAATGTAAAACTGGTAGACGTGACTTCTTTGGAGACCCACGGTTCCCTTCTCTCAGCACCAGGCTTTAATTGCAGCCTGTGCAGCCAGGTTACTTCTAGTCTCTTCTGGCCCGTGAATCTTTAGTCTGCACTGTCCAGTGATGCAAGTTGAACAGAGGCGAGAGCTGCTGCACACCCGCAACTGTGTACACTGGGAAGGAGCATACTCTGAAGTGAAAGATTAAAATTTGACCCCTTTAGACTGTGGAAATAATTGAATACAGGATCCCATTTCTTGTGTGATGCTGTAGTGATTAGATAGTGTATGTAGGACATCAACAAATAGTTGTATTTGAATGCAGTGATGACTTCTTTCGATATTTTTTTTTTTTTTAAAGGAAAAATTATAGAGTATGCATGCTTGCATGAGAGCATGAACCTTTTTGATCAGATTGTATCTGAGGCTATAGACGTAAGCCAATTACTCAACTTGTCATAACAAGTTGACTCGAGAGATTTTATGCAGTCAGCAGCTTAAAATCCATTGAAGTCCTCCCTGGTCTCACTAATTTAATGCTACTTGTCTCTTAATATGTTGGTTTTTTTAGGACTCATCTGTATAGCTTAAAATGTTTGTATAAAATATAAAAGCATTATCTATTGCAGGACTTCAGTCCCCTTTAAGAAAACTAAGTGCTGTGATTTGAAGAACTGTTCTAAAAAAAAAAAAAAATAGTTGTTCCTTTTGCAGTTTGAGCTGGATAAGCGTAGTCTCTATGACCCTTTGACAGGTCATCTGACTTCTATTTTTGGAGGTTTGCAGCCTCCATTGCTGTAGCACTCACACTGTGTTCTGGGGGGTAATGCTGGGTCAGTAGCAGTCCTAGGAGTTACAGTTGTTCTTGCCTCTGTATTTATTCTTTCCCTACTTCCCTCTTGACACACACTTCTTTTGACATAGTTTGTGAAAAGACCCCGAGGGTAGTTTTGTATCTATTGCTCTTCATGAGAAGGAAAGGGGAAAAAAACAGTAAGTAATGCAACACCTTTCCGTCCAGAAGCATTATTCTCACATTCAGACCATCTTGGCTATATACCCATAAATATTTTCCTTTTCAAAATAGGAATTGTCTCAAAGATTGCTTTGCATTTGGTATTCTGCAGCAGAGGTTATCTTAGCACAGGCCTGAGCACAGTCATGAAACAGTTACTTCTTTGTTTACATGATGTAGATGAAGTTAATGGGTAACTTCAGTTACAGCATATTACAAAAAGAATTTTATTTTTTCAGTGTAAATAGAATTTAGCTTTACAAATCCACTTTACAAGCGGTCCTCACAAGTGACCTTAATCTGTGGTGCTCTTAACTCCTGAACTGCTGTCTGTAGTGCAAATAGTTGCATTAGCCAATTGATTTTTTTTTTTGCCTGCAACATTGTTTTTCTTCTCAGATTTAGTTAGAAAAATTCTCTCTGTTTCAAAAATAGTTTTGACGTTTATCTTTGCATTTTTATGAAGTGACCATATAAATTCATATTAATTAGATTAAAATTGCTGTTGTCTACACTACATGCAAGGCATGCTGTCTTGCCATTTCTTAATATGTATGAATATGATATAAGATTCTTATTGACTCCTGTCTTTTATTTAGGATGTTACCAACAGCACATAAATGGGCTTTATATTTTCACTATATCATGATACCTAAACCAGTCTGTTTTTTCCTTTCTATGTCAGTGTAAGTGTCCATCCTGAAGGAAGGGTCAGTGAGAAGACTTTTCTTACTATACAGTATCATTAAACCTTATGCATATGAAATTTTTAAGGATGCTTATGCCATCCCATTATATAATAGTTAAATATTTTAAGGGCAACAGTGGAAAAGGAAAGCATCTATTCCTCGGTACTGTGTGGTTTTCTTGGATGGCGGGATGTGGGAGGCCTCTCTAGGGCTTCACAGATATAAATCAAATGCAAAATACAGTTTAGAGTCCCATGTCTTTCTCTTCTGTCATCCAGTGCAGTAACCTCAACATGTTATTTCTATTCCAGAGAGGCCAAACACAGTCGCCACCACCCCCAAAACCTCCATCTCCTAGCTTTGAATTGGGTTTATCTAGCTTTCCTCCATTACCCGGGGCTGCTGGCAATTTAAAGACCGAAGACCTTTTTGAAAACAGACTGTCCAGTGTGGTAATAGGAACGTCAAAAGAAAGAGTGAGTAGCCAGTGTTCATTTTTGTTGGGAAAACAAAGAATTGCATACCTCTTGGTTCCAGATTTGGTGGCTTATACATAGAAAAAACTTGTGGTTTTACATGGGTCATAAGAGATGCTTTTAAAAAACAGCTGTCAAATGATGTGCTGCTGCCTTCTTCACTTATATCTTATAATTTGTTGGGTATTCTCTTTGAAATGGTGTGGAATATGAGCACCAGTATAAGTAGAGGTTAATAGCAGAGATTATAAAATATCTTTGCTGTTCATAATTGCCTCAGGCTTTTTGATAGACTCAGGTGAAAAATAGGTGATAAATTTTCCTCCTGTTTGAAAGTCAGACTTCTGAGTTCTATATAAAACACTTTAAAGTGACAGACTTCTAAGCACTGAAATATAAAGAAGCTGCCTACATAATCTCAGTACACTAGGCATCATAGCGGAACAAGAACTGTTACCAAAACCAGGTGGATCCCAGTGTTGTCTTGTCATATTGCTTGGAAAGATAAAAATATACCAGAATGACTTGGCAACCACTGCTTTCTAGATGTAGTAGAGATGCAGTTGAAAATTAATGTTCAGGAGCTGTTCATAGATTTCATTCTTAGAACTGTTTCTACCATGCCATCTGTGAGTGACAGTATGTTCTCCATCAAGACTCATATAACCTTGTGCACTATGGAAAGTCTAGGCTACGGAAGTCTATATTGGCTTTTTTTGCTAGCTCTAATTTAACTTGTGTTTTTCTAGCTGTACCACAACTGAAGAAGTTAACCCCTGGATATAGCAGTGCAAAACAACCTGATGAAACACCAGAATCTCTCTCTTGTGTTCTGTCTCTAAAACCAGTCTATTGCAGAAGTGTTTTCTTTGGTGCCCATGTATCAGGGGTGGGTAGGGAGGGTATTTGTTTGTAAAGGAAAGAGGAAGCGGCAGGGCAGCCTGCACCCGAAGCGATGATTGCTCAGACAAGCCATCTATTCTGTCTCCTGCAAGTGGTAATAGGGACAACTACGTTCCAGGGTTGCATTTAGGGGGAATGTGCGGGACAGTGCCATGGTAAGAGCAGTGTTTAACTTGTTGTCAACCAGTACTCCAGATTGTAGTCTGTTCTTGGCCAAGATCTTTCTATTTTTAAAGTATTTTACCTCGATTATTTCTGAAGTGTTTTTTTACTATCTTATTTCAGGTTTTAAATATAATTCCAGCACTTGCTATTGATACTGCAGCTGAAAAGCCATTGCTCTTCCCATTACAAATCTAGTACTTACTTTGCACTGTATTTATTGTAAAGAACTTACACTTCTCCCCTGTAGAGGCAGTCTTAATATCAGTCAGGCACTGAGGTTTTATGATAGTGCAATGCATTGTCGCATTAAAAAGCTTCCTTTGATTTCCCAATTTCTTTTTCCGGCTTGCATGAGTTAGTCTGTACCATTGTATGGAAGAAAGGGATTGCACTGTCTTTCCTTGTTGGCGTTAATATGGAGAATAAGATAACAGCAACTAGTTCCAAAGAGCGATTGTGTTCTGCTACAGAGATGTTTGAGTTAACGTTAGAATCTTGCCAATACAGGCTGCTTTTCACCTTGATCTCAACATTTTTTTTCATGTCACCTTATGTAGAGTTATGAAGCGCTGAAGTAGAGTTACACAGTGCTACTCTTGTTTTATAGATGGGCAAGTCCAGTGTACAAAAGCTGAGTGAACTCAGGTTGTATAATTTCCAACAGTTGTTATCCAAGCATCATGTCTTTATGCTCTTTGCTTTGTGGTACTCTTCTAGACGTAGCTCTGGGGAATGGCAGGTGTTAGTCATCCCACATTTTCGAACTAGGAAACTGCAGCACTGTCAGATCAGGGCCTGAGTGTTTTGGCCTAGGAACAGCACTTGCACATCTGCTTGACTTGAAGCTATTCACGCTTAACCATGTACCTACAAGTTTTGATGAACTTGGGCCAGAATGCTCAGCAACTTCCAATTCCAAGCCTTTGCACACCCTATTACAGTGAGTAAAACTATAGAAGCTGTTCTTTTATTTCTAAACATCCACCTTTTATGGTTTTACTTTTACTATGAGTAAAACTAGGCTTAGATCTACTGCAATAATCCATGCTGCCTGATTTAAGTGTGTCATCAAATACCATTTTCCTTTCTAACAGTGACCACAGGAGTCTCATGTTTTACGACCTTTGAATGGTGGCTGGGCTGGGGGAAGGGGGTGGCTCTCTTGTTCCTTCTGTGCTTGTGTTCTTCCATTGCTCTCCCTTCTGCTTACCAGAATCTGTCCTGGTTCTAGAGTCAGACAGGTCAGAAGCAATATGAAGAACACAGCACTTTTTAAAACAAACAGAATGGTTATAAATGTCACAAATATGTTTTTCAAAATACAAAGTCGTCTTTCTCTTTTCTTATATTGTGACAATTTAAATTCATGCATACATCTTTAACCTATTTGGCCTTTATCTGGAAGCACAGTATCACTTGGCAGTAGCAGAATCTTTTGAGGGCTATGGAAAAAGCCTCTTTTGCTTAGTAGCAAATCACGCTATAGCATAAGAAAGGGACTTTTAAATGATGGTCATATCCTAGTTTGCAAAAACTTCCTTTTTTTTTTTTTCATTTAAGGCTAGGGTTTTTTAGCACCAGCTATTGGGATGATGCAGAGTTAGAGCTTTGAAGAAGACAGTTCTTAGTGCATAACTCTAGGAGACTTTTGTCTTAATAGGCTAACTGTGGTTATGTGAACAGGCACAAAGCCTACTTTGTCACCAGCAGGTGCAAAATTCCCACGTTGAAAGAAGTGATTTTTGTCATCCAGATATGTCCCAAAGGGAACTAAGCTTCCAACTTTTTGGGAAAGAGCCACAGTGTGTGATTGATTTGTCTGTTTTTTCCTTTACAATTATTTAGAAACACTTGTTGCAATACATATATTGCATCCATCTCTATCTTCCTATAGATAATTTACCCTTATAAATCAACTTGTAAACTGTTTCCTGATTGTGTTAATTTTCAGGAAAACCATATGAATTGGATATTGTGATTGCCCTTCTATGTCTTTTTCCTCCTTCAGAACATTAATGTGGATGCAAGTACAAACACTATTCCATCAGGAATTCCTCGAGAGCCGTTGTTGCCAGTTTCTTCTACGTTGCCCAGGACATTTGAAAGGTCTCCTTCACCATCCCAGTCTTCTGAGTAAGCACTTAATTACATGGCTATAATTATTCTGCTCTGAATCACGTTTGCATTTTCTCTCATCAGAAGGCTAGGTGGAACACTGTAAATAGCTGTTAAAATCTTAAATAATTAAAGAAATAATATTTTGTCGTATATTGTAGTAAAGGCAGTAAAGCTTAATTTCTGAACAATATCATAATAGTGATTCAGTCATAATAGTCATTCAGCAGACAAAAGTTTAGTGTTGTGTTTTAGTCTCTGCAAGTATTTAAAAGTTTAATGAATACCTTACTCTTGTATTTAGATAGCTTTGAAGCATAGAGAGTAAACCTATGATCCTGTGGGCAGTACTGTTGTCCATACAATAAAGGAAGTTTTCAGTAAGACTTTATTTGGAACCTGCAAATCAAATTGAGGTGTTTGAGTAACAGGAGTAAGATAACTGAATAACCAAATGCTACCAGAATGTCACAAATTACGGGTAGTGTCAAGTTCCACAGGACTATTTTTTAAAAATATTTGATAACATTTTTAAATGCAATGCTAGTCATAATGTGCTAGGCAAATTATAGCTATAACTTCTTATAGTCATAGACAAATAAAGTTTTAGACCCATTATTAGATCATTCATCTGTCCTGAAGTTTCACTTCTCATGAGCCTTGCCTCCTGCTGGATGTTTACAGGGACTCCAAGGTTGTGGATAAACAGCAGAGAGAGACACAGAGTACAGAAAGGCTTTCTTCTTCCACACTCAGTACTGCATGTAAATCGGTACAAGTCAATGGGGCTGCCATAGTAAGTGACCTTATTACTTCACTTTCTCTTAATGATCCAGTTTGATGCATTTAACAGAATATTGCTTCCATTGCTACCCAGTGTTGCTTAATCATGTGAGCCCAGCATCCTTAAATTTGCATGTCGGTGGCCTCATGATTACTTGCATGATACAATTATGCAATTAACAGTCTGAAAGCGTTCAAGACAACTTTGCAAATGATAGATCTTTATCTGAATTCTCTGCTTGGTAGTATCCTTGGGGTAGAAGCATTAATACATACGTTGATATTTAAACCAGAGTATTCATCGTCTTTCAGCTGTTTCAGAGTTTGCTTGAATTGAAAGTATTTTGTCCTATCACAGTACCCCATTCTTCTGGCATCCTGTATTGCATTTTACCTTGTCTTGAACCTTATTGTCTGTACAGCTTCTGTAAACTTGATACTCAAGGCCTCACCTGCATAGTTTAGTGCAGCAGTCTTTTGGGACAAAGACTTTACCTTTTTTGTTCATAAAAGTAAATGATTTTTTCCTCAGGATGCTTTGTTTAACTCTGTCCTGTTTGCTTTCCATTTCACAGGAACTGCGAAAACCTAGTTATGCAGAAATTTGCCAGAGAACAACTAAGGATCCTCCTACATTGCAACCCCAGAAAGAACAGAAGCCAAACACTGTAGCATGTGGGAAAGAAGAAAGAAAGCCCACAGAAACAATAGAGAAAAACAGAGAACCTCCTCCTGCAAAGTCACATCCTGGACAACCCAAAGACCAGAGGAGACAGTCAGGACGCAGATCGTCCCCTCCAGCCGTTGGCAAACGCTTAAATAAAGAACAGAATACCCCTCCAAAATCTCCTCAGTGAAACTAACACCTGGGAGGGATTTGAAAAGAGGTCTGCTTCCCACAAATTAAACCCATGTTCCCACGAAGATACCTGAGAATGAGTTGCTGGTTAGGAGCTTGCAGTGATACTAGGCATATAACAATGCCTGCAAGTTATTTTTCTGTGAAATACTTTTTCCCCTCTTGAACAAACATTCTATTTTTCTGGATATTTCTGGATAGTTGTTCTAAACCTTACATTTAGGTTGGTGCTTAATTGGAGGTGAAGCTTAGTGTGATTATTTTTTTTCAAGATGTAAAATATGTCTTTAAAAAAATCAACTTTTTATTAAGCCTCTCTGTGGCTGTGTGAGTGCAAGCTCTGTATAGTGAGTTTTTTCTAAACTGTTAAGCAGAAATGTGCTGCTGCAATATTTTTAATAAACTGGTCTGCAAGTACATATCTAAAGTGTCCAAAAGACTGATAACGGCAGCTAGTGTGTAGAGTGCAAGGAAGTAGATCTATTTTACGAATTAGTATGTGACCTTGAAGACTTTTTTTTATTGGGCTGCTGTACTAAGTGTCAGCAAATGAACTTGCACTTTTAGGTTAAACAAGTAGTTGTTTCTAGCGTTTTAAAAAATTTAATCTTTTTTTGACGTTTTGCACACACAAAATGAATCCTGCGGAGCACCATAGCAGTCTTTCTAAAATATTTCCTTTTTTGACTTACTGCAAGCAAGTAACCATCTTCTCACTCCAGAATAAAACTGATGTTATAATTTGCAAATACAAAGCACATTGTGAATAGAAAGAATTAAGTCCGTGAGCTTCTATGGTGGTGAAGCCTGTTAGTGGATGTTATCAGGAGAAAGCACTGTAGCCTTCTTGTGATAACCTTAGCTTCCCTGTGCTTGTAAGGGAGTTAACTGAGTCAGTGCTGTATGTTCTGGTTACCCCTGTGCTCTGTGTAGACTTTCTTTTTTCTTTTTTTTTTTTTTTAAACTCTGCCCCAAGTGCTCTTTGAAAGAGTTCATATCTTAGTCAACCTTGTGTTGACGTCTTCCTGTGACTACAAGCATTGGCATACGGATTTAAATTTTTTCAAGACGTGAGATAATGGTGTTTGTTTTGTGTGGTGGAGGAAGAGATCCCTGATATTTACCTCTGGGATGAGGTTTCTCACACTTATTTACTTTAGAAGTGATGCGCTTTCTGAAGGACAAGGATGCACTAAATTAGCAAGTTTCTAATAAAGTTGAATATAAATTATTTTTGTTTTAAAATGCCTAAAGTTTTTCTTTAAGTGTTTAAACTGCAGGAAGTTCAGACAAAACTCATTCCTGCTGACTATGACAGTACAGTTTATTCCACAAAAATGTTTATTTAAACAACTGATTTTTTTAAAGAATTATTTCCATCCAATATTTAAAGACTTGAATTTTATTTAAACTTGAAAATGACTTTGCCTTAACTTTTGTACAAGACAGCTTAGAGTTAATGAGGTCTGACCCCGTGGAGGGTTAGCATGAGTGGAATACAGAATTACTCAGTTACAGTATGTATCTATTGTCACTGGTCTTACTGGGTAAACATACTGTAGTACAGGAACTAGCAGCAGTTTTTGTAATATACCTTAAAGATCTTAAACAGTTGATCTTTTTCAGATTGTTGAAAAACCTGTAAATGCAAATAGTCAATACTGTATTAAATATGTGCACTTGGAAGTGTGTGCTTTGCTTGTACAGTTGTAAATAATCAGAACATATAAAAAGGTACCCTAAAGAAAAAATCTGATAAAAATTATTGATATTATAAATGTTGCTGTTGAGCTGGATGTAGATAAACTAAATGTTGTGGTTTGAATATTACTTTAATTTGTTGTTTTTTCTTTTTCTTATTTTATTCTGGTGTGCTGAACTGACTCTGCCTCTTCACTGCAAAAGGGAAATGGAACGAAAGTCTTATTTGAAAGCCCTCAAATGTTTTCCTAAGTCTCTCTAAAAACAAGTGATTTAACCAATTCAAAAGTGTTCTGCAATGTAAATAGTGAATTTCAGCAGTCAAACTGTAATTTTAAGTCATTAATAAAATCAAATTTAATTGGAAAAAAACTTTAGACTGCTACAAAAATATACACTGAAGCTTACTTGTCTGCTTTGAAGAATATCAGTGCTTTCCTTAGTGTATGATTCATAGAACTGTAAAGTAACTATAGAAGTTGACTCCTGATAAATTTCCTATTGCAAGCATCAATTGGTAACTAGTTGACCTTTTAAATCCAGCCCGTTGTATGCTGCAGAATTGGTCAAGATAGGGCATGCTGGAATCTGTTGATTCTTCTTGTTTGAAAAGCGCACTTTGTGAATGCTGTGGGAGGAGATAGGACTCTGACAACATCACCAAAACTGCTCAACTAGGTCTGTCATTGGATTATGAATATGCTTCTCCTTTCCCCAGTGGCAGTGAAAATGGTAGCTAGAGTTGTGTATGGTTTAGGCCAGCTGTATGATTCATTTTGTTTGTCTGCTGCAAGTGAAAGGCTTACCAGCTGCAAACAATCACCAGTGGTTCCTTACAGCGACTGTGTACAGCTAGTCATAATACTCAACTGGTACCCGAGGTAATATATTGAGACCAGCGGGATGTGTTGTGCTGTTCTAATGTATTCTGCTGCCATTTGTGCTAGGTCAATACACTGTAATTACTGCTTACCCAGCAACAGGCTGTTGCATCGAAAGTTTAAACCTTCCTCTGATGTGGCTTTTATAGCTTTTTTTTAAAAAGAAAAAAGTGACACACCAAATAGCTGTGTAATATACAACTTATCCTTACTGCATTTTCCTTTGAGATTTTTTTTTTCTTTTTCCCCACTCAGTGACAAAATGGAGTTTTCGGAGTAGAGTTGTGAAGTTGCATGCAGACTGTTGCTACGATACATAGAGAGATTAAAATGTGGCTTTTAAAATGAAAAACCTCCCAAAAGCAGTAGCTGAGTTAAAGGTTCAGGGATACAGTAATTAAAATTGGCATTTTACCTTGTAGGACTGTGTGCTTTTCATTTTGAAAACAAGTCAAAATGGGATCCGAGACTCTTCTTCCAGGAATTTAAAAAAACAAAGGTTGCTCTTAATGTTGTTTCAGGTCAGTCCCCCACCATGACACTGTCATTTGCCACTTAGAAATCTGTGAACAGTGGCAAATTTTTTACGTTGCTGCATTATCCTTCAAAGACTTCAGCAGCTGGCGTCGAAAGGCCCTTGTTTGAGTGTGGTGCAGTGTATCAGGAGCAACAGCTGACTGTAATGGTGCATACCTATCTCTGTATCTCCTTCAGCTAGCTACAGGTAGGGATTTTTATGTGCTTTGTAACCTATTACACTAATAGCAGCAGACAATCGAAGATTTCTAAGGAGACCTAACAGCTGCCAATTCATGAAATAGATGTGTAATATGGGAGCCTTCTTGAGGGTTTTTGTTTTTGTTCTTCTTCCATTAAGACTGGAATCAAGCTTACATGTAAACTATCAGTAATTTAAGTTTCCTTTTGTGTCATAAAATGTAAAACTGTCTAATTTGAAAAAAATATGTAGGTTATGAAAAATAAAGATTTAGGCACTGTTGAATTCCTGATTTTTTTTAATTAAACCTTTCTTCAGCAGTATTTTTCATTACCTTTTGTCTTTCGCTCCCATTTTTGGAAATTGTATATTTCTAATTTGGGGGGAAAAAGCTTTGCTTTGCTGTTCAGCACAGCTGTTGTAACCATCACCTAAGGCCATGTTGCAGCAGCAAGAACACCTATACTATAACTCTGAAAGCAGCAATATCTGTCTCTATTAGGTAACTGACTGGTTGACTTCTTTAAAACAAACAAAAAAAGCTGATGTGATGTTTTGTTTACTAGAGGTTATCTTCATTAGTGGTTTCCTCAAATTATTAGATAAGGTCTTGACTTGGTCTTAAATGTGGATTTTAAAGTTTGGGTTAGTGTTCTGGTTGCGTGGCTCTTGAATCCAGAGATGTCCTGGGATTATTTTTGGCTTTGGCTGGTTTTGGAGGTTATCCTGGTCATGCCTCTAGGAAAGAGCTTCTGGGATATCCTCTCTCTAAGTAAAAGATCTATTTTGCAAATACTTGAAACCCTTTTTTTTTTTTTTGGGGGGGGGAGGGTGTTGTCTCATTCAGCTATATCTGGTCAAGTTTAACAATGGATGTAAGCACGGAAGTATTAACAATTACTGTTTTTTATAAGCATCTTGGGAAGTATTGCAGTATTATTCTTCAGGCTGGATGTTCTGTAAGCTTCTGGATAGGTTAGGCTGCCCACTGCTTTATTTCCCCCCTACTGTCTGCTCAATAGAGTAGGGCAACACAGGAATACCAGCGTACACTGGGCACTGCAGGCTTCTCTGCGTTAGAAAAGCGTGGCATGTCAGTTAAACGCTAGGCTTTGGTGGTGACGTGGACTACAAGCAGTTGAAGACAACAAATTTTCACGTTGGCATGGAGCATCCTGTTCTGCCCTTGGAACTTAGTTTTCTGTTACTTAACGTGTAAAAAATGCATGGAAATTTGTCAGTAATATTGCCATGATCCTGGTGTGGCTCTTCAGGACCACCTCAGCTTTGGCAGAAATCAGGGATTTATTTGTTCACACAAGAAATTTGGGCAGTGTCCCCCTTGTGCTAGTTTTTCCCAATACAAAGTGATGTTTGATGACAGCTGCACCAATGTTCATGTTGAACAAATTGTTTCGTTTACTCTTGGGCATGAGGAGAGTGAATATGGAAGATTACATGCAGTTGAGTATCCAGAGATTACTTATTGTCACAGAAACTGACTCATTGCATTTTGATCCTAAGGCTTCTTTAGAAACAAAGATTTTGTGAAGTTTTAACTTTTTCTAATACACTTTTACTTCACAAACCTCCGGAAGTTAAAACCTCCTATTCTGTTGACTATCATGGCTGGGCTTTTATGAGTGCAACTGCTCAAGTCAGGGAAGTGATTGAATTTCAAATTTTGCTGGTTTATAGGGGGAAGTAACATTACCCACTTTATCTCTGCATTTGAGAGAATAAGCTGTGTAGAGCCCTAGTGCCGTCCAGTTACAGTAGCTCAGTTACTGCAACTTCCACTCTCGGCATGGATACACCTCTCTCATACGATTCAATGTTCAACTTAGGTTGATCAAGTAGAAATCTGCTCCTATTGAAGTGGTCCTTGGAATCCTGTTACTGAACTGTTATGCCAAATAAGCACCAAAATGCTGTGTAGAGGCTGGCCTACCTGAGCTGTGCCATGACCTTCCTTTCTGCCGGCTGCCTCACGTCATCAGCACGCTGGCCCATCTGAAAAGTAACCGAGAAAGAGGGTTTTTTGGAATAGGTCAGAAGCTGCTGTTGTACCATCAGCAGAATGGAGGAAGGGGCAGGAATACGCAGTTGGCACCCAGAGGAGACTGGCGTGGTAATGGCCCTGGCAGGGACAGTGTCTTACATCAGCCAAAGCAAACAGTATTTGTACAATTAGCTTATGATGAATGGAAGGTAAAAGGTCTTGGCTTAAGCACAGCCTTGCTTGTGCTTATGTGTGTGTTGTGTTATCCTAGCGCAGGTGAACGTGGCTCAACCCATTAAGCTAGCTTGGTCATTTTTGAGCCTTATTTTCACAATGGAGAGAAGAAGGGTCTGGGTTTTGCTTTAGCCTTTTTGGTTATCCTTATGTACAAGCTGTAAATGTGCTAACTCTTAAATCTGTCTCATGGTGATAGACTATGAGAAATCTTTGGGCATCGTCTTGTCACAACTGGTTTGGGAGCAGTTCACTGTTTCGCAAAATGGAGGGCAGAACGTGTATGTGCTGGGGGAAGGGAGCCTAAGATAAAATCGCCCCCTAATCTCTCTTAAATTCTTACCAGTTTGAAGAGCAAATTGGTTTGTGTGCTTGTGTTATGCACGTACAGTGCGGAAACCATCCTGCAGTCTGATAGCTTTATATCCCATTTACGGTAGGCAGAAGGTGTCTGCACAGTAGTAAATCTACCATGGCTAAGGATGCTCTGAGGAAGGAGGGGTAAATGGATGAATTTAGAGTTGTAAAACATACCGAAGCTGGAAAGATCTATGAAATCTACATGGATGGAATTACTGGTAGCTAATGAAACGTCTCTAATGTCTTCCAAAACTGGAGCCGAAGTCGTACGTACGCTCTCCACGCAGCTTGAGATCCAGCTCGGGCAGAACAAGCGCATGAGGTTCGGCAGGTCTAGCCTATCCGACTGGCTCATCTCCCAGGCTGGGAGTGCTTTCCAGGAACTACACTTCATAGGCTGTAGCACGTGTGAGAAACCTTCATTGCTCTTGCTTTTTTGTCTCTGACTTCAGCTTACTTAGCTTGGGCTTAGGATGTCAGCGCGCAGCTGGCGCAGCAGAGCGGGCTCTCCCCAGCCAGCCCTGCGTGGCGTGGGAGGCAGCTGGGGGCCTGGCTGGGGTGGGAGGGCGGCAGGACGCACTCTGTGGTGGGAGCGGGGTTTTGGAGATGGGCAGTTAAACAGCCTCTCTGGGGGGAGAAGACCTGTTTCCTAAAGGACGCTTCTTGGGGATCCGCAGTGTCTGTGGCTAGCCTTGCCTATGCAGTCTTTTACTCTTCTGCAAGGAGGAATGTGATTTCTGTCTTGTTTCCCTTTAGAAATAAGATGTGTAAGATTTTTAGTCATTTTCCCTCTCCTGGTGTATTCTTCTCCTTTCTAGCAATTCAGTGCTCTCAAGAGTGAGAGCTGCGTCGCTTGTGGAAGACGGCAGCTGTTGATCCCTGCTCCTAAGAATTACACCTGTTTTCAGAAACACAGTAGGCTCAGCATTTTGAAACATTTCCATTTACTGGAGTTTTATGGTTTTTGTCCCACTTGTTAAAGCAAATTTGGTACTCAAGGGAGGGTTATCTTGATATGTGTCAGTTCTGAGGCTCTAGGTTCCCAAACTATAATGTATACAATAAATCAAAAAAGTATGCTCTGTCTTTGAATATTTATAGCTGTTGCTGGGTTTATGGTGTTTGGCTGATACAAAGTTCTTCATTTCTGTGTTTGCTGGAATCTGTGTCCTTCCTACATACTGGCAAGTGCTAGCTCCATCTTCTCTGGTGTGACTCATGGTGGTACTGAGAGAAGATGCCTGCCTTGAAGCTATGGCAAATAAGCGCTGGGGAGACCTGTTGGTTCAGACAGTAGACACTGAAGTGACCGATTTGCTAGACTGATTTTCTCAGGGGATTTGATTGCTTGGACTGGCAATCAAATGCTTCCTCAGTAGCAAATCCTGTTTCAAATAAACCTTTGTATTTTACTTTTTGTTTGAATTAGCTCTTCCCATGGAGACCTAAGCTCAGCCATGCTGGCTGCCATCCTGCGTACTGATGCATGCTTTCATCCTAGCCTAGAAAATCTGAAGGCAGCCGCACTGGGTTGGATACATGGAAGCTAGGTGCCAGGTTTAACATACATTGAGCTTGAAAATCAAAAGAGCAAGAGATGCTCTTTGGAACTGGTTTTCAGTTCTGACATGGAAAAGGGGATATAGGTGCCACAAGTGGTTCCAGAATGGGAAGGTAGGGAAGAACAGCGGAGCTGGACTTAGCACGTCATGCGAACAGCACGCTGCATGCTTCACCGTTCAGCCGCAGCAGGTGCTGCTGTTTAGTGGTTCTGACATCCCAGGATGCAGTGGACATGAGCATTGTTTTGGTGTGAAAAGCCTCTACTTTGTTTCTGCATCAAATGATGTAGAATTGTCTGAGACCAGATGTACTAACCCTTTTTCCTGTAACTTCAAGCTGTAGTTTCTATTGAGGGTTGCTCTTTAACTGTAAGAGGGTGAGTTGCTGATGTTTATCTATTGTATTGCTGGCCATGATGTATCAAAGATTCATTTTATTGACCTGAATGTCATAGACTTGGTGATTTCAACAGGTTGGAGAAATGGGCCAACAGAAATCTTATGAAGATCAACAAAGGGACATGCAAAGTCCTGCACCTGGTGAGGAATAACCCCGTGCACCCGGGGGGTGACCAGCTGGAGAGCAGCTTTGCAGAAAAGAACCTGGGGGGTCCAGGTGGGCAGAAGTTGGACATGAGCCAGCAATGTGCCCTTGCGGTAAAGAAGGCCAACGGCATCCTGGGCAGCACTGGGAAGAGCATTGCCAGCAGGTTGAGGGAGGTGATCCTTCCCCTCCGATCAGCACTGGTGAGGCCACACCTGGGGTGCTGGGTCCAGCGTTGGGCTCCCCAGTCTGAAAAAACTCATGGACATACTGGAGTGAGTCCAGAGAAGGGCTGTGAAGATGATTAAGGAATTTGGAGCATCTGTCATACAAGCAGAGGCTGTGAGAGCTGGGACTGTTCAGCCTGGGTAAGAGACAGCTCAGGGAGATCTTATCCATGTGTACAAATACCTGATGGGGGAGTAAAGATGATGGAGACAGACTCTTCCTAGTGGTGCCCAGTGTCAGGACAAGAGACAGTGGGCACAAACTCAAACGGGGAATTCTGTTCAGGCAGAAGAAACCCCTTTTTTTGCTCTAAGGGTGATCAAACACTGGTGCAGGTTGCCCAGAGAGGTTGTAAGGTCTCCATCCATGGGAGATACTCAAATTCTCAGCAGACACAGCCCTCATCCACCTGCTCTGCCTGCCCCTGCTTTGAGCAGGGGTTTGGACTGCATGATCTCCAGAGGTCTCTGCTAACCCCAACCAGTCTGGGATTTTGGGACCCAGCTGCTAGCTGGGAAGGGAGGTAGTCTTGTTTTGGCTTTGTTTTTGATACAAAAATTCAGATCATACTGTTCATTGAGTAATCTAATCCCCAGTGAGAGCCACTGTTAGTGTTTCAAGCAGAGCCTTTTAGAGCCTTTTGGAGGAAGTTTGGCTCCTTTGCTCTGGCTTATCAGCAGATAGTTTTCAATACAGGGGCAGGGGGGTCTGCCATGTTGTGAAAAAACAGTTCATATTCGATGCATTTTATTAACTGTGTTTCAAAGCCATCAACAAGTGTATGATAAAGGTGAAAGCTTCTAAAGAACATATTACTATATAGCTTGTGTTAAAGGATCTAAACTGAATGACCAAATCTGAGTAAGAACTTAAGTTTCTACTGAAAATAGTAACATTTCCCAATAATATTTCCCCAAATTCCATCCAACTGTTCCACTTGCATGTCAAAATGGAAGCTGAGTTACTGGCATAACTAGTCCAAATTCTGACCATTGACCATTTTACAACATTTACCATTATTGTCCTTTTAGGAACACAGGTAACATAAAACAATGCCCTGGGTAGGAAGGGCCAAGGACTGACAGAAGATGCTGGTGTTTTATGGCAGCACGTGGGACCTGCCACTGTCATTACCAAATAAATACCAAGCAGTCGGAGAGTCTCGCTAGTGTGATGTGATGCTTGCATGCAGAGGGGATCTCCCTGTGCCTTCCAAGTTCTCTGAGCATGTCCTGAGACAGGACACATTTGTCTGTGGGTCCTCAGGCCATGGGCAATCCTGGTGATGCAGCAGCACGAATGGCGTGCTCCATAAACACCTTGAGGTGTTTGGCAGCATTTCCAGGGACATCTAACTGTTTTCTAGCTTGATTCCATTTCTGTAAGAACTGGTGGTTTAAAAATAAATAAAAGGTACTGTCTAGTAAACAGAAAGAAAGATGAGTGCAGGGTAAACGATGTGCTCTGCACCAGGAAGAGAGCGGCAGGCTTAGCCAGGTGACTGTAGGGTCTTCTCACGCTCTATGGAGACATGAGTACTGTGACTACAAGACACTTCTCCATTGAGATGTATAAAAAGTTTTGCTGGTCTCCTCTACTTCTTACAATGTCTTCCCATCCCTTACCCACAGCTGCCAAGTCAGACTGAGCTCAGCATGGTAAAAACTCCCAAGCAAATGACACTAGAATTGCTTCGTAAGCAGCTAAATGGGAGATTGTGTTAGGCTCTTGTCTGCTAATACAGCATAAAAGAGCAAGGAATGTGTATATAATACGCAGAAATTAAGTTATAAACTACTAGGCAGTGGTTGTGGGACTTAGCTTGCAGATGTACATAAATTTAATTGTCTGCTGAGTCCATGGAGATTGGATCAATAGGCAATGGAGCCCGGAGAGCTGTTCATCTGCATCTTGATCAGCTGAATTTTGATCCTGCATCTTGAGTAGCTCTTCAGGCTCTACTGGACATTCTTTAAGGAGGAAGTCCTAAAGTCCCAAGAGCAGGCTGTCCCCAGGTGCCAAAAGACGAGCCAGCATGGAAGAAGACCAGCCTGGCTGAACAGAGAGCTTTGGCTAGAACTCAGGAAAAAGGAGAGTCTACAACCTTTGGAAGAAGGGGCAGGCAAGTCAGGAGGACTACAAAGGTGTAGCAAGGTTGTGCAGGGAGAAAATTAGAAGGGCCAAAGCCAAGCTAGAGCTCAATCTGGCTACTGCTGTAAAAGACAATAAAAAATACTTCTTCAAATACATTAGCAGTGAAAGGAGAGCTAAGGAGAATCTCCAGCCTCTATTAGACAGGGGAGGGAACACAGTGACCAAGGATGAGGAAAAGGCTGAGATACTTAATGCCTTCTTTGCCTCAGTCTTTAATAGCAGGGCCAATCGTTCTCTGGGTACCCAGCCCCCTGAGTCAGAAGATAGGGACGGGGACCAGAATGGAGCCCCCATAATCCAGGGGGAAATGGTTAGTGACCTGCTGCACCACTTAGACATTCACAAGTCTATGGGCCCCGATGAGATCCACCCGAGAGTACTGAAGGAACTGGCAGAAGTGCTCACCAAGCCCCTTTCCATCATTTACCAGCAGTCCTGGCTAACTGGAGATTAGCAAATGTGACGCCCATTTTCAAGAAGGGCCGGAAGGAGGACCCAGGGAACTGCAGGCCTGTCAGCCTGACCTCGGTACCGGGGAAGCTGATGGAGCAGATCATCCTGAGTGCCATCACACGGCATGTAGAGGATAACCAAGGGATCAAGCCCAGCCAGCATGGGTTTAGGAAAGGCAGGTCCTGCTTGACCAACCTGATCTTCTTCTACAACAAGGTAACCCACCTAATGGATAAGGGAAAGGCTGTGGATGTTGTCTACCTGGACTTTAGTAAAGTCTTTGACACAGTTTTCCACAGCATTCTCCTGGAGAAACTGGCTGCTCATGGCTCGGATGGGTGTACTCTTCGCTGGGTAAAGAACTGGCTGGATGGCCGGGCCCAAAGAGTGGCGGTGAATGGAGTTGACTCCAGTTGGCGGCCGGGCACAAGTGGTGTTCCCCAGGGCTCTGTGTTGGGGCCAGTCCTGTTTAATATCTTTATCAATGATCTGGACAAGGGGATCAAGTGCACCTCAGTAAGTTTGCAGATGACACCAAGTTGTGCCGGAGTGTTGATCTGCTTGAGGGGAGCAAGGCTCTACAGAGTGACCTGGACAGGCTGGGTCAATGGGCTGGGGCCAATTGTATGAGGTTCAACAAGGCCAAGTGCAAGGTCCTGCACTTGGGTCACAACAACCCCATGCAACGCTACAGGCTTGGGGAAGAGTGGCTGGAAAGCTGCCTGGCAGAAAAGGACCTGGGGGTGTTGGTTGACAGCCAGCTGAATATGAGCCAGCAGTGTGCCCAGGTGGCCAAGAAAGCCAATGGCATCCTGGCTTGTATCAAAAATAGCATGGCCAGAAGGACTAGGGAAGTGATCCTGCCCCTGTACTTGGCACTGGTGAGGCCGCACCTCGAATACTGTGTTCAGTTTTGGGCCCCTCACTACAAGAGAGACATTGAGGTGCTGGACCGTGTCCAGAGAAGGGCAACGAAGCTGGTGAAGGGTCTAGAGCACAAGTCTGATGAGGAGCCGCTGGGGGAACTGGGGTTGTTTAGCCCAGAGAAAAGGAGGCTGAGGGGAGACCTTATCTCTCTCTACAACTACCTGAAAGGAGGTTGTAGAGAGGTGGGGGTTGGTCTCTTCTCCCAGGTAACAAGTGATAGGATGAGAGGAAATGTCCTCAAGTTGCGCCAGGGGAGGTTTAGACTGGATATTAGGAAATTTTACTTCACTGAAAGGGTTATCAAGCATTGGAACAGGCTGCCCAGGGAAGTGGTTGAGTCACCATCCCTGGAAGTATTTAAAAGACATTTGGATGAGGTGCTTAGGGACATGCTGTAGTGGTGGTCTTGGTAGTGTTAGATTTACGGTTGGACTCGATCATCTTAAAGGTCTTTTCCAACCTATATGATTCTGTGATTCTGTGAAATATGAGGACATGCAGGTACAGAGCTTATATGGACACCTATATCTGGTTGTCTTGATCTGTGAACTCAATTCCATACATGAATATGGCCAAGTGATACAGTTTATTAATATGAAAATACATAGCACGTTTTTAGTGGCCTGAGTGACAGTTAATTGATAGTCTTTGTTTGGAAGTGGCTGCAACTCATAGCATGTTTTTGGATTTGCTATTAAATCTTTTCCTAGATGCAGATACAGTATAAACTACAGGATCATAGAGTAATTCTGGTCTGAAGGGATCTCATGAGGTCTTGGGTCCAACATCTTGCTCAAAAGCAGGATCAGAACAGGTTTCTCAGGGCATTATCCATTTGGGTCTTGAAAGCCTCCAAGGATGGAAGCTGCATAACCTCTCTGGGCAATCTGCTCCAATGTTTAACTGTCCTCATGGAGAATGTTCTCCTCCTTAAATCCTTGTGCCTGTTTCATCCTACTTCTGCCCTGCTGTACAGAGCCCAGCTCTGTTTTCTTGATGGCTCCCCGTATGGAGGGCTGCAGGTAGGTTTCCCCAAAGCCATCCCATCTCCAGGCTGACCAGGCGCAGCTCCCTCAGCCTCTCTGCCCAGGGCAAGTGCTCCAGCCTCAACACCACCTTAGTGATCTCCTCTGAACTGGCTCTGGCTCAAACTGTCTCCAGTTTGCTGATATTTTTCTTTTATTGGGAGCTCAAAAGTAAACCAAATAGTCTAGCTGCAGTCTACCTTCTAGCACTTTTCTATACAAAGGAGAGTAATTCTAGATGTCCTTTACCTTTGCATAACTGGAGATTTAGAAAATGTCTTAAGTCCGCTTCTTTTAAGAGGTGGTGTAACACTTAACAAAGTCTAGTGAGGCGCGGTGGTTGCTTGTAACCCTGATCACCACTTCTCAGAGTTGACAAGTACTTGGGGTTTGCTTTTTTTTTCCCTTGTACCCAGTGGCTACTATTATGAGACAGTAAATTTTTGAAAGTATGCATTGCCATCTTAGTGTAATAGGGAAAAAAACTCTAGAAGTGCCTTCAGGAAATGAGTCTATTGCCTTGCTTTTGTTCCCTCCATGCCAGACCAATTATTTATGTTTATTTTGTTTCTATGATGGAAAATACCTTCCCAAGCAATCTAGTTCAGTGTTGTCCTGTCCTTAGCCTGCTCCCAGCCTCCTTCCCTATCCCCCTTTAGCCAGCCATCCTGGCTCTTCTCCCTGCTCCTCTGGAACACAGGGAAGGAGTCCAAACCAGGCATAAGCAGGGGCAAAGGAAAGAACAGAGAAGGAAAAGCTGAAGAAAATTACAGTCCTGAAGAATGAGGCTTTTTGCTCCTCTTGCTGTGAGGAGGGTTTCAATTCACCGTGCACCCCTGTGTGCCAGCAGTAGCGGAGAGCCATGGCCAACAGTGGAGGGAGGTTGCACAGGCTGGTTGGTCATGTTGACCTGCTGCCACCAGCCCGTCCCTCCTGGCCCTGCCCTCAGCAAAAATGGGTGCATTTTGTTGAATGTGTCTCCCAGCCAGAGCTGTCTCAAGTGAGATGCTTTGCTGACATTGAACTAAGAGGATCATTCCATGTTGAAATTTTAAAATCCAGTTTATAAGAAATAATGTAGTAGTAGTGCTCGTTTGCATTTCAGCTGATATTTAATCTGGTCAAAGAGAAGAAGCAGAGAACTTGTACAACATGATTTACGATGTCGTTGGTGTTTTGGCACTTATTTCAGCTATCTGCATTATAAAAAAACGAAAGACCGTATCTCTTCAGCCTTAAGAGTGACTTTTGGCCAAAGATGTATTGTAGTAAACTAACGCTCCGAATGCCTTTTTGACTGCATCTGAGAATACTTTGCTAGATGGAGCAGTTGTTTTCTCAAAGTGTTCTTCTTCAAGGATTAGGAAATTAGCCCTGTCTTATAAATACACTTCTAGTGCATTAAACCATTGACAAATGCAGCGTAGCCATTCTAAACTAATTTGTCTTAAGTGGGCATCTGATGACTCAATTTATCTGAACTTAGTCATTTGGATGTGGCTCAGCTGCTCTGCTCAAAGGAAATCATCTGGATGCATCTGCTGTTTCTTGCTCTCAGCACTGGTCTAGGACTGTACGAAAGAGGGCTGAGCTAACTCAAGTAAGCTTGTATTTGATAGAGACAAAGAGCACACATGGGGTCAATTACAGCACATTGCCTGTTCCCTGGTGGTAACTGTGAGTCTAAGCCCAGAGGTCTGGAGAGAGAGCAGTATTCTTTTAGGAGAGTGTCTTTCAAAAGAAATGGCCACCAATGTTGCTAAATCAACTAAGCATCTCTCAACTACTCTACTTTTACTTAAGTCCATCCTTAAAAAAAGGGATTTGCCAGAGCTAGCAAATTGCCATGCTATTTAGAGTATATCAGTTCTTAAAATTACTAAAATGTGGCATTAAATACTAAATTATCAGCGTAAATTCTCTTTTACCATGGGCAATGTGTTTTTTACTAAGCAAGAAATCTGCAGATAAAGATTCGTAGGATCCTTTTTATATTTTACAGTATTTAAGAGATTGTCCTAGGTCGTGGTTTAACCCCAGCCAGCAACTAAGCCCCACCCAGACATTCATTCACTCCCCCCCCGGTGGGATGGGGCAGAGAATCAGAAGAGTAAAAGTGAGAAAACTCCTGGGATGAGATAAAGACAGTTTAATAGGTAAAGCAAAAGCTGTGTACACAAGCAAAGCAAAACAAGGAATTCATTCACGACTTCCCATGGGCAGGCAGGTGTTCAGCCGTCTCCAGGAAAGCAGGGCTCCCTCACACGTAACGGTTACTTGGGAAGACAAACACCATCACTCCAAATGTCCCCCCCTTCCTTCTTCTTCCCCAGCTTTATATACTGACCATGACGTCGTATGGTATGGAATAGCCCTTTGGTCAGATTGGATCAACTGTCCTGGCTGTGCCCCCTCCCAGCTGCTTCTGCACCTGGCAGAGCACGGGAAGCTGAAAAGTCCTTGACCAGTGCAAACACCACTTAGCAACAACTAAACCATCCCTGTCTTATCAACACTATTTTCAGCACAAAGCCAAAACATAGCCCCATACTAGCTACTATAAAGAAAATTAACTGTATCCCAGCCAAAACCAGCACATCCTATTACACAAATATTCTTGGACATAAATTGCATAGCAGCCTGGTACACCAGCCTTCTCCCACTGGCTTCCAGTGGAGAGCTCTACATATTGCTTCTCAATGTCCTTCTCCATGGGAGGCCCAAGTGAACTATCCGCAAGATGTTAGCTTCTACCCAGAGAGATGCCGAAGCTGTTTGTTGTTCGTAATACAAAAAGTCATTTTATGAAGCACTTCACAGAGATGCCTGCAGTATGTTCTCATGTGTAGATACCTAAATGAACACCATGTATCACACTGTCTTTTGTTAAAGAGACTTAGCCTGTACTGGGGAAGCTTTAGTGATATTTTAAGAAGAAAGCACCAATTTTTTGACTGAAGGACTGTTTTTACAAATACAAAGAAAATTAATATTTTCATGCATGTTTTTAATGAGTTTGCATCTATTAGCCTCTCTTGCCCTTTATTTAAGGAGACGACTGGCTGATTAAATCACCCCCCCAACCCCACCTCAGGCTCTGGAGTAGAGGTTAGACCCATGCTGCTGGGCTTCAGCTTTGGATATTTTCTGACACCGAGGAGGGAATTTCCAGACCTCTCCAGGCTAATGTTATTTTTAGTGATCTGGGCTATAATTAGGCTTTCAAGCAGACCTGCTGGGAAATCTGACTTGAGCTAGTAAGAGCTAGCTTATGGCCAGGGCCAAGTAAGAGTCTACTGGTTATGGCTGTGGGGTGAGGAGGCTTTAGTCTTCCCTGTGCCTGGCAGTGTCCTGCTTTCCTTCACTGGAAAGCAGGATTAAAACGGAGACGTGTAGGACACCTAGTACAGCCAGGATTGGGCAAATACCCCTGTGTTGTCGTGTACCCCTTGGCTGGGAATAGAGCACAGCAGACTTCCATCTAGGTTAAGGTTTTTTAGGTCCTTCAGATCTCCTGAGACTAAAGAATGGTGATCATGTTTCCAGGTTAGGTGAGCTGAAATGACAGCTTTTTGGTGGCTGGGAGCAAAGCTAGATCCGTGCATGTGGGTGTACAGCTACCCCGGATGAGTAGCTGCAGAGAGCTCTTTGGGGTAACCTTAGTCATGGGGCCTGAAAGGCTCATGAGCCACGGGCTGGATGGCAAGGTAGCGCTTGTTCCTGCTGCAACGGGTATTGTTAGGGCTTCTCCCAACAGGGTTGGGGCTGGCATGAATAGGAGGTTCCCGTTACACTGCTTTGGGTTTATGCAAGGGATTAGCTTCAGCACAGCACCAGCTCCTGGCCGTTGTAGCTCTCCCTGAGGAGAGAGGTATCGTTATTTGCTGGAACAAAACATTTAGGAATTTCAACATGTTTTATGGGATAGAATTATTTTCTAATTAAACTCTGCAAGAATAAAATGCTAGGTCTGTGTGTACATGTACCTGAATAACTGCTGCTCTCCCGAGACTTTACAGTCTTCCCAAATCTGGTCATTAAGATTTCCAAACCTTAGCTGTCGTCTCCCTGTAAAGTTACATATTTTCATAGTATAAAAAATATTTTAATTAATGCTATTAAAAAAAAAGGCAGGAAGGCTGGGTCTTCACTGGTTAGGGATAGTGCACTGAATGATGAAGGACTTGCTGTGGGAACTGCTGCCTGGTTGTCTACGACATTTATTATGCAGCTGATCTAGATCATGCTGGTTCCTTCTGGCCTTCAGTCTACAAATCTCTGCAGAAACACCCCCTGCCCCGCGCTCTCTCAAGCAGATGGTTAGGCAGATGAAGAGCAGAGATGTGCTACTTCAGCAAGCGCCTTGTTGGTGCCAGAAATTTAAAAAAGTGAGTTGGAGGAAGGAAAATGTGCAAGAAAAGTGCAACAGAATGGGCTGAAACTTCCCGGGGAGGAGCTCTGTGCTGGAAAGACAGCAGGATGGTGACTGGGGAGATGCGAGGTCTGTGGATCAGCAAATTGACTCTGAAGGAAAAATAGGAAAGGAGGGAAAAGTGTGACCCTGAGGTGTGAAGGGCTGGGATGGTCTCCGCTGTGTTGAGCAAGTTGCTCATCTCTCACTGGCATGGGGGATGGGGAGTTTGCACTGCTTCCCTATGTTAGATGAGGATAACAACATCAGTTGAGAGTCCCTTTAAATACTGTGGCACAAAGGACACGTAAACATCTCACACAAGTGTGAATTTTGATATGTCAGGTGGGAAAATTAAAATGACAGAGAAGGCAGCTGAGAAGAGGGATGGTAGCTGGGATCACAGTGATTTTAGCGATGTCTAGCAGAGAGGAAAGAATACTGACAGGTCAGGGAAAAATCAAGGATACAGAAAGTGGTTTATCAGCTGAGGCAGAGGAAAGCCCTCTGTAAGTGCTGTAGCTCTGGGATTTGTCATGGATTTGGGAAGATGGTGACTTATAGCTGGTCCCAGACCTCTGAGCGGCAGGAGAGATGATGTTTTGCGCAAGACGCCTTCAGCCCTTTAAACCAAAGTCCATTAACAAATACCACAGTGCTGAATGTATTCTGCTGTTTATGGGCACAAGGAGAGAAGTGACCTTTTTGCTTTCTTCCCCTCTCCCTGGGAGCCTGATGGGCTGCGATACCCCACTTAGCAGGCGTGTGGGAGGTGGGTGATGGCGTCAGAGTGAAGCGGCTCATGCCATATCCTTAGTGCTACGGCACTCTAAAAATAAATGCAGTCTCACGTCGGAAGCCTCTGGCTGTGCCTCGGCTCTTTCGGCTGTTCCTCTCCCCGTGTGTCTGTCAGTGCCGCTCTGCGGCAGCTGATGCGCTGCGCTGCCTCCGAAGCATCTGAGTCACCGGGGACCAGGCTATGGGGAATCAGATGTTTTTGCACGGCAGGGGACATAGATGAGCCGTGGAGCTGTCATCGGGTCCTGCTGCTGCAATTTCAGGGACTAGGGCACCCGCGGCAAGCAGCTCCTCTGGGCGCCAAGCTGGGAAGCAGAGATTTGGCCTCATCCCAGATGGGCACCAGCGGCAATGAACTGTAGAGTGGGTTTAATTCAACACATCTGGCACAGGTTGGCAAAACCGTGCTGGATGAAGGGAGCATCTTTGCTGCAGAGCTGGGGCAGGCATGCAGCTGAGCTAGCTCAGGTAGGAGGAGATCCCAGGCAGGGCCTGACCAAGGATGGTACCAGAGGTGGTGGAAGCGATGGGAGGTGGCTGCCTCCATGGGATGTGTCGGGCCCCTGCTGTACTCACCACTCGATGCTCTCAGCATGTGCAAACACAGGCTGTGGCACCGTGGGCCCTGCTGTGCAGGTCTAACTGGCAGCACACTTAAACGCTGTGGGGTGCAGCAGCAGAGGACATGACATGGTCAGCTAGGGACAGAAAGGCTTACCTGGAGAGGCAACACTTCGACAGGTGACTTATTTACACATAGCAACTGTAGGATGGTTTCTGCAAATGCAAACATGAGAAGTGAAAGAGAACAAAACAGAAAATAAAACCCAGGAGGACAACGTTGCTGTAAGAAAAACACATGTGCCATCACTGTAAGAAAAGCACACGCACCATCGTCTCCCTTTCTCCCTTGCTTTCCTTGCATTTCAACAACGGGCTCAGTGCGTCAGCCACCCAGAGCGCTCCAGCCCCGGTACCTATGGGCGACCACTGGGACAGACTGGGCTGGGCTGGGAAGAGGCTGCATTGGGCTACAGTGTTCGCACCATCAGTGAGACCAGCAGCCGCTCAGTGGGACCTGCTGCTGCTGAGGCCTTCATCACCCTGCCCGTGGAGTTGTCACTGGCTCTTTATCCATCACCTACGTGGTTCCTGCTGCATCTTTTCTCCAGTCCTGAGCTGGGACTGTTCAGCCTGGAGAAGACAAACTAAAGGGGGAATCTTATGTGTGTGTACAAATACCTGCTGGGGGGAGCAAAGAAGACACAGCCAGGATCTCCTCAGGGCATCCAGAGAACGGACAAGAGGCAATGGGCACAAACTGAAACATGGGAAATTACACTGAAACATAAGAAAACGCTTTTTTATGGTGAGGATGGTCAAGCACTGGAGCAGGTTGCCCAGAGAGGTTGTGGAGGCTCTGTCCTTGGAGATATTCAAACCTGATCGAACGCAGCCCTGAGCAACCTGCTCTGGCTGACCCTGCTTGACTGGAGGCTTGGACTGGATGATCTCAAGAGGTCCCTGACATTCCCAGCCAATGTGTGGTTGTGTGGTCCTGCTCCCTTATCCCTCCCCCAGCTCCTGCTGGCCACCTGACCTGCTGGCACAGCCATGCATAGTTTTCAGCAGGCTGTTTCTGGTGTTGTCTTTTTCCCCATGAAGCCCCTGGGTCCTCCCCTTATTGAGCAGTGTCAGGTGAGATGGATGTCTCACCTTCACTAAAGCGCAATAAAGTGGCACATTATCTTTGGACTGAGGGAGATTGAGTGGTAGGTGAGGGAGAAAGGAACCTCTCCCTCTCCCTCTCCCTCTCCCTCTCCCTCTCCCTCTCCCTCTCCCTCTCCCTCCCCTCCCCTCCCCTCCCCTCCCCTCTCCTCTCCTCTCCTCTCCTCTCCTCTCCTCTCCTCTCCTCTCCTCTCCTCTCCTCTCCTCTCCTCTCGCCTGTGTGACATGAAGGCAGAGCTTGTGACTTCCAGCACTGCTCTCCCTGAGCTGCCCTGTCTCAGAGTTTGTCCCTAAGAAGATAACCAGAAGAGGCTTGGACTGTTTTTTAAATAAAATTTAAAAGGCTTTAACTGGTAGCAGGTCAGAGATTTTAACATCATTTCAGGCTGAGATGGCATTAGAATATACCAACTTGCTGAGGAGAAAGACATGAGTCTCAGGTAGGAAACCTCCCCTGGCCGCTGCGGCACTCATTTGGCTGGGCAGGTTAATGAGGGATGGGAACTGGCACTGCCAGGCTGGGCTCAGTGTGGGCCGGCTGTTGTGCCTGTGGGCCTGGCTCAGCACTGGTGGAGCTGGGACTCCATCTCATGGGGCAGGGAACAGGACGCTGACTTAACCCTCAGTGTCGTCCAGCGTGCTCCCGTGACCGTTGCCATTCCTGGCGAAGGCAGCAGCACATCGCCCGAACCACATCTGAAATGTTCTTGTGTGGGTGCAAGCCTAAAGAGCCCGCATGCGTGTGTACATGTATTACTCTTTATGTGACCTGAGAGTTGTCCAACCATCCTGAGAACTGTTTCCGTAAAGAGGAGAAAATTATGTCAGGGAGCTCATTTGCTATGATGCTACCCTGGTTATTCACAAAGAGCGTGTAACGCTTTCCTGCATCACAGGAGTAACTGAAGTGAAGGTAAGCTTCAATCTCTGACAGGCAAAGATGAACCTGCTCTTCCTCAGCTTTTCCATCCAAGCTTGCTTGTACAAGATGCCTTTTCTGTGTCCTCTTGCAGTTTTTTTCCCCATGTTTCACAACCTTCAGAGACCCTCCCCCCCCACCTTGTGGTGCTGTGTTTTCGGGTGAGTTCAGGTCTTGGTGTTTTGCTGTGGAATTGTGACTATTTCCACAACCTGATACTGTAAGAGAAGGCTGGGGCTTCCCACAACTAGCTGGAAAAAGGAGCAATGAGCATGTACTGTGCTTACAGCACGGCTTGTGGGGGCCGGTATTTGAAGGCATCACTAACTTCCCTGAAATGTCCTCCCGTACCAGCCTGCAGAAGCAGCTGCCATAAGAAGTTCCCATATTTCATAGTTTCTTCCCCCAGAGTGTATGTCAGATCGTAAGTCCCTGAGAACAGTAGGGAGCAGGAGAAAAAGGACAGAAAATGAGCATCCTCCTGAAACCCCAATTTCAATGTTGGAGGAAGGCCCTCAGCAGACCCCTGACTAAACTGGGGGGTTTGTCCTGTTATCTTTTCTCCAGTAGCAACACCATAGCGAACTCCTTGCATCTTAGCTGAAGCTGCACTGCTGTGTCCTCTCCTGCATCCCCTCAGCTGCAGAGCCCTGTGGATCCTGGTTTCGGCAGGGCCGTAGGCACCCCAAAATGGCAGTGGCTTCCCCGGAGAGCTTCCCCGGCACCTTGCACTGCCCGTGCCCTGTGTAGGAGGATGTGAGGAACTGGTTGAACAAATAAACAGACTGAGAAGCAGAAATTTAAACCTGAACTTCTCACTGTGTGACACTGAACAGCTCATCACCTTGCAGGGCTTGGAGTCGAGAGGGTAACACACTGGAAAATTCATGCCAAAGTTTTGAAACATCCTGATTAGGATGATACACAAGAGGAATAGATCAAAACCAAGAATAAGCATTTTGAAATTGAAACTGAGTAGTTAGGCAAAATGTACATAATCACAACTTGGTTTTTCAAAGGGAGGATGTGGCTTAAAGCTCTTGTTTTGTCAAGCAACAAAGACAAGAGGGAAGACTTGGTTCTGGTCACTCCTAACTGCTTCCTCTGGGACTGCAGGATGTGCACAGAGGAGGAAAAGGGAAAGGATGGGAAAAGTCTGGGGGGACACAGCATTTTCGGGATGTTGTTAGTGTCCATGGCAGCTCCAAGGGAGCCGTCGGTGGCAGCCAGGCCCCTGGGCTGGACAGGATGGGTCAGGGTCTCACCTCACTGGCCCAGGTGAAAGGCAAAGCAGCAGGAGAGGAAGGCAGGAGGAAAATAGTGGGGTATGGAAGAAACGCAAGGAGGAGGACTTCACGCATCCCAGGGCAGTGCCCTTTCTGAGGGACAAGCAGTTGGTCAGGAACCCGCATCCGGTGTGTTGCCTCGAGCATCAGAAAAATGTTAGAGCTTCAAAACTGCAGCCTGACGGGACTCGAGGCCGGTGTGACACTGCTCCGTGGCTCAGGGAGTGCTGCCTGTCCTCCTGCGGACCCCTTGTCCATTTGGTGGCCAAGCATGCTCAGCCACGTTAGTTCTCATTAGGCTTGCTTGGCATCGGTCACTTGGGGCAGTTGATCTCCAGGCCCACGCACTGGCTTACCAGGTCCTCAGCATCATCCTTGGGCTGCATCCGTCAGCCCTGTTGTTCAGACTGAGCCAGTCCTTTATCTCCCTTCCGAGTCTTCTCCTGTTGATGTTGGTACCTGGGATGTCCTGGAGCTCTCATCTACTTTTGGCAGCTGAATATGCAGGTGACGGCTCCCCTGTTTTTCAGAAGCTGCTGAAATTATGGCAGCGTGGCTTTTCCCTTACACCTTTGGTGAGCAAAAAGATGTCAAGTACAGAAGCACACAAAAGCAAACGCTGGCAGTGAGAGCACTCCCCCGGCGCAGCCGCCTTTCCCACCACATTTTTGGAAGAGAGCAGTCAGGGTAACAGGTCTGACTCAGCCCAGTGAGGTAGTGTTCAGAGGCAGAGATTAAGAACAAGTGTGAATTAAATGAGGTTCAAAGTGTTAAACAGCAGGCACTTCCCTAGTGTAAATATTTTGGCACAAAGCTTTGTCAGGGTTTTAATCTAAAGGAAGCAACGAGACTGGAACAGACGCATCTTCAGGGGGTGACGGAGATACACCCGTCCTGACCTGCGGCACGGAGCGCTGAGCACCTGCCTCGCTTGGGAGTCTCCATTGCTTTTGGCAGGCTTGGGTCCAGTTCAACAGCAGGAGCAATACCACCGTGTCCTGTCCCCAGCACACCCTTTGCAGTGGTGCTCCTGGCTCCCAAACGGCACATAAACCCTGCCTGGCAGTGGCCCCCGTGACATTACTTTTTCTGGTGTGTTTTACCTTAACCGGTATCAAAGCATGCAGCTACAAATAATGTTGTCTCCCTCCTCTTCTATTTATCTAGTGCAGTGTGAGAAGAAAATTGCAGTCTCCGTTCTTTAAATTTAATTTTTCTATCTGGCACTAGAGGGCAGAAGGAAGGACGGTGGAGCCTTGCAACCCAGACCTGCCTCTTCTCAGCAGCTATCCAAGGGTGCAGAAATAAATCTGGCTTGAAAGGCTTCTCCCTTTGCCCATTACGAATGCGCATCAAGGGTTTCATGCCCCAGCCTCTTTAGTGCTATTAAAGTTTAATAGTTCAATGTTGCATTTCAGAGGTAACACAATGTGAAGCAACCCTACGTGCTCCTCCGCAGGCACCGCGCCGAAGCGGCACCCCCGTTCGCTGTGGACATAAAGTGGGCATTTGCGGTTTCTGCAATTTGGGAAACGACTTTGTGTGGTGGAGAACTTGCTTCTGCCCTTGCTGCAAGGCCGTCTGCCCGCCTTTAGCATCCCTTTACTTTGAAAGCCTTGTCCCCCCAGCCCAGCGCCTGCAAGAGGGTGTTCGGCAGCTCCACAGCAGGGCAGGGGGGAGGTAAGCGGGATGTACAGGGTGCGGTGGCAGTGACGGAGCCAGGTTACGAGCCAGGAAATACCAGCTCTTCACAGGCTCGAGGGATTTCTCATTAAAATCAATGAAGATAGGGGCATTTTCACGGTGCACACAGCCGGACGCCTCATCACATGTTTCTTCTCTCTGCCAGAGAAACACTGTCTGGGAGCCACCAGGGCTGCGGCACGGAGGATTAAACCCCACCACGATGCCCCGGTTCCCAGACCGCCTTTGTCGGGAGGGGAAAAGAGCATGTGAGCCCAGGAGGCTGAGCACCACGTGCCCTGGTCAGGAGGCCCCGCGGCCGCCGGGATGTTTGTTGCCGTCTGTAGATAAGGAGGGGTCGCGTGGGAAAGCCACGGAGGGTTTAACGCCAGTTCTGCTCTGGGATGAGGAGAAGCAGAAACCAACTGAAGGAGCTCCTTCTGCGTGTCCAGCTGCCGCTATTTGACGGCTGAAGTGTGAGGGGCAGATGGCAGCGGATAGCAGCTCACTGGTTTCACACCCCTGTTGAACTAATTAATTTTATTTTTCTTCTGATTTTTGCAACGTCTGTAATTAACATGCACGATATAAGTAGTTATTTAATTGACAAATAAGACTACAAATATTCTTCCTTTTTATTTTTCATTCGGTTCATCTCTTCAGTGTATCACTTACTAGGATGAAATGATCTGACAGTTGTGGGTAGTGGAGAGAAACTAAACTTAAATTCAAGTGAAACTGCGCTGAAAAGGGTTTTCACAGTCTGCCACGCTTTTTGAGATTATGAATTTTATTCTGTTTTCCACAGAGGAAAAAGAATCTTTCATATGCTGACAGTGAAAAGGACACCAAAAGAACTAATAAATAGTCCACCGGTCAGGACGCTTAATTTGTGCAAGAGCTGACATTGGGTTTACTGTCTACTCATTTTGACCTCTTATGCACAGTTTTTCAAGAATAGCACTATTTTTTCAAGCAAAATTTTGGTTTCAACTGATCAGCATTTCCTGAGTGGAGAAAACGACTGTGAAAACTCCTGACCACATCCTACCTCAGGAGCACCAAATGCTGAGAGAAGCTGGGACCGAAGCCAGCGCTCCCTTGTCTCACCACGCACTGCAGCGGCACCTGGCAAAGAGCGAAGTCCTAGGTCCCAGCTGTGCTAAAGCTCCGTACAGACCCGCCACAACAGTGGTCTTTTCCTGAGTTAGCTTGCAACGTCAGTATGCCGATACTTGCATCCTGAAGCTAATTTAGCAGCTCGGTTTTGTTCACGGTCTAATGCATAGTTCTTCGTTCCTGCACTGGACGGGCCCGTGCTGCTGGCCCTCAGGAGCCACTGCGATGTCCAGCTCCTTCTCCTGGACCGAGGGGAGATGACTGGAAGGACAGTATCAAGGAAGAGGTGTGTGTTGTACCTGAACTCTTCTTTATGTTTGGACAGCTGACACTTCTGCAGTGAGGCCTGACTGTTGAATTAGACTTTGCTTAACTCAAAGACTATTGCCTTTCTGAAAGAAAACCTCAGCAAGTGGTTAACAAATGATACACACTCATACACAGATTTTCAGGTGAACAAGTAATCCATTGGTTGAAATGGATTTGTAAGGGTTGTTCAGCAAATAATGCATACCTTGATGGGAATTAGGATTATTTCTCAACATGTAAAGAAAAAGTGTTTCTCATAAACTGTGAATAAAGACTAATTGAACAATGCAAAGCATATCATCTGCAAGGGGCATCCAGGCTGGGGTTTCTGTGTAATGTCAGCAAACATTCAGGATGCTGAATAAGTCATTGAGTGTTTTACCCAGGATAATATTTGGAAGATGTCAGGAATATGTGAACATAAACAAAGAGATGTGGGACAGGCTGTCATGCTTTAACCCCAGCTGGCAACTGAGCCCCACACAGCCACTCGCTCACTCCTCCCTGGTGGGATGGGGGAGAGAATCGGAAGGATAAAAGTGAAAAAACTCATGGGTTGAGATAAAGACAGTTTAATAGGGAAAGCAAAAGCCGCTCATGCCAGCAAAGCAAAACAAGGAATTCATTCACTCCTTCCCGTGGGCAGGCAGGTGTTCAGCCATCTCCAGGAAAGCAGGGCTCCATCAGGCGTAACGGTGACTTGGGAAGACAAACGCCATCACTCCGAACGTCCCTGCCTTCCTTCTTCTTCCCCCAGCTTTCTATTCTAAGCACAACGCCATATGGTATGGAATGTCCCTTTGGTCAGTTGGGGTCAGCTGTCCCACCCGTGTCCCCTCCCAGCTTCTTGTGCAGCCCCAGCCTCCTCGCTGGTGGGGTGGGGTGAGAAGCAGAAAAGGCCTTGACTCAGTGTAAGCACTGCTCAGCAGTAATGAAAACATCCCTGTATTATCAACACTGTTTTCAGCACAGATCCAAAACACAGCCCCATACTAGCTACTGTGAAGAAAATTAACTCTATCCCAGCCAAAACCAGCACACAGGCATAGGAAATGATCCTCACTCAGAGGGAACAAGACTTATTCCCTCTCCAGTGGAAATAATCAACTTCAGGCTGACGATGTTTGCATTCAGTCCTGTTGGCCTTAAACAGCCACTGAGCACTCTATATTTCCTCTGTACCTTAGAAAATGTGTTAGACCTATGGGTCCCATGGACAAGAAACTTCAATTTTACCTCTCATAGTATTTATATAAAGCATAAATAGTACCAACTAACTCAAAATCACTGCAGGGAAACAGCTAACAGCGTGACCATCTCATGAGATCACTCTCTGGGACAGATGCACATCCTTCCTAAAATTTCTAGAGTCCAAGAGTCACCAGTCCTCTTACTGTTTGTCAGAATAAACCAATGCTTGGCTGGTCATAAATTGCTCCATGAAATATTTTGGTTAATAGAACATTTGCACATTTCTGTCCTATCTTTTTCCCTCAGCTGGAAGCTCTTTAGGGCAGAGACTTTATTCGCTTTACTCCTTCATCCTCAGCTCAGGGGACTCCTACTAAGATGGAAACATGAAGGAGGATGGCACAGGCTGCTTTGATTTGTATTGCTTATGGAACCGGTAGCTCCCCGAATCATTTTGTGGTAGCGTTCAAGTGTTTCACAGGAACCATGCCAAAGGATGCGCATAGCCCTGGCTAACCAGGGCTTCCTCCAGCCCTGCCTGTTAGCCTAGGGCTCCATCTAACCCAGCTGCGGCATCTCTAGCACATAAAAGCCATCATCGTGGTTTGTAGTACAACAGTGCACTCAAGACAGCTAGAGAAATGCAAGCTGGATAACTAGTGTATGTTTGCTGGGCAAAGAGGAAAAAAGGGAGTAAAGAGGATTTCTGTGAGTTTCCCTCATGTGGGGTGTGATTCTACAGCTCTGTTGTTCTGACTGGTTTTTAGGAAGTGAGAGGAACATTTCCAGTGTCATTCACAATGGCAGCTGGGGGCACAGAATGACTGTTGGCCTGGCTGCAGCTACCCCAGGGCACGGGAGGCCCCCCAGCCTGTCCTACCACCTCTCGCGCCGTTGCAGCAGATGGTCACCTCCACAGACCTGTGCATGCCACTGCTCCACCTGCCCATTCTGCTCCCAAAGGCCACCTGTTAAAGCCTCCGCTGAAAATATTCAAGTCAAAAAAGTTATTAACTTAAATGGACTGATGAGAGTTAGGGATCAGCTGCAATCCCTGCCGTGCTGGCAGTGCCGGTGGTGGTACTCCCTAGAGAGGAGACATAGCTCTTGGCAGCCTGGCCCAGCCTGGCCCCACCGAGCTGACAGCTCAGTCATATAGGCCTGAGGAGATGCTACAAAACCTTTCCAGGTGTTTATCACCTTCATGCATTTCGGAGACCAGCATGGCTGTTGGTGGAGCAGCTGGGTGCTGGTGGGCCAAATGGGCTCCTCTACATGATGTAGCTCAGCACCGTTATGTTGGGGGCTCCTTCTGTGCAAGACAGTAAGGGGAGAAGAATCTGTATCTCTGAGCAACCGTCACCGTTTCTTTTTTTTTGAAGGCTAAAGATAGACTCCATATGGGCTGTGTGCAGTGCAGTCTGACCATACATACCGTGGATCTTTTCTCTCGGCCTTTTTTCAAGCAGCAGTAGACCTATGGTGAGAGGTATCCCAGTGGTGGACCTACTCCTTCAACAGCCTTGACAATGAGTGCATCGGATGGCTTTTCAGTCAGGTCAGGACAATAAATACACTTTTATTTTATCAACTATACCTTACAAATATGACTTGATACTGCAGATTGCTCTCACCAGTCTAGAGAGGAGAGATGCACACAGGAAGGGAAAGCAGGAAGGGTTTGTTTCCCTCAGGACCTGGGATGGATGCAGGGGAGGATGTCAAAACCAGTCCTGCTGCCTGGCAGGATGTGGCCGGGCTCACTCAGGCAACCCCAGCCTCTTGCACAATGCAGCAGCACAGCCAGCTTCTTTCCTCTCCTTCTTCTTCTTCTTCTTCCTCTTCTTCTTCTTCTTCAGGAGGAGACAGCCAAAGCTGAGGGAGGTATGGGGCTCATGGGTGGGGAAGGGGACCCTAAGGTCCGATCACAGTTACCCCTGCGCGGGGCAGATATGAGGAGGTGACACTGGTGCTCAGCAGCACTGCCCTGCCTCTCCTGCAGCACCACGCCGCAGCCGCCCACACAAGCACAGCCCCCCAGTTCGCGCTGTGGACGCTTGCAGCACACAGCATCCCTGCGCGGGAGAGGGACCACGCTGCTGCTGAGGGCTGCGATATCCCATGGGGCGGCTTGGGTCTGGCACGTTCATCAGCCACAGCCCCTGCCTCACCCATTTTGGGGGTTGCTTGCCCAAAACCACACAGTCACCATGGGATGGAAGTGCAGGCCTTCCTCTGTGGGGAGATGACATTGGGGATTGCTGAGTAACTCTCGTCCCAGTTTGAAAAGCCAAAAGAGAAGAAAACAGAGATCACTTTCATGTGTTTTCACTGACATGGTTCTGTTAGTAGGGCTTGTATCATTGGTACTGTCTGGTTACAGAAAATAAACAATTCCCACCTGACTATTACCATTTCCACTACAATTTTTTCCACAGTCTTTGGCACCTTCAGTCTCCTGCTGAAATGATTCCTGCAGTGATGGAGAGAGGAAGACTGTTCCAGGGAATGACGGACACCAGGCCAGGAGTGAGACAGCTTTGCTTCTGTTTTGACTTGTTCTGCCTTGACATTTCTGTACCTCAGATATGCAGCCAGCAAGCAGACCTACGGAAAGGTGTTCACCAGCTTCTGAGTCCTGTTAACGACCGGGGACCCAATGCCCTGAAGGTTTTTGCATGTTCAGGGCATGGAAATTGGAGCAAACACTGGGGCTGAAGCAGACAGCTTTGCCTGCAAACAGCATTTGCAGTCCTGGTTCTCCCACTGCTGCTGTTTGGTTTCTGTTCGTTGTGGTCCCTGCTCAGCACGGAGCTGCTCTTCTGCGCGTGCGGGCGCGGGGCAGGAGGGGGAAACCTGGTATCAGGGAAAAACACAGGACAAACGCACCAGGCAGCAGGAAATTGCAAAATTCAAAATCCAAGCATGGAGGCTTCCTCCTCTGATCATGCATAGCATGACATGGCATTTTTTAGGGAAATAATCGGTCATGGCTTACATTGTACCTGGAGACACAACAGTTCCAAGACATAACTTCGCTTTTCCCTGTCTATCTGTAGAAGCTACCTGTGGTTTAGGATCTCAAAGAGCCTACTCCAATGGGAACCACTACTCAGTACAGGAGAGTTTCTCAGTGTATGAGTGTACGAGCAGGATGTTTCCTCCCGTCACACGTCTGATGTGCATGTAAAGGTACGTGGTCTGGAGACAGCCACCTGCATGCAGCCATTTTCCACTGCTCGTTTTCTTTTCCCCTACCTACTGAGCTGTGAATTCCCTTATGCACTGGTGGAGCTACTGCTCATTAAAACTAATCAGCTGAGCAGATGCTGAAGGAAATAATGGGCCGGGAATAACAAGAACGTTGGTCATACATCGCCAAAAATCTCTGCAACAGGCTTTTGTAGTTCACTGAGTTTTCATTCTATTCCAAATCAACATGCAAACCAGCTCCACCGGGAGGAGAGCAGTTCAATGAGGAAAGGGAACCAAATTATGAAGGATTGATTGCCAAATGATACAGAAGGAACCCGTCATATAAAATATTCTGCACCAAACAAAACTTGCAACACAGTAATGGATGTAAGTGCAAGTCAATCTCATCCTACTGCCACCACAGCCATAACTGGCAAAATGAAAACTCTCTCCCTGCCCATGCCCTGAATGTGTACCTGCGGTACGGGAAGCTAAGAAGGATGCTCTCACTTTCAGTAAATTGATATACGTTGCAGAGAGGAACCAAGCTCAGAAAATGGCCTACATTAAGTTAATATCCGAGTATACAAATAACTTAGGGCCAAAATTAGCCTTCAGTTGCATTAGTGTAAATGCAGCATAGCATCACTGGGTGGATGGGACTTTCTGGACTGTAAGTGGAGGGAGCATTTGGCCCTTAGAAGACTGTAATGGGAAGAAGGGAGAGTGAATCCCATTATCTGCCTTTGCAGGGGAATTGATAGTGGTTTCCGTATGAGCGTGCTGCTCCAGATGGCACGCTGGTGAGAGCCCTAACACGCAGCAAAGGCAAGGCTCAGGTATCAGCCTGCAATGCAGGAGCACACCGATGAGAGTGTAAAAAATACAGCAACAAAAGGTGAGGAGGTAAAGCCCTGTTTGCTAAGGTCATTTTTTTCTAATGATTCCAATTAAAAGTCAACATAACGGTAGGCACATCTTTAGCATGTCAAACAGACCCTCTGTTTTTCTGGCAGGGATGTAGAAGGGGTCATATTTCATCTGTTTACCTCGGTGATGCTGCCTGATGCTCTCTCACATCAGATGCCCAGACAAACACATTTTCAATCCTAACAAAATTTTGTCCTTTTGCTTTATAACTTTAATTTTTAATAAAAAGCATGGAGTCTCTTTTGCTTGTGATTCACATCGGCAACTTTTTTAAATGTTGTATTTCTGATCAGTATTTGATTTAGTTACAGAACGGAAAGAATCTTTGTTGAGGTTTCATTTGAATACAGAAAAAATTTCTGGTGACATTTTTATCAAACTAGCTCAAACAGCTTCAGGAATGAATTCCCTCTTTCTCTCTTTTCTTGGTTCTTTGCTTGCTGCATGTTCCTGATTTTTTATTTCTCTTTGTTCTTTTTTGTATATTTTAAAAAATAATTTTTACAGCCAAGAACACAAATGATTACAATCAGAGCTGTGCAAATAGCAAGTTTTCCAGTTTAGTGGCCAAGCTGGAAAACGAAGGGTCAGTGAACTACATGCATTTGGAGCTGATTTGAAACACAGTATTTCATCAGAAGCTAATTTTTACCCCCTTTCAGAAATCAGCTCGGCATAAAACGAGGGCAAACATTTAATTTTGCAAGGTCATGAATCCATCTCTCCTGATTTTTTGGGGGTTTTTTTTTGACTGAAACACTTTGCTGGGCTTCGTTCCCCAAAATTGCGCTCCGTGGAGGTGAATGCAAGACTGTTAGGAGGAGAGATGATACTAGCACAGGATAAGGAAGAAGACGCTTTCTTGGAAACAGATTTCCTGGGGCTGTAAATTAGGAGTGAAGCCAGACTGGAGGATTAAGGTCTGAGTGTCCTCATGCGTTTTGTGAGTTCATCCAGATTTCCACATTAGGGATCTGTCCTACTGTAATTAATGGGCCTGAAGCTCAAGTCTGAATAGGAAGCTTGTGAACAACCCTTCCTGGAGCAAACTTTCATAACCCCGGGGCTCAACTCTACTCGGTCTCAGTGTTGCTAAAAGCAAGTTGTTCCTTTTGTGGAGCTGCCAAGAGGAAGCACTCGGACTGCTGGGAGAATTGAGTCCCCAGTGCAATCTTAGAACAAAGAAGTGCAATCTTAAAAGTCACAATCTTAAAAGTCACAAAAATCACAAAGAAGTGCAATCCCCAGTGCAATCTTAGAACTTTGAATCCCCCAATTCCCCAAATTCCACGTCCTCTCCTTTCTGCTTCGTATCTTCCTCTACACACATTCCTCTCTCTGGCTCTTCTGGTTTCCTTCTTTGCCCATGAGAGGCTTGCTTTACTCCCTCAGGCTCAGCGTGGATGGAGCAGCTCCTTCCCTCCTCCGCAGCCAGCAACAGGGGGTGGCGTGGGCCCCCTTTGCTTTTTACATGAGTAGTCCAAGGGTGACAGAGGAACATCTGTTTCCCAAATAATTATTATTCCCAACAAGGCTCAAATGTACAAGGCCTTTTTGCATACGTGCTGCGGGTCTTAGTGGCTTCCTGGTGGCTTCAGAAGCAGACCACAGTGAGGTCAGATGGCCGGCAGGCGGATGGCTTAAGAAGACAGGGCCTGATTCTCATACTCTCCAGAAGTCATGGACTGATCCCTTTTCCTCATTCATAACACTACGCCTCGACTGTTCTTCACCACCCCATTCACTGTCATATCCCATGTCTACACCATCTCTCTTTCTTCCATCAGCAACTCTTTTTTCTTTTCTAAACCTATTTCTTTCCGTTTACTTCACTCCATCATCCCTGCTTCTCTTTACAATTTTTTTTTTAATGTTTTGCCACCTTTTCTCTGTTTGTATTTTCAGTAACCTCAATCTTGGGGTGGGGGAGAAGGAATAAAAATAACAACAAAATCCCTTACTCTTTTCATTTTTTAGATCAAAGATGACTGAGCAACCGAGGGGGAGAATTCAGGGCAGCCTTTGATGCACAGTATTGATGTTGGCTTAGCATGAAAATCTCCTTGTGCTATATTTGGGGCAATTACCAGAGGTCCACACAATTAACCTGAGACACACTAGCCCCATGTGAAGCAATGGAATTTAAGGCCTAGGGAGGTTAATTCAAATCTTAGATGTTTCTATGATAAGAGATTACTTACCCCATTCCTTTGTATTTGCTAGGAATCTTTGTGCTGAAGATTTTGATATTCTGTCGAAGTTGTGCTCTGGCAGCATGCCTCTTGCTGTGAGATGTGATTGCCTGCCTGCGCTGTTGGACTCTGAGCACTGTAACTGGGTTGTTGTACACTAGAGGTGCTTTTGCTCTCGCACCTTCCAGCTTCCCATGAGAAACGCTTCTCAGACTCCTGAAATGGCAGCTGAGCTTCTGCAGGACTCTTCACAGCAATGAAACACCACCTAACCTCTTCATCATCCTGATTCTGTTGGATTTTTGCTTTTTCTTCTTCGTACAGAGTTTCTGCTGACCAAGTTTTGGTCAAGCCAAGATGTCACCCAGCAGAGATGGGAATCTCTGAGACCCATGTGCAGACTGACACAGCTTTGTCTCCCATGGGTGCTGGGGTTTTCTGACTCCAGCCACTCCTCAGAAAACTCAGTATTCGCTGTAGCTATGAATATAATTCTTCTGTAAATGAAAATGGCCTTTATTTGTCACCTGCCCTATAATGAAGTAGTACCAGTCCTGGCACCCCCTGCACTACATGATCTGTATGAAAGGAAGAGCTTCTGGTTTGGACCGGAACTCCTGACTGAGCTCCAAAGCAGCAAGGGACTGCAAAGAAGGTGGAAACAGGGACAGGCTGATATTACTGGCTTGTGTTTGGGTTGCATTACTGAGAGTGCAGCCAGCAGGTCAAGGGAGGTGGTTTTCACAAGTTCTCCATGCAAGACTTGTGAAACTGCAATCTGGGGCTCCCCAGTACAAGACAGCAGCAGACTGGAGTGGAAAGCTACCACGACAGGGAGACTTTTTTTTTTAATTCTCAGGCCTCAGTGTGTAATTTCATTCTGTAAGACATCATGGCTCAGATCCACACAATAATGAATCCAGCTTGCCTGGGTCTCTTTGGGACCATTGATTCAGAGCTGCTGTGAGAAAAGACCCCTCTGGGGCTTGCCTCCTTGGTGTGGTGTTTCCACAAGATCAGGTCTATAAACATCTGGAAGATGGTTCCCCCTTGCTCATACCATCCTCTCTTGGTGCTTACTTCTTTACAGCTGGCTCTTCCCATGCTCAGAGGCAGGACAACTGCCCTCTTGCCTCTCTCTCGCCTCATCTTTGAGAACAGAGCTGGTCATGTTCATCCATGCTCTGGCACTGGTTCAGTGCCAAAAGCCAGCCTGAAGTACACTAGCAGTCTCCAGAGGAGGGGTCTGGAGCTACAGTCCAGCAAGAATACTTGCCTTTGCATGGGTCCTGAGACTCCTTCTGGAAGAGCACGGACAAGGTCTGGACTGCATCAGCGCTAGACCCTATACACATTCCCTCTCCAGGGGCTGAAGAAACTCCTTTTATTGCTTGTCGTCTGGCATGGAGCCTGCTGGCACGCAGAACCCTCCTCCTCTTTTGTATGCTCTGAGGCAACTGGTAATGCTTTTATCTCCATCTGACAGGCCTACAGTCAGACCTCACTGGACAGCTGATGTGGTTTCCTACGAGGACCTTCTCAGGACCTGAAGCTTGTTTCTGCAAGCAGGTTTCTTCTGCTGGAGAAGGAAACATTCCTCTTGAGCCCCTAGGGCATAATTCCATATATCAGTCATGGACACACCTTTCGTGGGCTGGACGCTCCTTATCTCTTATTCCTTTCATACACTACTAGGCTATGATGAGAGCTTTGTCAGCACTTTTTGTCCTTCTTTTTTCCTGTTTGCACGGTCAGTTGTTTAACGGGTGGTGTGATCCCACTCTGGCTTGAAGAGAGCAACCTTTGTTTTAGGTGGACTCAGGTCACTTTTGAGATTTCAGATTGCCATTTGCATCACTGAATTAACCAGTGGTGATGTGTTATCCTTAGTCCAGGGATAGGGACTAGTTGCAGTTCAGACTTTTTCTGCACTTATGCTAAGGAACTCACCTCAAATTGAACAGGTTTGCCTTCTGTCTTGGTCCTGTGTAAAAAAAATGCATAAAGAAAATTTTAACCTGTTTGTGCCTTGGCATATGGCAGCCATGGATTTCCTTAGCCCTTCTCTTGTTTATTGTATCATTTGTTGTTATATGTTTGACTTTGACCACATGGACAGAGATTCATCAGCTTATTTAACTGCAAAGCACTATACATACACACTGACTGGGCTTTACAAATCTGAAGGTTTCAGAAGACTGGATGGCTCATTACTTATAGGATCATTAAAGCTGGGAGACAGATAATACATAACCCATTAAATCATCCAGACACCCACCCCTGGCAATAGGCGATCTCTTTTTTTTACTCATCACTGGACATTTCACCTTGTTGAACCTGTAAAACCCAAGGCCGATCCATCGTCAGGTTTATCAGCAACCTGCCAGCAGAACATGTGAAGGACAAGCAAGCATCAGCCCTTCTGCCAAAGAAGATCTGGATCTCTGCCTGGTCTCTCACACCACGTATCGCCCTCATCACGCATTGCAGCAGGAACGTGTTGCAGCCCTGCATCACGCGTTGCAGGGCTGCACGGGCAGGGTGGCAAAGCAAACCCGTCCTCCCTGGGGGCAAGAGCTCCAGGGCAGGGCTCAGGCAGCCACAGGAGCTGCTTGTAAAAGGACCTTGGTAAACTTGTCACTTTTTATTCTATGGCAGTTTTGTAGATAGAAAGAAGACTTGAGTCCCCAAGGCTCTCCATCTGGCATCTTTCATGAGCACTAAATAATTTAGTAAAGAAAGTCTTTACGTGTTCAGTGCTCCTTTCCTATATCTGACATGGCTCATCCAAAGCCCTCTTGAAAATAAAAATGCCCGAAAATAATGCTTTCTCAAAATAGTATGAGCCCCAAATATTTTTAGAGTTAACATCTTCTGACCTTTGGTCACTGTTCTTTATTAATGCCAAATCTATATAGTATTAAAACCAGAATTACACCTGTTGTAGTAACCTTGTCTTTGTTAATTGCCTGGGCCGTAATTTGGATGTCTGAGCAGGTACAGTGAAAGTGCTTTTCTTTGTGAAGAAGTACTTTATTTCTTTATATATTCTGCAATTTTCTTAAGCATAGTTGCTAACTGCCATTTTTCTATGCAAAATAGTTTCTTTTTTCCCCCTATTCCTCATGTTCTTTCAGTTTTTTATAGAGAAGGAACAGGCTGCCTGGGTTTCACTTCCTAAATGCTCAAAAAATGATTGGTATGTCTGGACAGCCAATTTGAGAAGTCTTCAGAGAAACATGGTTTGAAAACTGGGGGTGCTCAGTACTTTCTGAAAGAAACCCTGAAAACCAGAAAACAAAAGGCACGCCACTGTCACGGTATTTCAAAAGGGGAATCTATCACCACTGGTGTTTCTGAAACCTTTTATCCACTTCCCTTATGTCTTCTCCAGACACAAAGGATACAGAAAAAAAATAATGACTACTACTTTTACATACTTATAAGTTTCCAGTGTACCCGAGACAATGGTATCTGGACTGTGGGAACCAGCGATGGGATGCCCGATTTCTAGGGCCTGCCAAGGGGTGTGAGGCCGTTCATCCTGGAAGCCAGAGGAGGGTCCCTTCTCTGGGGAGGGAAGTTGCTGCCAAGGAGGGATGTGAAGCCCTGCTGAGAGGGGCCCTCCGTGGTGAAGTGGACCTTCTCCCAGATAAAAACCCATTTGTATTCAAGGAAAGGATTCGGACAGACTGTATTGAGTTTGTGTGGGAGAAAGGCACAGCACCGACTGCAGATGTTCAGAGGACCCTCATGGAAAACCATTTTTAATGAGCCACAAGATGTATTTTTTGAACCTGAAAGAGCTTGTTGTTTCTCTGTCCAAGTTTAATCCGAGTGTATTTACTCCAGTCAGAAGCGCTATTCAGCAGGTCCTTACAGCCCATTGAAGTCCATGGGAGTTGAACACATGCTTCAATGCTTTCAAAGCCATAGTCTTTCATTTATTTTTTTTTCCAGTTTCTGTGTTCCTCACACACTGGTCCGTGCATGTACCAAAGCAACACAAACAAGTCAGCAGAACTGCCCACAGATCATAGCGCTTCATCCCCCGCTTGTTTGAAACCTGCGGCCCGTGCCAACTCAAATCTCACCAAAAGTCGTGAGGAAATATTATGCAACGCACTTTGCCTGTGAAAGACACACAAAACGGGTCTTCAAAGGTTTGGTGGTGCATTAAGTCAGCAGACACTCACTGGAAATGTGTCTGGGGAAGGTCATAGGCTGGGAGAAGCAGGCAGAAAGAGTGCTGCGGGAGCAGAGGCGCGTGCTGAGGTGCACGGGAAAGGCTTCAAGGGGCCACATGCCCAGGTGGTGTGACCCTACGCAAGGCAGGTGGGAGCAGTCACCTTGCGTGTGACCTGGTCCCATGTCCAAATTCTGACCTTGTCGGCTGCCTTTCTCTTCTCACAAGTACTACCTACTCTCCAGGAGTTGTCCCTGTCCCCAAGGCAAAAATTTTAAGGAGGCATCATTTTGTTCCTCTGTCCACCTATGCATTTCATGGTAGAACTGGCTTACCTACAGCCTAAAGATTTGGGTCTCTTGGAAATCATCCGCCCAGTCTATTTGACAGGGGATGTGCTGGATAAGTCCTGCCATGTCCTAGTCCGGGTTAGGAAATTGTATCTGTTTGGAGCAGGAACTGCCTCTGAATTGAACTCGCTGCCCCACCATGAGCAGTTGCATTTAGAAACCAAGAAGCATGTACGGTGCTACGGTCATCAGAGCATAATGTGGGTGAACTAGGCTGCACAGTGAATAAGAGGTATATTTTACTGCTCATCTCCCCACAGTTCAATTTCCCTCTTGGAAGGAGAAGCTCCGGCTTTCTGGCACACAGACCATTTCAGAGACATTGCTAGGAATATTGTAGGCTTACCAGGAGACACTATGCTCCAAGCCCTTCCCAAGCTCATCAGAGAGCAAATGAAAAACAACAACTTCTGGAAATGCACCTTTTGGGAGCCAGGAGCAGCGTAGGTAAAATGCAGGAGATTTGCAGGGGCTTGCGGGAGCCTAGGTAAAAGCCACGATATCGCAAGATGGCCCGAAACAGAAGGCTCTTGTAAATTAACATAATGTAACATAATTACACCTTTGATCGTGTCCATATTTACAAAATAGTGAATTGGAACCCTGAGGGAATTCAAGGAAGAACTGACTTTATATGAGCCCTCCCCATAAACCGAGGTCCATTGTCAATGACCTTTCTCAGGTGCCAGTACCTCACCAGAAGGGCTGAACTTGCCCTCAGTGCTCCCAGCCCTGGTAATGTCAGCTCCGCAATGAGCTCTGCCAGGCCAGTGCTGGCCAGGCTACATTTTGAAAAATCACAGGAAAAGGAGCATAAAATGACTACTTAGACTGCATGGGTCTGGGGAAAGGGGCTAAATTTTTCTTGTGTCTCGGCACCCCACAGTGCCATGATACTAATCCCTGAGTACCTAGGAGCCCAGACACTGCTCTACTAGCTATTCTTGCAATTACAACTACAAAAATTAAGAGAAACCCACATCATTCAGGTATTTAAAAATAAGGCCTTTTAATTTTAACCTTAATTCCCTTGAGAGCTGGAAGGTTATGTGCATATGCTTGTATAACCCTCTTACTGCAGTGCAAAATATCTGTTATCCTGATATGTGTTTTCAGAACACCAGGGGTAGTTTTGCTACACAAATAAACAAGCAGAGGAATGAATGGAAATACTGTTTGATCAGAAGTCCCTCATTGATAAAATACCTGTCACATACCTCTGCCTAAAGCACACAGACACACTTGTACAGCAATGTGGCAAGTGGCCCACTAATCATATTCCAAGTAAGTCCTAAAAAGGAAAATTTCTACAGTCTTCAAATCTATAGAGGAGCAGATGGATGATGGTAAACTCTAAGTGCTTTACTGGCTGCCTGCCTGCCATCCTCTGAACAAGGGCTAATAATAATATCACTTAAAAGAGCCGCGGAAAGGTTAGATTAGTTTCACTGCTGCAATTTGCAAATAATCCAATATCTGAGTTTACTACATCCTTTGCTATGACCATGGTCAACAAATTCCTGGGTGCAGTATGTTTACCCACTGATAGGGGCTTGTGCTTACCTTTCAGGAGGAAGAAATCAATCGAGTGGATCTGGGTCCTAGTGAAGTCACTGGCAAAATACAGACAAAGTTTCACCAACCATTTCTCTTGACAACAACTCCCAGTCTCTTCAGCCAGGGGGCAGGGAGGAAAGCTTGCTCCCACTCACCTTCTGGCTTTTTCCGCAGCTTTTTAAGCCCTTCTCGATAGGACTTTGGAGCCTTTGGTGTTGCATGTGAAACAAAGGAAGCACAATCTCACCTTGAACTCCTGGGCAGGCATGTGGTTAATCCTGGAGTGGTTTGCACAGCTCTGCCACGGCCAGGGGCTACGGGGACGTGCTCTGCAAGCCCCCTCCACCCACGTGGCTTGGGGCTTCATGCTGCCGCTGCCTGGCGTTGTGCACAGCCTGGTCAGTGCCCAGCCAAAACACGGCAGCCGCTTTCATCCTCAGCAGAAAGGCCTGCTCTGAAGGAGGCAAGCATGGTGTCAGTAATAAATACGATGAACTCCTCTCTCATCAGACACCAAGCTGAGACAGGGCTCAGAAGCGCTACTGAAATGAAATAGCTGGCAAATAACTGGATATATGGGTTCCCAAATTAAGAGGTTTGATTCCCCTCTTTTTTCTCCTTCATTTCTTACATGATGAGGTCTGTGAATGTTTGAGGTCAGAGCCATGAGCCACCACTTTGCCCTCCTTCCCTCCCAGGGTTCATAAACTCAGATTTGGATTTTACTAACTGGGTGAAAGATGGAAGGTCATGTTTTTACATGAAACAGTCATCATAGAAGCTACATCAGGGAATAAAATGATCTTGGAATGACTTAATCCCAAATATCTTCAGAAAACATCTGAACAAAAGAATAAGGAGGCTTGGCACCTAGAAAAACGACCGTGGTGCTTGGATCTCTTTGAATTGACTAGTGTAATACGGAAAACACTTGTTCTGCATTTCCTGAACCTGAGATCTGAATGAGACTAAATGGCCCATCCTGCTGATTCTGTTTATTTCTTTACTTGTTTTCCTCTCTCTAATCAGCTCTTTAGAAATGGTTATTGCTTCCATTTTAATTGTGAATAAACAGGAGCCATCCCAGCTGCACCCTCCTTATCGGTTCCTGCTCAGACCATTGACTTTCTTGGTGAGAGGACCAGGTTTGCTCCATTTGCCAGGAGTCTGGTCACCGTGTGACTCCTACAATCTCCTGGGCAGGACAGGCAGGCTGTGATGCTCTCGTCAACAGATGATGTTACCAGCAGGTTTTCGATCCTCTAGATCATCTTACTTTTTGATACCGATATGACATCTCTGCCTGTTGCCAAGCAATCCAAACACCACAGGCAGGGTAGGCATTTGCTGTACAAGGGCTTTCTTATACTATTGTTTAATACCAAATGGAAACAAAATAAATCACAAAAAACACCCATAATGCTACACTGACCCACATTTTGCAGAGTCAATGAATTTTTTCTTTCCCCCGCAGCAAGAGCTGCCAGCGCTCCCTAGGGAAGAGCATCAGACCGACACACCTCGCCGCATTCGGGTTCCCACAGCAGACCCGGCTGATGCAGAGGGGACACACACCGGCACACAGTGACACCCATGCACACAAAGCACAGGGAACCCCAGCAATCTCATGCTAACCTAGGGACTGATTATAGCAACATCCAGCTGGACTGGTGCAGGAGTGTGTTATTAGCACTACTGTCAATACTAGCCCATCTATTTTGATCATTTAATACTTTCTGTTACTGAGAGGTTCTGCATTGCTGCTGTTTGCAGACGGCCTTTGAAATGTTGCAGAAAGAATCCCTGGAGCTATGGAAATGCATTTTCTTTTTCCATAAAAATCCATCTAGATTTTGCTGAGTTATGAACTTTGAAAAATGGCAATTTCTCTCCTGTCCTTTCACATTTCCCCTAGAAAAAGTTAGTAGTGGATTTTTTCAAACCAATTGATCGTGACTGTTCTTGTGCCCCATCTGGATCAGATGTTGTGGCAATGGAAAGAAAGAGAGGCTGGGGTTCTTCAATCCTCCCCTCTCCTCCTGTCTCCTGGTGGGCCACCCCTCATCCCGTGAGCAGTACCCTACGTGGCAGCTTTGTACAAGCACCACCTGGTGTGGCCAGACATCGGCAGAGGTGGTAGAGCTGGTAGCAATGCCGAGCAGTCAGCACACCCTTTCTAGTAATACTGTATAATGAATGCGTACAAAAAAAGACATAACAGTTAGTTAGACATAAAATAATTGAGTTTTTACCTCTTAATTTGAAATTACATAGAAAGTGATGTTTAGCAATGCATTAAAAGAATTCTATTTAGGCTTCAAAGTCAAACATTGGAGATGAAGGAAAGGGGTGATTAGTGTGCAACCTTAATTCTGTCCCCTATCTGCATTATATTACAGAATTTAATTGTCAAATCACTTGTGCCTCAGGGAGAGTCCAAAATGGAAGTTCAAGAGGCAGAATCAAGACAATTTTAATGCAGCATTAAGTTCCCAACTTTGCTGTACGCATTTTTGCATCCTGAGTAGCTTTTTTTGAATATAATTTATAAGACAAAGCAAAAAGAAATCTGCAGGACAGAAAATACAATTATTTATGAATGGGAAATTGAGACGTGGAGCAATTAAGGAACCTGTTCAGCATCACACAAAAAAAATGGCAGTGGAGAGGGAATTGAACCTAGTTTCCCAGGAAAGTTTTTGATCACAGGAAGCTGATCCATAGTGGAATACTTCTGTGCAACTGTTGTTTAAATTGAGATGATTTCTATAAACAACTTTTATCTATAATGCCTGTATTTTTATAGTGTTAGACTGTCACTTTCACTTTCTCCTGTACTTTAAAAGAAAAAAAGCCCATGTCCTAATTCATGTGTAATGACGAGTACGCTAATATAGGAACCTCCTTTCTATAATTTCTATTCTCCCATTTATTGCCCATCCAGGATTTTGCTTGCATTCATTGTCTTCACTGAAAGATGAGTTAAGAAGATGATGGCACTGGGACAAGCCTTTCCGGCAGCCCACCCTTTCCTCCACACCGCCCTCGTGGCTGTGGGACCCTGCATGATGTGGAAGGCTTTCTGCGCTTCCGGTAAGTGATGCTCAGCACCATTTTGCAGGAAAAGTAATTGCCCATTAGTTTTCCATCTTTGCACGTGTGCACACGGAGAAGGAGAGCCTGGCAGGCGTAAGCTGGCCTTGGTGAAGAACAAGGTGCTGCAATTCAGCTACTTGCAGCCCATACCAGGACCCCACTGGCCCCCCTGGCTGGCACGGATGGACATGACCAACGAAAAAAGCATGTCTGGAAAGCTGTTGTGAAGTCTGGTTGTCTCAAAACACCTGCTCCGTAGATAAAGGCTTTTGTGGTGTGCTGGGTGTCCTCACCGAGACCCTTCTGGTGCCAGGAGCTGCTGTGAAGCTGCTCTGACCACTGCGCGTGAAGCTTTGGCCTCGCTCTGGAGGCGACTCAATGGTGGGGTCTCAGCAGCTTCAGCAGAATGTCGTTGTGCCTACATCCCTCTTTGGTCCTTCTCCTGCTCATTTCCAAAACGCCCCGTCCAGGTGCCCCGCGGCCAGCACAGCGCCTGCAGCCTCCGGGGAAGGACAGGGTAGGAGGGCCAACGAAACGTGGCTTTTCCCTCTGCCAATATTGGAGGGGACACAAGAGGCATGTTGCTCTTACCCCACCCTGTGTTCCCAGCTTGCAGAGGGAGCAAAACTGCTTTTCTCTGCAGTTAAGGAGCTGCTTCTCCTTCCCTTCTTCTGCTGAGTACCCAGCCCTGACCTCTTCATGCATGGTAGACCCTGGCTAACCCTGCCCCTATAGGCAGCACCTACATGTGTACCCTCAGTGATGAGACCCCTCATGCCCGCAGCTGGGAGCCAGGGCAGGGCAGGACTGAGGGGACCCCCTCAAGCAACAGAAACCTCCCTGCCATTAAATCCAACCTCCTCCAGGACTGCAGCCCCGTACTTCCTTCCAACTTTCTCTAGGAAATGGCTGCGAGCTTTGGGGATTTTGTTCCATCCCAGGATGCAGTTATGCAGCCTCTGTCTGTTTGCACAGATTTGTTCTGCCATTAGCTTTGTGCTTTGTACAAACAGCAGGGAAGCACAGCTGATGGCAGACGCGGAGGTTCCTGGTGCTTGGGCAGAGATACTACGCTGTGCTCCCGAGGGCTAACGCTAGAAGGGTTAAGATGTATGCCTGAGCCAGCAGGGATAAATCAAAAAAATCTTCTCTCTTCAGCCTCTCTTTATCTACATATATGGCCTTCAGCTCTGCCTCCCACCAGATTACAAACATATCCCCACAGCTCCCTGTGAAAGAGCCAGGGCTTGACTGAATCTCTCAGAATACTTTAGGTACAAGATCATCCTCCCCTTAGCCTGAACTCTGAATGAAACCGTCCCAATGCTTGGAAAGCGTCGCTTGACCAGTGTTTTTGTTTTATGCACCCCTCAGTTCTGCTATCAGGACACCTGGTACACACAAAAGCCTTTATTTACTGCAAGGGATTTATGACAGTCAGAAACGGAAGGGAAATGCTGCTCGGTGCTTTGAGATCACTTTGCAGCTCCCACCCCACACAACCACCTTGGAAACTATGAACTGCTTTGCAGCCCCTTTTGCAGAAAAAAAATCCATCTTTCCTAGTCTTTCCAAGTCTTTCCAGGTCACCCCTCCCTTCCTCTGCCTCCCCTGAGGATGCAGCTATATTTCCTTTATATGCACAGACGAGTAACTCTGCAGAAAGCTGGAGACGCTGCTCAGTATCGTTGGCTAAATGAGAAGTGAGGAAAGCTGGGCGATTGTTGCGTGCCATGAAGATCTCTGCTGTGGCACGTGTGTTTTCCTGGAGCTCAGTACAAGCTCACTGAAGCGACTGGGACTCTTGCCAGCACAAGAGGATCAGCTCTTGTATTTACTCCTAGAGTTGCTGCGTCTCCCTTCTGGTGAGGTGCTGACCATGGCTTTTTCTCTGCAACAGGCAAGGGGTTAGAGGGCTGATGCAACACGCGGTGGGACCAGACACAGAGCTTCGAAGTTACCAATACTGATAACAACATAATTCAGGCAGTTATACAGCAGCTCATCCCAAGGGGAGCCAGAGGCTCATGCATATGGTGAGGATCAGCCGTGTGCTCACACCCAGAACAAGAAGCTGGACTCACTCACCCCAACATGGCTCCTGTTGGGATGGATGGCTGTACGGACCCATGCGATGTGTTAGCTGACGCGGACTCAAGCAGGACATAGGTTTCGGCTATCTCCATGTGACACTGCAGATGTATGCCCAGATGTCTCCATTTTAAAGCAGTAGCAATGGCACTGCTGAACTTCCTTGTGTCTTTTATGTTGTTACCTTTTCATGACCAAATGAAAGTTGGACAGTTTGGTCATAAACTCCTGGGAATGAGTGGAAATCGATGACAAATTCCAGCCAGTTCGTAACATAATTAATAAGCAGTTAATTATCTTGGATGGGAAAGCCTAGCTATAGGACTGCTGCGTGGAGAGATACTGTGCACTGTAAAAATAGAAAAAAGATTAAACTGTGATATTAAAAAAAGCTAGTTTTCAATGAAACAGATGCTAAAATATTGCAAATACCCTGACAGACTAAGCAAAGCTACAAACTGAATATTTGTTAAAAAGAGGCTTTGACACATCTTTCTGGACTGTTCTTCACCACCTTTCTTTCCCCAGCAGCAGGGTGTCTGGGTTGGGCTACACTCTCTCCAAGGATGTAGTGCAGCCTGTGACACAGGCAAAACTAATTCCTACCCAACGCTGAGCCCAGACAGTGCTTTTTGCTTTTGCAACAGTGTCCCGGACTGACTGTAGCAAGGCACCAGTGTAGCTCCGAGCTGCAAACCCATCACCTGCACTCACGCTCACCCAGGTGGCTAGTGATGCTCCAGCTCCAGTACCAACCCCGGGGCATCTCTGCCCTTGTCTAGGGGCCAAATCCAACTCTTGGGCTAAGTCATCTTGGGATTTATAATGCAGTGCTTGGGTTGGAGGTTGGAGGTTGGATGGATGCCCCACGGTGCGGGGAGGACCACTGCCTTCTCCTGGCAGAGCCACCCCGTGGGCACAACCTGCTATTTTTATTCGCATAACCCCCATGGCAGGGCCCTCTGTGGTTTGCATGTGTGAAATAGCTGCTGACGCACAGCTTGGTCTCGTTGTCTGTCTCCTGGGCCTGCCTCAAGGGCTGGATGTGGTGGCATTTCCATGTTATCTAAATTAGACCCAACCTCATCAGACCCCGACTGCTTCCAAGAAACTGCAGCGTCACATCCGCTCCCCACTATCTCCTGGGCATGTGCCACTGGAGGGGTTTCTTCTTACCACGGCTTACAAGATCTGGTTCTCACTACAGTTTATCCCAGGCATGTTTACTGTTTTATTTTCTCCCTGACTTTAAATGTCTCCTCACCTTACAGTGTGTATTTATGACTGGCTCAGAGGAGTGATTGCTGGGCGTGCCATGGTACATCCGTCTCAACCATGAGATGCAGACAGCTTCACTCTTCTTATTGTTTCATTGCTAAGTCACTAATTCATTATATGTTACAATGTCAGACAAGATTCTGAAAGCCTTACTCACAAACATGAGCATTTACTCATATGAATAATCTTCCTTATGTTATGGGTGTGCTTCTATGCCCACTGAATGAATAAAAGAGTATGACCTCTCAATCATGCTATTAGGAGGCAGATCTAGCTCTGATTTTGGTTTTGCCTGTTCCTTATTCTCCCAAGACTTCATATCTGCAGGTGATTCTTCCCGAGACAGGCTGGAGGCGTGTAGAAACACAGGCAAGGAGCTCAGCACCAAGGCACAAACCTCTTGTGCAATCTTGCCTCTACACAATAAGGAAAAAGGGAACGTGGTGGGTTGTTGGGCCAAATTTGGCCTTCACGTCAGCTACAAGATAGATTAACCATAACCACTTACCACTTCTGAGTGTCATGCAGAGCACAATTTATGCTGCTTGACTCTAATTTGAAGAGGGGACATAATCTTTCCTTAGGACTTTCTTAGAGTCTGAGAAAGCTTAGAATAACTATAAGGTTAAAAACAGCGGGCAAAGCAATTATGGCTAACTTGCAGTCTCATAATTCTATGGAAGATCAAAGTAACCTATGTATTCCAGGAAAGACTAATTCCCAGTGTAATGTTTCTTACCATTTCTGCAAATGTTACTCTGTCCTTGATTTAAATTAGATTTTTCTATGGGAATTGTTCTTCCAGCATCTTATATTCACATGCATTTCTATCTGCCACATATATATTTTTTTAATTCCAGCTGCATCAGCCCCATCTCCTCTTAATTTTTTGGAAGTTGCTCTTGCTTACACAGAAGTAACTGCATCTTTGGGAAACAGTCCTAACTTGGCAGGTATTTTATTAGGAACATAGTGGGTTTTGACCATCTGAAGAGACATTACTTATAATAAACTCTATTGCTCTAACTTATTCAAGATGATTCTGGAGACTTAAGAAGCTAAGAAGCATCATCTGAGAGTAAAAAAAAAATCTCAAGATTTACAATGGTGCTTGATTAGTTTCAGAGATGTGATATGTTACCCATAAGAGCAGGAAACTCGGCTGAATTCAGTAACCCAAGTAGCCTATCCACCTCCAGTGGTCTATAAACCATCCCTCCTTCACAGCCAGGCAACCAATAGCTGTGACTAAGGCCGAGATTACACACAGCAAAGCAATGACTAAAGAAATCTATTTTTTGGAGTACAGATGATGGCTATGGATCCATAGTGTTGAGGAACAAGTCAGTAACACTCTGTATTTAATATTGATCTTAGTTTATGACTCAGGTAATTTGCAAGAGGAGTACGGCTTGTAGCTCTGAGCTTCTTGTTTTGATTTTAAGGTCACAAGAAACTAAACTAAAACTTCTTTAAAGGATTGTTTCAGTCATTAAAAAGATGGTACTTCTTTCTGTGGCACATTTTGCTAGCCATGAGATTTACATATTGTACCAGCATGTATGGCCCATTCAGATTTATTAGTGAGGGATGCTAAATAAATTTGCTCTAGGAACTAAGCTGGAAAGTGGTCAGACTTCAGCCTTAATGCATTTAAACTTTTAAGTCTGACACTCCCTCTCTTTTCTACATTTGAGCAACTTGAACAACATTATTTTAGTACAGTTTGCGTACACAGCACATATTCACATGTCGTCATTTGAAGTACAGTTACATTTTGGCAGCAGGGTGATACAGCGAATGAGATGCGATAAAAACAGAGAGTCCTTGGTTAGGCTCTAAATAACTGACTAATGCTCAGATTTTATGTCCCTGTTTAACTTTCTCTGGCTCAAAGTAACAGAGTGGGTCAATTAATCCTCATAACAGGAAGTAATTGCATTGCTGTTCCAATCCAGTCTGCAGAGAAAAAACCGTGCTATTTTCAAAGAAAGCAACTGCTCTACCAAGCGAGGGTCCCGGACAATTTATTTAGTGTCAATTTGTGACAGCCTCCAAGATCTGTGCTGCCACGTTTGTGCATTTAATGTCATGGACCTGGACATAATTGCTTGTCATGAGTGTTGCAAAGTCCATTAAAGAACTTATTCCCTCCAGGAGGGAACCAAACCTGCACCTGTGATCTGTGTGGCAAGGGCTTTGTCTGCATAGACCTGATGCAGCACTTGCACATCATTTGTTCTACGGCCCATCAGATATCACGAGATATTCCTATCAGCTTAAGCAGCTGACAGATTTGTCCTGATGACTTGTTGAGGCGTGTGCTCACACAGTGTGCAGCTATTTCATGATTCATTATCTGTATTGCAAGAATGGTCCTATGCCTTATGTACTGCAAACTGTTTATACTCTGCTCTACAGAAAAAGATTATTGGGTAGGAATTTAGCCTTCCTACTACGTTCACCACAATAGCATCTGAGGTCTATATCTACATAAGGAGGCATGAACATACTGAGTGCGGTGGTGCCTGGCTTCTAGACAACTAACAGACTGAGGGTGTTTCCTACCCGCAGGTAGGAGCTGGGTAACACCTGGGTACCTAGAACAGGAGGTACCAACACTAAGGCGGGATAAAGGTGTAATATAATTTTTCCTCAGGTTATTGTGCCTTCTAGTCTTGAGTCCCCTCCAGGAAAAAGTGAGGACTAAACACTGTAAAAAGAAGATTGTTACACATGCTTTCCTTTTCCCAAAGAGGAGGCAGTTCTTATAGCCAGTAATGCAATGTATGGAGCATTCGCCCAGGATGTAGGTGACAGATTAAATTCCTCTCTCTTACTGTGGAAAAGTCCCACTACTTTCACATATATTCTCAGTTCTTCTTTGATCCAGTGAATGTGCAATGGAGATCAAATTCTGTGTGCTCCTTGCAAACTGTCTGTGTTTGCTGGCTTTACCTCCTTCTGCCCATGCAGACTGTGCATCATGCCTTGTCTTCTCTGAAAGTGTTAATAGTGTCTTTGCCTTTACCTTGATGCTGGGAACCAGCAGTAGACCCAAACATAAATTCTTGCCAGAATTCATTTAGACAACGACTTGTTTCATTTTCTGTTTTATAATTTAAATAAACTATCTTTCACATACATCTGGTGCTCTGCATGAAACTTTATGTATGTGGACCTGTGAGTAATGCCCCAGCAGAATATAAGTCCCTGAGGTTTGTTTCCCAGCGTCTTTCCCTGTTACAGGCAAGAGTAGATGGTCACTGAGCAGCATTAGAGAAAGGAGAGAGAAATTCCCATGACAGCTGCCTGCAGAGAGGAAAGAGGGCCTGTGGCTGATGTTTTATCGATTGCAATGCAGACATACACTTTCCTGTGAACCGATGCAGTGCCACTATAGAGCAACATGGGAGAGTTGTTCTGCCGGACCTGATGCAGGCTCAGAAGGTAGGATGGCCATCTGCCTGCTGAAAATCAAGTACCTTGCTTTAGTGAGTATGCAGCTGGAAAGCTAAAGGTGCAAAGTTGAGGGGATTACTTTTGAGGTATGGACATAGGAAGGCTTTTCACAACAAAAAGTAGTAAGAGGCAGTTGAAGGTTTATTTCTTATGCATCCATGTCTAAGTTTTCAACGGGCCAGATTCACATCCCTCACGTATGACTGTGGAGTAGCTCCAGCAAAGGGCACAGGATTATTGCAGGTTAGGCACTGGCTGCCTTCCACAGATTCACCACTTTCATAAGCATTTCACCTATGTAAAGAGTCTTATGTCCCTTTGCAGGGACGAGAGCTTTTGATTGACGTGTGAAGCAGCAGCAAAGAAGGCTGCTCAGGATTTGTCTCAATAAGAACTCTTGGTTTTGCTGTAACTTCAATTGATTGTCAGTTACATCTAATTAGCCAGCACCAATGCTCGTCCAGATGAGACTGAACTGGAGGAAAGCTGGTGTTTCTAACTCATCATTTGCAACTGTATGAGGGAAGATTCAGATGTCCTCTTATGAATATGACTGACAAAGTTTAATAACCAATGTCTCAAAAAAAATGAGCTGATGAGACGAACAATGCTTGTTTTCTTCAATGAAAAATCAGCCTTTCTGGTATGAGCTAATTCATAAGCATCTGCCTTGAATTACAACACAACAAAAATTATTTCTTCCAGTCTTCTGTGTAGAAATAGGAAAAGAAATAATTAGCATAGGATGACACAACTGCAAAGGGTGTCTTTAGTTCAACCATGTAGTCTGCTACACCAGCCACATGTGGAATTCAATATTTTGATGACAAATGAGAGCACTTACTACATTCCTCACTGTATAAATGACTCTGCACCCATTGGTAAATAGGGTTACGTAAAGGCATGACTCAAGGGATGCTATATTAAAAAGAACAAATTGATGGGGAAGATCCCATGAAAGCCTTCAACATTTCTGCAGATATTGAATAAAATTATCAAGGAATTGCAATCACAAGTTTTGCTAGAGTATTTTCCTTGTAATACTGAATGACAGACTCCCTTAAAGTAGCATGAAAGGAAGAAATAAAAAGGAAAAGAGTCTATTACCCTAAATTGATTCTTAAAGCATGAAACAGTTTAGGAAAAAAATAGGAGGAGGAAAGGAAAAATTGGGCTGCCAGGAAAACAATCTTCTCAATTTCCTAACTAGAAATTGTATGAAGAGTGATACACAATAATCTCTTAGACTGGCTCTCTAAAATTATATATCCAACTCTCATCAAGAGTGGTTCAGAAGAAAAGACTTTATGCAAAGCTGATACTGCTACTTGACAAATCCAAGATCTGAATGGGATGTATCATTGCTTTTTGAGTACTATGAAATGAAGGAGAAAAGCTACTGTTGGTGTTCCTACTTCTTCTATTATCTGTTATAATGAAAGAATGATATCCTACTCAAATACACTTTAGTTCAATCACTGATGAATCAGGAGTCCCTCCCATACTCCCATCAGAGATTCTTGAACATCTGCAGAATCTGAGCTTTGATTTTTAAACAAAATGATTTCTAGTTTCTGTGTTTGAAGAGAAAAAAAACTTTCAAGTGTGAACTGAGTGCAAACTGGTGCTATTCTCTGCTACAAGCTGAGATAGTAAATCAATAGCGGTATGAAAGATGAACTCCCTCCCCATCTCCCACCTTTCATCTCAGTAGGCTGAAGACTCTGAAGATTGTCTCTGAAGGGTGATTTTAGTGTCAATGTTGTTATCAATTCGTTTTTCTGACAAAGACTGTGAGGCACATGGAAATAGGACTGAGCGATCCTTCTGGGTCACTGAATTGACTCTCCTGCCATGGCAGTACTGCTACATACAACTCTCCCCATAAGTACACAGTACTCTCTTTTTTTAAATCTAACTCTATTTTTTGGCCCCCACTATTCTGATTAAAGGCTTCACTTTAGCAGGTACTTTCTTCTAAAACCAAGGCCAAATGTATTCACAAGCAGTTTATACCCATTTGATCGTGTGCCAGTATCACCCTTCAGTGTAAATAGCTCTTCTCCTTTCTTGGTGTTAACCCCACAACGCATTTAACAGTAATCATATCCCTCTCAGCCTTCATTTGCCAGACTAAACAAGCGAAGCTCCCCGAGGCTCCTCAAAGCTGGCCCCACTTCCCTGATCCTGCTAGAATTGTACAGGCTATTTCCAATGAAGACTCACCAGTATATGTGTAAGCGGCAGTGATATTTTTCTAGTTTTGTTGGGAAAAGTCTGCTGAGACTCTTTCTTTTCTTAATTCTGGCAGGTCTGAGAATAAGAAACCGATGAGAATTACATAGACTGACGAGGCTATTTAAAATATGCCTATGGGCACCCAGTTGATGGAGCGGCAACCCTTTCAACTGCCAAGAGAGAACTGGTGAGGCTGAGGTCCCCAGACATCTCAGCCCACACACAGTCTGGAAAGAAAAAGGGAAACAAGGAGTGTTAGTTACTATTTCTTAAGTAATTGTTTTTGTAATAGATATTTTTTTAAAGCCCAAATGCTCTTCTCATATTTCTTTTCCCTGCCCTGGTGCTTCACAACAGAAGCCAGCAAGGAAACCCAGGAACTGGGCAGGGCAAAGAGGAGGCTGGGCACGAAGGGACCTGGCAAGCCTGGCGGGGGGGCGAGGGAGCTGGCAGAGAGAGGTCCGTCCCGAGGACACTCCTCGTCCCAGCGGTGCAGCCGCAGGGTGCTCCTGTCAGCCCAGCACTGCGTATCACCTATCCCAATGGTTGCCTTACGCCATCAATATTAGTTTCCCTGATGTCTCCACCATGATGGGAACTTTCAGAAAAGATACATTATAATAAAATGCAAATAGCATATTGTCTCTGAAAATGCTCATAGCTGACTGGGCAGCATAATGGTATCAATTCAAGCTTCTAAACAACATCACTGCTATTGGTATTGATCTGACACCCATAATTGATATTAATGGGTTGTATATTCAGTTTAGTTACTCCCTTCTAAAATATCGCCTTGAAATTTTCCACTGCTGATAGTACGCAGCAGCGAGGCCCTTTCCAGAAGAGGTAATTGAAATGTGGCCAGAGACAGAGAAGTGAAAAGCAACGGAGATGGAGACAGAAAGGCTACAGAAGAGTGTCCATAATAAGAGAGGAGAGGAAAGGCAGAGAAGCAAAAGGTACTAAAATGGGCCAGACTATAGACTGGCTATATGTATATATAATGGTCATATCTCTTGCTGGGGATCTCTCAGTTACGCAGCTAGAGGATAACAGCCTGCTTTTGCTGTTAGCTTGGCCCAGGAGAAGAGCGCTGGCCTCTCACTAGGTGAAGTTCCAATAGAAGAAAAAAGAGCCAAGCACGGTCGGTGCCCCGTTTCACACAGACCTGACCACTCCCAAACATCTTTTGTCAGACTGCAGTAACGTCACTGTCAGAGGCTCTCGCATGCACTGCACCGCTTGGAGCACCAAGCCGCCACTGGAGAGAGCACTTACAGATCTTTTGGTCAGACAAAGCTTGGATTCAAGAATTGAGGTGAGTACTTACACTTGTGATCCATGCAGACCTGCTTCACAAGTGAACAGCTTAAATATAACAGATGTGTAAAGCATGCCATCCGCTGGAGTGTGCTGGTGGAGGTGCAACTCAAACTCCATTATGGCCAAGTCCATAAAGACACCTTAGCCTGAATTCAGAAGCACTTTAATAAATCTTCCATCCTTATGTATGAATTTCAGATTAGGCTTAAAAGACAAGTTATGTGGTTTGATCTCCAAGAGTGAGCATTCAGGACCGCTTTCCCAACGTTTCATATTCGTCCAGGGGCAGATAGAAGTACCAAGACTTGATCTTGGGAAAGCGAGTGCTGGAAGCCAAGCTTAAGTAAAGAAATGGTTCCATTTCAATATCTTCCCCGGCCTTATGATGCAGCAAATTCACAAGCTTGCTTCCACAGGTTTTCCACAGCTGGTTTTTTTCCCACCTATTTCTGGCTGGATATTTATTTTCTCCACCTGTTCTAGCTTGTTCCACCTGTTCTAGTCTTCCAGTGCCTGCTTTCCATAATTATTGACCCTATTGAGGATGACAAGGGAAACCAAGGGTTTGCTGTCCTCATACACCTCCCAGAATGCATCTGATAGAGACACAGCACTCTGGAAAATTTGCTGATCACCTGTAATCTTCAAGAATCCCATATAAAAAATAATCCATGTAACCAGAAATAAGAAGGAAAGATGCATGTTATCTGAATGTAGTTCCAGTGTCCTCAGAACTAATTGCTTGAAAAAAATCTGAGGGAGTATAATAGTTGTTGAGATGTTTTCCCACTGCCCAGGAAACACAGTGCTGATTTTACTGGCCTTTGCATGTTAATTATGTACACTATTACTGATAATACTCAAACCTCCTGCTGTGTGGGTAGGATTAATGCAAGATGGTACTGATGCAAATATAGCTTGCTTGCTGAAAGTGAGGTGGAAAATTGTTTTGCATGTTCACTAAGCTATGCCCTGTTAAGCACATATCAAAATGTGTTCAGAAGTTGATGTCATTTCTGTGCATCAGAACGTAAATTAAAATCCAGATTTCACAAAGACAGCAAAAGACCTATCTACCAGAATGGGAGAGGGTATAGGTTAAGACATACAATTGAGTTTCCCCAGTTTAATGAGTCACCACAGACCACTTGAGCCACTGCAGCTAACCACGTTCATGCCCTTCACCTGTGGCAAACGTGAAGTAAAACACTGTGCAGAACTGATGTGCAAGCTGGCAGGAGTGAGTATGTGCTCCAAGACAGTGGCCCAGCTGATGTTCAGTCCAACCAGGAATCACAGTCCATGGAAGAAAGGTAGGAATGGACACCCACCTTGCTTCTCTGCAAGGTGGACGCTTCTCATTTTTCTGTTTTAGACTCAGTGAAAATAGGCTGCTACCAGCACTCTCAGCCTCCAGTTCTGGGAAAGAAAGGAGCACCTGGCAGTATTCACTGAAGGGCTGCCAGCCCCTTTGCTGGTAGCTCAGCTGCGTGTTTGAGACATGGCTCTCCAAAGGTCTTTAAAGGTTGCTGTGATCTCTAGTGGTGCTGAATACAGCATCTTGCTGTGAATTTAATGGGATCCAGGAAAGCTCAGCACTCCTGGAAAACAGGCTGCTTGAATCTATTGACATTAAATATATTCAAGGCTTTTTCCTTGTACTAATTACTTAAGATGTTGACTCAGCATCTTAGTATCAGGGATAGTAGACAACCTTCTGAAAGCAGTTCTACCTCTGTCTGCACTGAACCAGTCACCCTTTACATGAAGTGATTAGGGCATACAAACAGTAGAGACAAGAGCTAAACGGATGCCGTATAAACCTTATCTGAAAGGATAATCACAGTCAGGGTACACTGATACCACTGTTGCTAGCTTACAAATGCAGCACTGGATAGCTCACGAGCTGTGAGATATCCAGTGTATTAAGATATCCAGTGTATCTGTATTAAGGTTTGTGATGAGCTCCATTCCATGTTCTCATTTTAAACACTATCTCATCTCCATTTCCTGACCCTGCACCTCCTATGCTATCTCCCAACATGAACTGCACTGTGTCTGATTTCATTTACACTCATTAAAGACAGAAACCATCTTGTTACATATCTTAAAGATAGTTCTGAATTAAGAACTATATTCGATCTTCCTCTCTGAAGGAATTTCTACTCGAAGTATGTAAGTCTTGATTAATGTACGCATATATCTGATGCAAGAGCAGTATCAAATATTCTTCACTGTGGCCTTTTACAGGATGATTTGACCGTAATATGTCTTTGAATATTCAGTGTATTTAGAAAGCCTATTTAATGGTTACAGTTTGGGAACATTTTAAACTGATGAGATGATGATTTTTCCACAAACCAATAGCTTTTTACTCATGTGTCAACCTTTTTGGCATTGGCTATCGCCTTTTAGCTTTTTGACTGTAAGTGACCCATGAACAGGAAAAAAACCTTAAGCTTCTTTTTGTTTCTGTTCAATTTTTCTTTTTTAATAAAGCTGCCTTCTCGTGTTTATCCCTTTCTGCTGAATTTGGCAGAAGAGGGAAAGCCACTGGAGTCCTGCAGACTTCATGGAAACAGGTAGCAGGCAGAGGAAGGAGACCCAAATTACTGCCTGTCCCAGAGAGAAGGGCTGTGGGTCAAGCCCCGGTGTGCTAAGGCGTAGTGCCCTGCCATGGGGACTGGGCACCGAGGAGGAGCTGGGGTTGAAGCTCCCACTCCTTTACTGGGGTAGAATGGCAGTGGAAAAGTGTCTCTCTCTCAAGGCCTCCAGCAGGGAAAGCCAAATGTAACCATTCCGATATATATTTACCATAAAAAAACAACCAGAGGAAAAACATTGTACATTTTTTATCTTATGTTGAAAAGAAAAGGATATAAATCCAATCCAAGCAAAAATCCCAGTAGTCATCTAGTTCATCATCCCACAATATATATAACTCCAGTTGAAAACAGTAGGTATTTACTCTGTCTCCCTAAGAAAAACTCAGGCCCTTAATATACTACCGGTTACAGTTAGAATTATGTATGGATTATTTTAATGGTTTATTGACATGCTGGCAAACTAACTACCTTCTTTTATTAGTATCATTTAAGTCTGTATTAGAAAAAACATTTAGAATTTCACTCCTAATAACAATAATAATCTAGATTTTTGAAGGAAAGGCAAAACTGTCTATATGTCATTTCCATGATACAGCCACAAAACAAGACATGATCCTAAAAGCGTATGAAATTCTGAGTTGATCATAGAACTGATAACAGAGTAATTCAAGAGTTTTTAAATGCCACTTTGTTCACAGTGGTAATTTACCCTTCATGTGACATCCCTATAATAATCAATCATATCTGCGTTGCACAGATCATTTTTTCTGATGTATGCCTTTCCACAAATTTATCCATCATAATTGTGCCTCAGATACTACTTCTTTCCCTAAATTGCACCATTTTTGAAGTAGTTTCCAATAAAAAAAATAAAAATTGTCCATGAGTGGATACACTGTAATGTACAAAAAAAGGCTATTTCACTGAAGAGTATCCATTATATACAATACCGGTGATTTGTTTTGCAACATCTATTTTATGCTTTCGAGCTACATAAAAAGCACTCTCTTCCTGTGGTAATTAAAAACAAGACAACACAGACAAGTGGTTTTGCTCCCCTTTCTGTAACAGAAATGAGCCTGAAGGGACAGACCTTTGGTTTGTCCTTCTACACGCCTGGAAAAACGACAGCTCGATTAATGGGGCAGGTGGTGAGCCTTTCAGGTGTCACTAGCAAGGGGTGAACAGACGCCCCCAGATCTTGCCATTGGTATGATCTGGGAAGGCGAGCAAACGGCAGTTCCGAGGAGCAGGAGCATCTGAGAGCCTTTGCTTGCCCGAGCCTGAGAGCCAGCAGCTCTCCCGGTGCAGACCTCCTCACCCACCAGCAGCAGCTCCTTCAACACCAGGCCTGAGGGACTGGCCCCGTCAGGGCCCAGGGCTATCTATCTCCTGCTTGCCACTTGAAGGTCCTAGACTACCCAGCCGTCACAGCCCAGGCTGATCCCTCATTCAGGCTGAGCAGAAGGTGCAAAAAAGCCCCTGGGGCTGGAGATGCGCCCTGCCCAAGGCTTGTGTCAAAGAGCAGGGGCTCTTCAGAAGCAAAGCCACAAGGGCCACAAGGTCCCCAACCCGGTGGCGGGGACCCCGGGGCACGAGGGGGCTGTGGGAAGCGGGGATGACGAGTGGCAGCGAAGACGAAGACATCTGGCTAAAGAACTGACTGAAAAACGAAGCTGGGGATCTGGGAGAAACAAAACTGGCTGTGAGTTGTCTCTGGTGCGTTCAGAAAACATGGTCTTTGCTAAATTAAAACATTACACGAAAGAATATATCAAATTCATATATTCTGTATTTTCATCCTGCAAATGCACTCAAGCAAGACATTGACTGACTACTCTGGCTAAAGAGGCGATAATATCCTCTTCCCTTAGACGTGTGAAATTGTCACATCAGGGTTTTTTTCAGATGGACTCCCAGAAAGCATTGTAAAAAATCTGGAGTTACGTCACCCGTGCTGAATCAACATCACTGCTCGGAGAGAGGTGAAACCTTAGAAAAACTCTGAATCAAATGCTTTCCTGCAATACAAACTGGTTTATTTTTTTCCATAAGAAACCCAAGGGCACAATTTAACTCCGATGGGAAGAAATTTTTCTTACCAAAAACAAAAAAGCATTGGGACATTTAACAAACTGTCTGGGCAAAGAAGGTTGGGGAAAATGAAGAAATGACTTGAATCCTTCCCCTGGGCAGAATTTCATCTGAATAAATTATTTCAAGTGTGCATGACACTAAGTCTTCTCTATTACAGACAGTCACACCAATTAAACTGGTGTAATTATTCTTATTTTGGATTAAGGGTACTTTTACTTAATCTTAGTTTTTATTTGTTCCTAACTGATGCAAGCTAACTGATATAACTCCAGTTTAATTTGAAATAAAAGTGGTTTAGATGATAGTTTTTAACTAAAACTGCTTAGAAACAGTCTGTAAGTTACTCCCATGTGACCTGGAGACCTCACATCAAAATAAAGGTGTTCATATACCGACTTGCACCAAAAATAAAGGTTTGAATTTCAGCCCATCTAGTTATTTCCCTTCTCTTTATCACCCAGACAAACCTGTGGTCGTGTACTCTGTTACTCTCAGTGGTTTGGCATTATGTACATCTGATAACGTTGCAAGTCAAGGCAAGAGTCCTCCTGAAGTAATGCGGGAGAGTTTTTTAAGGTCAGTAAATAGATCAGTTAAAAATCAGACCAAGAAACAGTAAAAACAGAGCAAGAAAAGAGAATGAAGCAAGATCAAAGCATGTAACTGAAAGATTACTGGTTCTTGGAATGCAGTGTTGCCCTGCTTGGAGAACACTAAGCTCTCCTGCTTTCTCCGAAAGCCAAGGTTTAAATCCCAGAAAGTGAAATGCTTTCCCTCTTAATTATGCTGAAAGGGCATTTTTGTAAAATCTCAAGGACATTCTTCTTGAAAACAGAAGGAAATACTGGAGGCATTTTAATGTATAGAATTGTCTTAGTTTTTAAAAAAAATCAAATGAAATTGAATGGAATGGAATGGAATTAGAATAGAATAGAATAGAATAGAATAGAATAGAATAGAATAGAACAGAACAGACTATTTCAGTTGGAAGGGACCTACAACGATCATCTAGTCCAACTGCCTGACCAATTCAGGGCTGACCAAAAGTTAAAGCACGGTATGAAAGGCATTGTCCAAATGCCTCTCAAACACTGCCAGGCTTGGGGCATTGACCACTGCTCTAGGAAGCCTGTTCCAGTGTTTGACCACCCTCTCGGTGAAGAAATGCTTCCCAAAGAAGAATTGTGTTCTTATATTGCTAAAGAAATGTTTACCATTAGATAAACATGGTATCTGTGGCATTCATGGCATTTCCTACAGAAACACACAAGTACTATTAAATAACTGGCCCTCACAACACCTGATGAGGTAAGTAAATATTATCCTGTTTCTGTGGGGCTAGGTGTTACCCCATTCTCTGGATGATGATGACCCACAGAAATTAAGTGATTTCCCTGTCAGCTCCAACACCCCTGGAAGCTAACAGAACTTAGATGGGTGCCTGTACTTAAATGCATTAAGAAGATGAAGAAAAAAGTCATTTTAAACTTGGGAACGGAAGTTCCCAGCTGTCAATCCTGACCTGAATTTCCCGGACTACTTAAAACACAAATGTAAAAGCTTGTCACTGGAAGTTAAGCAGTATAGGGATGATTAATCTGAGCTGCTGACATGGGGTTGTAGGCCAGTGATGTTGTGTTTGTGGAGTTTCAGTCTTTTCTGGTAAGAATAGCTTCCAGGGCCAGAGAGAAGAGGGGGCAGGAAGCACTGTGTACTGTTATTAAAATGGTCCACTGATCTCATGCCTTTAAGGAGGCTCGGACGAATAAATAGTCAAACATTAACCTTTTTCTCTTAGAAAGGAAAGAAAAACCTCCGCGCCCCATGACAAGCAGTAATGCGGTGAGCCATCCTCTGCGCTGTGAGGGGTGCTGCCCAGCTGTTTGGTACCCCTCCGCTGCCAGATGTGACTGCTCACAGCGGCGCTCACCGCAGGGCACGTTGCTCCACACGTAGGGACACCGAGCACCTGTTTCTCATTTGAAGGGTACACCTTAATTCATTAATGTGCTGTGTAAGTGAGGTGAAGACTACGTGAATGACTTAAGCATTTGCAGAAAGCACACAGAAATCAAAACAACTGCTGGTTAATCTTGTTTCCAGCACTGAATTCAACCTCCATCTAATCATTTAACAAAAAATAAAATCACAAATAAGAAGCTCCTCTTCTGTGCTGCCTTGAGGTAGTGCTAAATCGTACATCTGAAATAAAAATTGGGGATGTGGCTTCATGTTGGAGTCAATGCCTGCAAAACCACGGCCATATACCGCCCCTGGTTTTGCCCTCATAAACCGAGCAAGGAAATGGCATGCGAAGAAGAAAACTTCTGGGCCATTTCATTAATGGCTATGTAAACGCAAACACTTGCCACTTAAGCCCCGGCAGGATTTTTTTGCAAAGGGTAGGTAAGAATAGTTTTTGTGGGGTGAAGTTTTACAAGACAGTAGCAAGCCAGCTCTTTCAGGAAAAGCATTTCTACAGAGAAGCTTTAGTACAGTTCTCTGCAAATTTTCTCCTGGATTCAGCAAGCCCTAAAGGACTTCAGCCCATAGAGAACCTGGTACTGCAAACTTGAATAGAGAGAAATGCTAGGAGACATCCTTCAGAACCTCACGGTAACAGTGGAAGGAAGAAAAGGCTCCTTCTGAGACAAAAATAAGAATGGGAGTTTCAGGACAGAATCAAATCAGAAGATTTTATCAAAAAACCTGTCAGCTACCCTATGCAGACAGCTCAGAGGTGAAGAGCCTGGCCAGAATGAGGCAAGGATCTTGGGACAGCTAAGAGGAACATCCCGAGTGTTGGCTTCCCAGAGAGCATCCTTGAGTCTGCACATTTGCTGAAAGCTGACTGAAATGTGTACTTGCTTTTTGGAACAAGGATCTGGATCCTCTTGGGCCAGTACCAAGGTGCACAGACTAGACAGTGGCAAAGACCTAAGACTGAGTCTAAGTATTATTTATTTCTATTTAGCGGAGTTACATTCTTACATGGATTGTGACACTGAAAGTGACAGTGATGGCAATATTTTCTCAAAAGTCAAGTTACTGCCTCAGAAAAGAAAGGGCTTTCTAGCTTCCAGAAAGACAGAAGAAATTACTTTATTCAGTTAAATACTGAGATCAGTAATTGTCATACGCTTACTACCGTTTGTGCAAAATTGCTAATGGTAGATGTCAGGCATAAGATAGTATGCAATTGGAGCAGATTGTAAAGATAATTATAACACAGCTTCTCAGAACAGAATTCAAGCTTTTTTTTTGGTTGCTAAGTAAGAAAAAAAATGAAAACGTAAAGGTGGTGCCGCAGACATTGGGAAAGTGTTCCAGGATATTTCCACTATTGTTCAGATGGGTCATCTGGATGTGGCAGCAAGGAACTATTTTTGCTTCCAAGAGTCACTGATAATTCAAACTCTACACCTTGGTGGCATAAATGCTCCAAGTCTTACCAGTAGTAAACCAGCTCCCATGTCAGCTGGGAAAACAATTAGAAGAAGGTCGAGAAGAGTGTATTTTTTCTGTGATCATTGATACTTCAAATCACAGAATTATTCAATTGTTTTGGATATATATCTGTTACTCTGCATTAACAAAGAGTAACCTATCATCTCCTTGATTATCTTTAAGAAAGCATGAAATTCTGCTAGAACTATCTCAAAACATCAAAAATATTCAAGAGCGGAATGTTTTGAATTTTTACAATGCATCATCATTGCAGATGGTAACCTTAATCCTAACTTAGGGTGACAACAATCAAGCTGAAATGGATTTAACCTATCTCAGATAGTGAAAATTGGGCAAAATGCTCAATAGTTAAAATATCCTTTTGTTTGTAATAAATAATTTTAGTAACTGTTTCTCATTTACCAAAGAATTTCACATTTGTAAAGGACATTTATTGTCTGCTGTGAGTCCATGAAAATATTAAGGCATGTCCAATGAGGAGTTTATCCGTGTTGTAGTAGAAAGAATCTTAAGATGTTTTCCAGGTATTTAAAGTTATTTTTGTACATTAATTGAGCATTGACCTTTTGCAACTTTAATGTTCTTTAGGAAAGGTGAAGATGGGGATCAGAGAGAGGCATATTAAGTGACAGAATATTACTTATATTGCTTTTACAATGTGCCAACAGTTTTGTATGACATCATCTTAAAGCAACAATCTGATTTTTTGTTGCTAAAAATATGATATAATGCATTAACTGGAGGGTAAACTATTAAAAATTTTTAGTTCCTTTTCCATACATGTATGTTTTATTAAAAAAAAGTATTATAGGAAAAGAGAAAAATGGAAAAGAATTTACTCCAGGAAATTTGCTCTCAAATACTCAGTTTCACATTTTAATGTCAGTAGATTGAAAAATTCACTAAATCTAGTTTAAGAAATTTCATTGAAGAAAAACTGCTGACTTTTCAGAAAAGTGTAAGCATCACTGACGTTTCAAACCTCGATGAAAGGGCGGACAACTATTATTCCTGCAAGATGCATGGTGCAGCGAGAGACCGGCTGTGCGTGTGCATGTGTTGGGATCTTGCAGTAGACTATTGGGGCATTTCCTATCTTCAGATGCCAGCTCCCTCAATTTCTCTGAACTTGTGAAATGTGCTATCAATTCCTAACTCCAATGCAGCAGCAGTGGAGAGGATCTTTTTTTGTGTGTGTAAACAAGCTTTGCCAGACTGCAGGAGCCTAATAAACACTTCTTATGTGAGACTAACTTTCAAACCAAAGTTCATTTAAACTGTGCCAGTAAAGGCTTTTTATTAGATTTTTGCTTTTAGATGTATGAAAATTATTAAAATGCACAAAATACCATTGTAAAAAAATACTTTTAAATTGATAGTAATCAAATTGTTCCTCTAGGAACAATGGAAATGCAAAGTGGAGAGAGAAATATCAAATATATTAAGGGAAATTATATTTACCAATGTTTCCTTCTCCTTCCTTTTCCTGTGTGGTACCTCACTTATAGCCAAGAAAGTTCCCTTTTATGCATCTTAGCTCAAATCCAGTTTCATCAGCATGTGAACTAATATGCCAAACTATGTGCAGAAGGAGCTCAGGCATGAATTTGTGTTCCTTGCTGCCAGCTGCGCTACGAGGCCAGTAAGCTCTGGCACAGGGACAGGCAGGAAAGGAACTTCTCAGTTCCCCCATCACTAGAGCTCATCTCCAACAACGTTAAGGAAGAAAATGACTGAAGGTCATACTTCCTCTCAGCTGTCCGGGATTTGCTCACACACTTTTCTGTACACTGAGGTAGGTCAGTCTGTCTACAGTCTTCATTTGACTTCCCTCGGATCCACTTTCATAAACCGTAGTGAATTAAGAGAGGAACATCTACGTTATTTTAAGGTATTAAAGCAGACACCAAGATATGCAGCGATTTACATCTGTCGCATACCCATGGTAATTAAAGGGATCTAAGGTGTCTAAACAGCTTGGAGAAATGGGTCTTGGTGCTTGCTTGGGTAGCAGAACAGAGAATGAAAATCATACATGAGAAGTGCTGAGCGGCCCATCCTTCCCCTTCCCCTTCCCCTTCCCCTTCCCCTTCCCCTTCCCCTTCCCCTTCCCCTTCCCCCTTCCCCTTCCCCCTTCCCTTTCCTTTCTCTTTCCCCTTCCCTTTTCCTTCCCTTTCCCCTTTTCCTTCCCCTTCCCCTTCCCTTTCCCCTTTTCCTTCCCCTTCCCTTTCCCTTTCCCCTTCCCTTTTCCTTTCCCCTTGCCCTTCCCTTTCCCCTTCCCCTTCCCCTTTTTCTTCCCCTTCCCTTCCTTCCCCTTCCCCTTCCCCTTCCCCTTCCCCTTCCCCTTCCCTTCCCTTCTCCAAGAGAGGAATTAGAAAATGAGATTGGCTTTAATTTTTAAGTGTTAAAAGAAATTAGAACCCAACTTGGAAATAATTATAGAACCATTTGCATGCCATTTGGAGGTAACTTGATTAATGCATCTAATAAATTATTTTTCGCTATTTGCAGTATGGCAGCAGGTAGCCATCCAGCCACATTTGTGGTAGATACTATAAAAGAATAATACATTTCACAACCTGCATATGAGACACAAGCAGACAGATGCAAGTAGAGGGAGTGGGAGTGGAGAGGTGAAGGGGAAAAAATAAATTGAGTTCAACAGGGAAAAAAAAGCAGTACATCCTCACATAAGCAATGCCAGACAAGCATGTTCATCTCATCCCACAGTAGGATTACTTCCTACAGCATATTCGTGATTGCTTTGTCTACTCTGGTTTCAATGTTTCAAACTATGGGGATTCCACCATTTCCTTTGAGAGCCTCTCCTGCAGTCTAACGCCACTCACCCCTTGGGAGCTTTCCCTGATACGTGTTTTGGCTCCCTTTCTTATTTCCATCCGATTATTCAAAGTTGTATCATCTTCTCCCCGCTTTTTCCTCCCCTTCAACTTCCTCCTTTCAAATAATCGTGGGCAGCTATCTGGGCCATCCCTTGCTGTTGCTTAGCAAGCTGAGCAAGCACTCTTTTAATCTCTCCTTATAACTCAGTCCCTCCAGGCAGCTGATTATTTTTGTTGTTTTTCTGTGAATGCCTCCTGCTTTTGATTTTTTTTTGCTACATTGCCCAAATCCTGACTCCCCACTCCGACAGACAGAAGAGAAGCTAACCCGTTCATTCACAGACACGGTCCTCTTGCTTTTACTATGGTGTCCAGAAGACACACACATCATTTTAGGTGCTTTAGGTCAAGGTAACAGTGTCTACACAAGAGCTTTTTCTTTTTTCTAAATGTCTTCAGTGCCTTGCCCCTTCCTAAAGTTATGATGCTGGGAACATATTCTAGTATATGTTCCCAGCTTTGGGACTACATCTCTGCAAAACTGGACACATCTTTTGCTGTGACAGAGCTAGGAAAGAGAATTTTTATCTAGTCAAGGTCAATTCTACGTGGTCCTTCAGAGGTTTCACTCAGCTACCGGCACCATAAGGTGATCTGTATGGAGCATAGTCTCCTGTAGGATTTGACCACTACAATAAGTATTGTTAAGTAAAAATACACTTTTTTTCTTTCTTCCATGAAGATACACATGTTCAAATAGGTCATTGCATGTAAATAATCCAAATCATTTTAACAAAAGCATTTGTGTACAAAGTCACTTGTAAGCTGTGTTGACCAGGGCCGCTGTTGGAAAGGCATCACTGACTCGTTTCTTCTCTTGAAAGCAGATGAAAACATACACCATGCAACTATCGCCACGCCTGTCAAAAAGCATGTCTTGATAGAAAAGCAGCTACAAATCCTGACCATGCTAATTAATCACTGCATCCAAAATACAAACAGTATCCTGCTTTTCTTGGAGTCAGGAACATTTCTACCCCTCATTCCAGGGGATGATTAGGACGCAGCCTCTTATCTATAAATCTGAAAGGACCCATGAATTAAGACCAGCTAGGACAAATCTCCTGACTTGGCTTCTTTTTCATTGGAATTTCAGCATTTCATCAAAATCATTGTGCAAATTTATATGCTTGAGATTTCATTCCTGGAGCCTGGGCCCTCTTGAGATCAGCCCTGGAAGAACAAATGGGCTTTCCAAGGGAGGCTGCCATGGCCCCGAGTGCATCCCCATGCCGGGGCTTGGCTGATGGAGCCCCAGCTCAAGGTTCCCACAGCACTCGCCCCTGTCTGCACCCAGCCCCAGATGGTGGGATGGCCCTGCCTGCCCGGGGGGCCCCCGCAGCCCCCCAGACTCCCTCCACAGGAGCCACCACCCAGCACATTGCCCTGGCAGAGACTTTGCCAAATTTAGCCATTTCCATTTTGGATGAGTTCCAACCCCAAGTGATTGCTCTTCCTTTAAAAACACTCGACGCCTGAAACGCAGGGCTTGTTGTGGAAGCGCCAAGAAAATTTCAAATGCAATGATGTGAATGTTCAAATATTTCTCTTTAGGTCCCTTTATGTAACTTCACAAGAGGAAAAATTTGGAAAGCGGGGTGAACACCACCGGTAAAGATTCTGTAATGATCAGATAACGAGTGAAATAATCAGCTCCTATCAGGCCTGGGGAAGTAAAGGTGCAACTTGGAGATACACATTAGCGAAGGAAGCCAGATCACCACAAAGCCTTTCTTTGCCTCCCTCTTGGCTGCCTCCATTATACTTGAAAAAGCCGCTCCTGCAGAAGGCCGATATTTTCAACCTATTTCATCCCACGTGACACAACAAACAAACAAAACTGGGATTCTCACGTAGGAACCCTGGAGCATATTTGGATTTAATTGCTTTTCATTGTTTAGGTCTTAATGTAATGAACAAGAAAGACCTGGATAATTTTTTGAATGTCTGTATTTGAAACACGCAGCGCTCAACAAAAGGTAAAAATCTTACCCCTGTGTAGCACAGCGCCAGGGGAGAAGTGTTTGTATAGTCCTCAATAGTGTGTGTGTTGCCACGCTGCTAAAAGTAATGGCCCTGCTAAAGAGAGGCTAACCAGATGGCTCTCATCTTGCAGTGCATTAAAGAGTAGCCCAGGAGTGATTACCAGAAATCAACATATATGACGATAAAACAAATAGCAGCACCATAAATTAAGGGACTTTGTGTATTCAAGCCTTGTTTACAGCAGGCAACCTCGCTGAAGTATCCCAACCAGTTCTGCCACTGGTCTGGCTGAAGAGATGCTGGCATCGGCCATGATCTGGGTGTAAACACCTCTCCTGCGTCTGGAGCTGGTAACCAGCGAAAACAGGAGAAACCACCAGCCCTACACACGCTGCAGGAATCGCTCCAGTGTTGACACCGGTTCAGCACAGCTGGTAACATGATGTAATTTGTTTTTGTTCCACAACATATTAAAAAATTACATTGTTTAGTATACTCGCAGCCTAAGCTTTATGTTTGGAAGAAACTCCTACATCCTTGCTTTTCTTCCACGAACTGAAACGGTAAGCTGGTAAGCCAAGCTTGGCCTGGAGATGATGATGCCTTCTTCTCTCCACTGTTGTGTCCCACTAAGAGCTGCTCTACCATTGGGACTCCCAAGGATTTTTGAAACAATAGGTGCTGTGGTATCTTGCTCCTTCCTTCTTGTGCGAGATTTAAAAGAAAAAACCCCAAACCCCAAACCAACCCAACCCAACCCAACCCAAACAAAAAAGAAAGAGAACGTGTACATGGAAAAAAAGACAGAAAGGAACATGTTCCTTGTGAAATACATTTCTTGATCTGAAAGGGAGTTTTATTAAATGTTTTCAAAACAGTTCTTTCTTATGTTGGAGCGGTGTAATTAAGAGTACTGGTGGATCGGCCCTTTTTACCACGTTCTCCAGATACGGGCTCAGTGTCAGCCGATACATGCTGGTGCTGAGCACGGGCACACCACGGTGTCAACTCTGTTCTTTTTATTGTATTAAGATTATGCTGCTCTGTCGTGGAAACATGCACCCAGGATGTAGTGATACCAGAACTGCCACGGCTTGTTTGGAATAGACTAGAGCAGAACAGAATCATCTAGGTTGGAAAAGACCCTTAAGATCATCGAGTGCCACCGTTAACCTAAGACTGCCAAGCCCACCATGGGCGGAACACGGAGAATATCGGTGAAAATAGGGGTACGCTGGCTGGTGTTCAGCAGGTGGGGAAGGAAAAGGGGGCGCAGGGTGTCGGAGTGCTGTTCGCCTTTCCGGTGTCGAACTACCGCCTGTCTTGAGCACATCACTCCTTCCCCCCTTCCCCGGTAAAACGGGGACCCGAAGACCTACTTCCAGGGAGTGCCGCTGGGATGAATGAATGGTAAAGCACCTTGCCAGCCTCACGCCGAAGCCCCGGTGTGTGTGCAAAGCGCTGGCACAAGGTGGCTCCGCAGCCCGGGGCGCAGGGCCCAGGCCCCCGGGGCGCGGCCGCGCTGGGCCGCCGGCGGGCGGAGGGCGCGGGCCGGGCGGGGCGGCCCCGCGGAGCGCCCCGCGGAGCGGCGCCGGGGCTGGGGCGCCCCCTGGGGGCCGGCGGCGGGGGCGCGGGGCGGCGCGGTCACGTGGATGTGACAGCGGCGCTGTGCCTGGCCAGCGGCAGTCGCGGCAGCGGCACCGCAGCGCCAGGCGCCGCCGCCAGCCCGAGCCGGGCGGGGAGCAGCGGGCCGGGGCCGGGGCCGGGGCCGGGGCGCGGCGAGGCGACGCGAGGCGGGAGCCGCGAGCCGCCGCCGCGGTGCCGGGCGGCCGGGGGGGGGGGGGGGGCCGGGCCGGGGGGCCGATGCGGAGCGATCGCGGGCGGGCGGCGGCGGCGGGAGCAGCCATGGCGGGGCCCCGCTGAAGGAGGCGGCGAAGGAGGAGGAGGAGGAGAGGGGAGGAGAGGAGAAACCTCCGCATTCCCTCCCTCCGCGCCCCGTCCCCCCGCGCGGACCGCCCGCCCGCCTACCCCCTGCATGCCCGGCTGAGACCGCGGGGAGGACTCAGCCACCCGCCGCGGCCCCGCTGCCTTCCCTCTCCCCGTTCAGCCGCGGACAAAGGGGGAGAGCGGGGCAGCCAGAGGAGGGGAGAGCCCGTCCCCGCCGCGCGAGCATGGCGGACCGCAGCCTGGAGAGCGTGTCCCTGCCCCTGGAGGTGAGGGCCCGGCTGGCCGAGCTGGAGCTGGAGCTCTCCGAAGGTAAAGGGGCGGCGAGGCGGGCCCGGCCCTCGCGCGGGCGACGGTCGGGGCGGGCGGCGGTTGGCGCGGGCGCGCGGCAGCGGAGCGGCAGCCCCCGGCCCGCTCCCCCCTCACACACCCTCCGCCCTGCGGCCCTGCTGCCCGCCGGGCTGCTGCGGTGCGGTGCTCGCCCCGGCCCCGATGGCGCCCGCGGGCTCCCCTGACGGTCTCCCCCCCGCTCCCGCCGGCGGGCTGGCGGAGGATACCGGCGCGGATGTTTTGTTCTACCTGTGAATTCCCCCTCCGCTCTCCGCCGCGGCGCTGGCGGGGGCGGGAGAGGGGCTCTGGCAGCAGGGCTGGCCGCCCCAGCCTTGCAGGCTGTAGTGCGGGAGGCGGAAAAATCCGTAGGGCTGGCTCGGAGGGGTTCCTGCCCTGCCAAGAAAATGCAGCTTCGCGGAAATCCGCCGTGTACCTGCGTGCAAAAACCCCCTCTTGGACCGTATCGAGGGACTCGCCACGAAGTCCACGCAGCGCGTGTGTCGGCTGCAACAAAATACCCCATGATAAAAGGTCGTTTTGGACAATACTAGTTAGGTCGCCTAGAGGAAACGATTTTTTTTTTTTTAATTGCGGGATTTTTTTTTTTTTTTTAATGTATAATTGAAAGCTTGTGGTGATTTTCTTGGCGTGGTTGATTTTGATGCTCCGCCGGTTCCCGGGTTGGGAAAGCTCTCATGCAAGCCGCATATTGCTGTTGCCGTGGCTGGGAGGATGAGCAGGAGCCCCAGCCCGCCCTCCTCTCCCCAGCCTGGCTCCAGCTCCCCGTTTCCATGTGTGTCAGCTCCGGTTAAGGAACGAGAGGCGGGCGGCGATTAGTGCCTGTCAGGGTCCCTCGCTGACGGGGATCGAGCGCCCAGAGTGCCATCAGTCTTGGAGACGATTTTAGTGTATCAGATGTAATCTGTTCCTCCCAGAGGAAGAGAGTGGGGAGTATTTATGTATACTGATGCTAGGGTTGGCTCTTTCCTGAAATGCAAATCTGCTATTAGCTGCCCCCATTTTTTTTAATTAAAACCCCCAAATATCAGGGTTCATTCACCACCGAGAGGCTACAGCGTTTAACAGAAGGGGCAAATGGCCCAGCGTGTCCCAAATTAGTTATTGGAAGTGGTCGATATATTGAGCTGTCTGTCTTTCTGTCTTTTTGTAACGGTTTGTAAGGGCTCTAAGCCAGAAAGTAAAATGCGCTCGAGCCAGTTTCATCAGCAGGGAGGAGCTGATGTTGACATTGTATTTTCCTTTTAACGCTTTGAGGGTGAAGAGGAGAATGAGCTACTGGGATTGCTTGTGGCTCTCATTTCTCTGCCTCCCCCTCCCCGAGGGTGCCCTGAAAACCTGAAATAAGAGGAATTAAATACACTATCGCCTTTCTGTGATGCACTGCCCATCGATTGGCCCTTATCTGTGGTAGTAAGGGTGGGAGGAAGGACTGTTTATATCAGGGTATACGTAACGGTGTCGCTTTATGCAGAAAATGCTTCTTGGTGTGTATCACATCATCGTCTACACACCAACAAGGCGCTAATTAAAACAGCTGTTAGTAAATGCTTGCAGAAGACCAAAATCAAGCTGGTATAGACCTTCAATAAGAAATATGCTAATTCAGTGTACTAAAGTTGTAATACAGTTTTACGGTGCAGCTTCTGTTGCTGTAAGCATAATCCAAGAAGGCTCTGAGGAAGTGGGACGTGGTTTGCAATTGGACATCTGTATCTGCACTGCTGTAACTTCCCTGCAGCTAGAGCTGGAATGAATTTAGCCCACTGACAATAATCTTTCCGTTTGTGCCACTGATGTTACACCGAGGAGATGGGATGGCTCGTGTTTTCTGACTGTGGCAGCCTAAACGAAGATGGGTTGGAACTGGGAGGCAGGTGGAGAAAGGGTCAGTGTCCTGGTTTCCCTGTCTTCCCTAAAGCTGCTCTTGATGTGCTCTTAGTCAAGTACATGATAGTGCTCAGTGCCTGAGAAAATGAAATAATTCATCACTTTAGGCATCCGTGTTGCAGCTCCTGGTCTGTTCCCAAAACTAACCCCCACATACAGTGGGATCAGTAATTGGTACAGTTTGATTGTGCTGTAGAAAACTGGTCATACTCTGGCCATGCTAACTCCGAGTTAAATTTTCAAGGCAACTTTGTGCATCTTTGCGCCCTGAACGTGCAGCACCTTACATATGTGCTTAACTTGACCATTATGAGCTAGTCCACTGGCTTCAGTAGAGTACATTCACTGTGATACGCTTATGCATGTACATAAATATTCACAAGACTGAGGTTTTAACACGTGTTACGCTCATGACGTGTTAGGGTGTCTCTGCTGCCTTCGTGAAGCAGGAAACTGTTGAAGGCAATAGACAGGCAGCTGCATGCTTAAACATGTGTTTGGGTCTCATTGATAACGTTGGGAGCTGAGTGACTGCCATAAACTGTGCCCCTTTTTAAAGTGCTTTCCTGAGTCAGACTTGCTAGGAAAATGTTTTTCAAATGCTGGATGCCTGAAACGGTTGCTGTATTGTTTGTGAGCATGAGTTTTTCAGTTCTGGTGCCGCTGAACACTGTGGGTTGTGAATTGCTGCCACTTGTACTGAAGCAACCTGGTTCTCTGGTGCCAAAACCTGTTACGGAGCTGTTACAGAGAGTGCAGCCTTAGGAACAGCTTCTGAAAGAAAGCTGCTGCTTTGTGGAGAAGAGAGAGGAGCACCGGCAGGATTACTGCAAGGTTGTTTCTTGGCTGTGAGCTAATGCTGTCTCCTTCCTAGCTCTTGGAAGTGTCTTGTGTGTTAGTGCAGGTCCTACCCATGCAATGTGTCTCGAAACCTAACATAAAATAGCTGGTGTCCGTGAGACCAGACCGCTAGTTACTGTGTCACTAGCACAGCGGGCACTGTGCAGATGTTGTAAGTACAGTCTTGACTGGTAGTCATCATACATTTAAATTTGGCCATGGTATTTTTCCCCCCCTTGTAGCCAAATTCTGAGTTCCTTGTTCAGCTGTGCACTAGGCATAGCCTCACTTGCAGCAGGGATGCTGGCAGAAGAACCTCAGGAAGTGGCTGCCGGACAGGTAACACGTACTTTTTAGACAATAGGACAAAGTGCCTTTTTTTGTGCGAGCGTTTAGGCAGTTCTGCGCTGCTCGGTGGTTGAGAGGGAGGAGCAGTTTGTCAGGAAGGTGTTTACTTGGTGTTCTAAGATGGTCTCTGTGGCAATCCTAACCCGTTGGTTATTATGGGCAAGCCACATGCCTTCTACCTCCCCTTTGTTGTGGTCCGAATGGGCTTTTTTGTTTTAAACATAGCTATTTAAAAGGTACTATGGATGCAAATTAGGATAACCATGTTAGATTTCATTAGTTCATTATTGTGATTTAGAAGGTGAAGATCAGTCAGAGTCAGAAATGCTTACCAGTGTCCTCAGCGCCTGCGTGCTGGTAGCCTGCTCCACACAGGGAATGAGAGACGGAGGTAGCCTAGCACTCTGATGAGTGCCGAGAATGACTTTCACGTTGATGGGTTGGCATGTAATGTTATGTTCAGTTTAAGGCATCAATAGCACACTTCTTGGTGGTGTTTTCACTCATTTTGAGAGAAGGAAAATGCTTCTGTGTTTCTCAGAACACAGGGGTGCGGCAGCAGTTTAAATTTTGTGAGTATTAGAAATTGTGGAATCATCCTTATCCCACCAGATATTCTGAAGACATTTGTTTTGCTGTGTGTGAGTGAATGTGCCTGATACTGACGTGTTACATACGTGTTCTTCAACACTCTGTAGTAGTTTCCACTGAGCGTTCTGACGCTTGCATTGCTCAAAACTGTAGCCCTTCTAGGCTGATGCAATCAACATGTCACTCTGCAGTAGTTGTTCTTTAGGGCTGCTTAGAATTTTACAAGGCTTTAGTTTTCTAGCGATGTATAAAATTGTACTGGGTGGAAATAGATGAATCATCTTGTTTTTTAGAATAGCTTGGGGGTTGTTAACTGAAGAACTGATTTAATAAAACCAGGAGTCCTGAAATGTGCTGTCTTATTAAAAAAAATGTAATTCTACAACCCCTCCATTCTTAAAAACACTTAAGAATTTAAAGAAAAAAGCCCCCCAAATACTTTTCTCATTTTCCCCTCAATTTAATGGTGTACAAGGTTATATTGCCCTTCCAATTATTTCCTGAACCAACATTAATTGGGAAAAGATGCTCTATAGTTCTTCCAGTATTTTATCCAAGTGTCAGATAACATAGCAGAAACACTTAAAGAACCACAGATGCCACATGGAAAATGTGAAAACCATCCTGTTCAGAAACTATTCTCCCTATATTCCATACTATACTTCCAGTCCTCTTCCATTTTAAACATATGATGCATACCAGGTTGGTTTTTTTTTTTTGAAAGTCTGAACTTTTCTCCAAAGAGCACTTTCAAAAAAGTGTCAGCAGATCTTTAATGACTGGTTTCTTACTCCCAAAGGCACTGGACATGCAGTCAGCTAATTAATTTGGTCCTCAGTTTTCGTTGTATTGACTGGCTGGATTATATTTGGTAATATTGTTTGGGTTGACTGGGACAGTATCTGGCCAGGTTTATTATTTTATTAGGTATAAGTTCTGCCTTTTGTTGTCTGCATGTAGTCACTGGGTTGGGGCCAGAGAACTGTGGTTAGCTCCTCTAGTTACTATTTCTCCATAACATTTGCCAGCTGACTCTTCACCCGTGGAGAGGTTTCAAAGTGTGAAAATTTCAATAACTACCACACCTCTGTGATTTGGGATGCAACATCATCCTTTTAATTCATTCCTTGAGAGATAGTGCTCTGCTTAGCAAGTGGGTATCACCTGTGCAATGACAAAGTGTTAATACTTTCTGAGTTTAGGTGAGAAATGAACTAAGAAATTCAATACTCGGATATGCTTCTTGTTGTTTTTTGAGCCGTTAGGGTGTAGTTGGCTCATGTTTTCAGTTCTTTTTCTGGCAAAGGGAGGACTAATTTACTCAAAATACATAAAGCTGAAACTTTCATGGAAGTTACATACAAGATCTAAGGCTTTAAGAAAATATACCAAATACCACAGGAATTATGATAAAATCAAGAGTGCTGGCAACAGAAACTTTTCTTTCTTTGTAAGATGAAGCTCCTCTCATCAGCTGTTTTGTTTCTTGGATGGTACTCAAGTTGGAGAGGGACAGTAACTTGATTATTTTAAAAACAGGTTAAATTCACTCATGAGATAATTACCATTTGCATTTTAAGGCACTGGAATTTGAAGTTTGGTTTTTTTTTTTTTTTTAAATACCTACTTACTTCACTTTATGTGCTGTTTGGACTTAAGGGTGCTTAATGCATGGTGTTGGTTGGAAGGATTCTCTATCACTCATTCAGTTGAAGTGCATTGTAATGCCTTGTAAAATAGACTATGCAAATCTCCCGGATGTTCCCAGAACAGCTGTCCCGAAGGCATGCTGTAAATACACCTTTATTGCCAGCTGATGTTGAGCGGCATTGATGCCCAAGGGTTACACTTAATAGATCATTCAGATGATCTTTATTGTATTACACAACAGACATACTTGAAAAACTTTTCCCAAGGACGTGTGAAAATTGCCGATGGGGTGTCAGTTTTATAGGCCAAACAGGCAGTAAGCAATGTATTTATAACGAGAACATGCATTGTAAGGAGCTGCCCTTTGCAGCTTCAGGGTACATCTGGGTGATTCTGCTGCACAGTGCAGGGAGCAGAAGCCAGCCCTGCTTCCCCTTGCCAAACCAACAGCGTGAGGTACACCTATGGTTGTGAGTCAACATGCTGCTTTTCTCTAGAAGGGTATTGACCTGCCTTTGTTATTCCATTAGAAAGGGAATGCTGTCATTTTGATTCGAATAGTCTGTATTCTAGCAAACCAAATATCCTTTGGTATCGAAGGAATTCAGATTTAGCACACCTCTTTCCTTTGTGTTTAATTTTTCTCAGGGAAAAAAATTTTCGTGCTGTATAAAAGGCAGATATAATCAACTAATTTTTGATACAGGATTTGGATTGGGAGCAGCAGAAAGATCAGTGTTTCTCTGAAGGGACATCAATAGACTCCTTTAGGTTTTCATAGCTCAGAATGGATGTTTGTGGTGTGGTACAGAGAATCCTAAATGTACCATAGCTCTTCTATACTTAAAAATGCATTGACTGCATTTTAATTTTTTAAAAGGCTATTTGTATAACGCGTCAAGCAGGACATATAATTTTTTAAAAATAACTGCTTTAATTCCCCGGCAACTGTCAGACAAGATGACTCACTGCAGTATAAGAATTCACCACAGCACATCACAGATTTGACACAAACTCTTAATCCATGTAAAATTATGCATGTATATTCCTCTACCTTCCTGGTGGGTGAACTTCATTTTTCCAAACTCCTGATGATCCCATTCTGCCTTCTCTCCTCCCCCGCCTCCTTTTTTTCCTTTTCTTCTTGAGAACCTCCTTGCAGCCAGTAGCCCCAGCCACAGCGTCTGGATGCAGCAGGCTTTTCCTGGCTTGTTAAGAGCCTTTCCTGATTAACAACAGCCCCTGATTCTCTCCTTGACTGTGGTGGTGTGGGGGGCATTTCCAAAACACGATTGCTCTCTGCAGGGTTATTTCTGGTCTTTCCTTGTATTACTAGGGTAAACATACACTAAAAAACTGGAACTGGTTTCATTTAACTCCACTTGGTGGAATGCATCAGGGAATTGCTCATTTTAGGCCTGTGTAAATCAATCAAGTTTTTTTCCAGTAATCTTAGCTAGGGCTTCTAATTGCTAGCCAGTATTATTTATTGCTAGGATTAAGTATAACTTTAAAACATGTATAAAACATATTGGGGACATCATGATCTTCTGCAATAAAAAAGCACATATAGGAATAGGAATACTCAAAGCAATTCAGCTTGAGACAGATGCTGGGAAGACCATGGCCATGGTTTTGGCTGGAGCCTGTGGCTGCAGAAGGGGAGGCTTCTGCCCTAAAGCCTTGTGGAGTCCTACCAGAGCAGCCAGTGCACGGCTCTTGAGGGATGGATGAAGGCATGCCATGGTGCTTCTTGTAGTCCCTTTTCTGAGAACAGAGTCAGTTGCTGGTTTGTGACAGTTTGATAGGCATAGTCTATTTGACACATAACCTGCAGTGCTTAGAGAAGCGTTAAGTGCCGGGGTGTGGATAATTGTCATATTATTTTACAGCAGAAGTTAACATTGAAAAGTATATGATGTCTGGTCTCAATGACCTCTTTTTAAGAGTATTTTGTTAAATGGTTGGATGACTAGAGAAAGAAAGAATTCTTATAAAGTATCTTGATGACTTGGAAGGGAAGGAGGTGTTTCCTATGAGTTTTGAAGGGGCTGTTTGATTTCCAAATACTGAACTGGACCATTCATAGGCCATCTTTTAGGATGCTTGAGGTGGTGTTTGCTTTTATGTATATGTCTGGGTCTACAGAATGGTGGCAGTTGAGGGAAAAAGGGATTCTTCAAATGTTGTCTGCTTATTATGGAAATAAAAATGGGTATTAGGACCTGTGTTTGGTCCTATTGCTCTCTGGATTCAGAACCTCCACACTAACTCTCCACACTAACCATGACATCTGCAATTTCTTCATTTGAATCTTGGCTTGATCTGTATGTAAGATTAAAATATAAAAAAAAGGTCTTGTAAGTCTGGTCTGGTAGGAGCTGTTCAGAAGCTAGGAAAATGTTTCTTAACAAACTCTGTGACAAATACTGAAGTGTAAGTAATGGAGCTTGCTGTTTCACTGGTAGGCTGCTGGTTGAAAGTCTGCCTAGACTAGCAAAAGTTTAGAGGCTTTTGGTTGGCTTAGAGACCCAAACGAAGTGTGCTGACGCTCTTTTTCCTAGTGTGTGGATATCCATGTGTCCATAAACAGCCTGGCAAAATAAAGAGGCCCTAGCAACAATCTCTTCACAGAACGCAGGCCTGGACCATCCCTTCTGTGTGGCCCCTCCAGATAGAGTTACGTGGTATTAGCAGGATGATTACAGGGGGATTGCATCTCTTACCATTTAATGAGAAAATAGACCAAATTGGTCTTTGGGATTCTAGTATCTCATTACGGAACAGTTCTGAAATGGTACGGAAAGTTTCCTTCCAAAATCCATATACTCTATAACTACAGTCTCACAAAGCTACATGCCTCAGGGTCATAGCAGATAATGAAACTTCACCTTTTTTTTTTGAGGGGATACCCTTAGTCATAGTAACTAATATTTTCATTTTTGCTATTGCAAGGAGAGTGAGCAAAAGGAGAATTTTGCGTGCCATGCCTCTCTTACCCTTGTTGAAAGAAATGTTATTCAAATAACCGGATAATATTTTTGATGACTGCCTGAAAAAATAAAATGATGGCATTGTGGTGACATGTGAATAGTTCAACTTTGGTAAAGAATCTTAAAATGGAAATTGCATTTCAAATGCTAGCCTTCTTTGACAGATGCCTGAGGATGAACAAAAACCAGTTATCTAGTGAAACAGCAAAATGCAGAAACATCCCTGTTCTTTCGTGAATGATGACAATGGCAAACCCCTCTGCTGAATTAGCTGGAAGAGCCCGGTTTCATTTGCCATATTTTTTAGTCTAAAAAAAATGAATACATTGTTTAGAAGATGGTGTAAGTTTTTCTAAGTGTTGTGAAGTGAGGGGTTAACTTATTTTAGGAAAAAATGAAAAAATACTGTTGGACTGTGGAGTGATTTTTACTTCTAAGAGGGAAAATAACAGATTGGCAATACTTTTAATTTGCTCTACTTTTAATCAGCTCCATGTTGTAATGGAGAAGGTTGGTTTGTTGTGTTGAGCAATAACAATGGGACTAGCAGGAATTAATTTTTTTTTTTTATGGTGATGGAAAAAAAGGTCTTGCATTTTATGTTTATGAATTTTATGCTGCTAAAGCATTTGACACATTCCAGTCACGAGGTTTTATCTGTGTCTCTTACAAACTCTTACTTTAGGCATGTGAGTATCCATACCACAGACTTGGGAGAATTTGACAAAACAGTTCAGAAGAGATCTTGAAGAGTGACCAAGAGTAGAGACATGGACATTGGCCATTAAAGCAGTCCTAATAAACGTTGTTAACCAGGAGAAAATTGAGGAGTTTATTTTGATTATTTGACAAACCTTGTGTTGGGGAAGGAAGAATACATTCTCATAGTGCAAAGTTAGTGCAATGTTAGCAGTCAAAACCACGAGAAGATCCAACTGCTAGGAATGGAAATTAGACAAATTCAGATTGGAGGTAAGACAGAAAATATTAATAAGGCTAGATAAACATTGAAACACTTGCATAGAAAAGAAGACTCAACAGCTTTCTAAAAAAAATCTACCCACTAGTAGACTTGATAGAAGGCTCCTTTCTAACAAATACTGGATGTAAGAAGTTTGTGTATGTAGATAGATACATAAACCACTGAATCCACCCTTGACCAGAAATATACCGGTTTAAGTGTGATAAGTACTTTTGCAGTGGCATTTTATAAATGTTTTAGTCCAGTATTATGATATGTATTTTCCTGGTAACTTCAAAAACCACTGCAACCGTTGCGAATTTCGGGTTTAGTATGTTTTCAGTAGTTTACTAGTGATGACTTGACATTTACTTGCAGTAGTAATTTGTTTTAAATCAATATTGAACACTGTAAGGATGTGCATACATTACAGTTTGAGAGGATATCAGATGCAGCCGCTCTGATAATACTTGCTTAAATACTGACTACTCATATATTTACCTGTAGCTCAGGGGACTTCTGTATAAGCATGAAGCGGCAGAACAATGAAATTTTTAAAAGCTCCCTTAAAATTTGTTTAATGTAGCTTGGTCATTGGCTTTTACATAAAGGTATAGTCCTTTTTAATAATTTGGATAAAGAATAAGAAAGCACTCGCTTCGTCTGAAGATTAATCCTTCCTGCATCCTATTCCCTGATACTTCAGGGAGGTAAGGTCTGAACTCAACAATGACATGAGTTGCAGTAAGAGAGCTAGTGCATTATTTTCCTGCTTTAGTTGTATCTTTCCTTTTAGCTTTCATACAGTAGATATATATCGTGGTGTATATTTTTAGTTAACAGATCTGTGAATATTGTTTCTTTCCTTCTCCTTTAGTGTTTCTTGAATTTTTTATTATTATTTGTAATTCCGTATGTGATTTTAGTGCACCTTGAATCCATGCTTTTTCAGCATACTAAGTTGCAGCTAATGAGAAGCCCCTTCCTACTTGGGAGGCAAACCCAGTTCTCGTTGGCAGGTTTCGTCAGGATTGCTGCTTTTTGCTCTGATGTCTTTGCTCTTGCCTCACTGGCCAGTCATGGTAACTTGGGTTTGCTCTCTGCGTCATGGTGATAGGTGAAGGGTATAGGAGCAGTAAAAGTGTCTCTGTGCCTTTGTGCTGCCATCAGAAGGTCTGTGAAAACTGTTTTGTTTATTGGAAGTTTCACAAAGCTGGCATGTTTGACCTCCAGAGGAAACCACTTCTGGAGCACAGTGAAACGCAGAGAGAATATATTCCTTTGTCTGCAGGGGGAGAAGTAAGATATTTCCTTTTGCTTAGCCCAGACTCTGTTTTTCTTCTTGAGCACAATGATGCCTTGGCTGCTATTGTCTGCTGATGGTACTTCTGAGGAAGACTAGGGCTCCTGGCAAGTCCAGTATTTCTTCTTCAGCTTTGAAGGTCAGCCTTCTATCTGTTTTTTGTTCCACAAAGGATGCTGTGTGGCTGAGCGAGGTGACTGGGGTCACATTGTGGAAGAGTGAAGAAGCCGTGTGTGGGATGCCTTGAGCCAGAAATAGGCACAGCGATATTGAAATTTCATCTTTGACTGCTGGACCTTTTAGAGACATTTGGTAACTTCTGGTAATCTAGTCTGTAACAGTTTTTCCCCCATATAGTACACTTTTGGAACAACAGGTATAGGAAGTCTGGGCTCTTTCTCGTCAGTGTCAGTTTTTCTGTCTTTCTGGGAGGAATCTAGGCTGGTTCATGCACCAGCTCTTTATACTGTTCAAGAAATATACAGGGCTCTTTTCTGTCCTGAAGATCATGCAAAGACCGCAGCACCTCTGAAGCTTAAGGAATTTCAATCTGAAGTTGTCTTGTTGTATAATGCTGTTTGTGATTCCTAGGTGGTGGTCTGGCTTTGGCTGACCTGCAGAATGATTTTCTGTGTATTTTGATAGGAAAATATCACCTGCCGTGTTAGGTCTATTACACATCATTCAAAATGTCAAATTGCATATATATGTTGCTTCGGATGCACTTTGTCTGTTCATGATTGCAATTGGTTACTTCTGGTAAATAATAAATGCAGTTTCAGATTGAAATTCCTTTATGAGCCATTCTGCTTCAGGATATACTAGAAATAACTCCAGGCCTCGCATGCCAACTTATTCCTCTGTACTTTTTTAGGACTGAAACAAACTGAGTATCTAGGACTATGTTAGACTGAAATTGGGAAGAAGCAAGGCAACTCTTCTTTAGAGTTTGCTTTTTTAACATGAACGGCTTTGTGATCTGAATTTTACACAGTCTTTTTATTTCTGTCATAAATCTGCTCTAACTCAGATGCCCAAAGAAGTCTACCCTGACTTCTCCCTAGATACAAGGTTATTTTGCTAGTGGGGACCTTGTGAAAAGTAATAGTTTGAAAATGGTAGCTGATAGATGCTACCTAAATGTCTTATTTAAGTAATAATAAAATATGTTATGTATGCTTTTTCATAAAAAATTGCTTACGTGAGTATGTTAGGGTTAAGAGAGAGAGAATAAAGCATCTACGTAACCGTATCCTTCTGAAATACTGTGGCATCTGTTTTTCTCCAGGCTCCTTTTGAAAATATTGTATGACTGTTGTCATGGACTGGGTCACCCCCCTCATCGATTTCTGCATTCCACCCCAGAGCCCAGCAAGGACGATAAAGCAGACACACCTCCCGGAGCTGGGGTCCTACGAGTGTACAGTAGGAATTACAATAAAATTACAATAGGAATTACAGTCAAGGGGATGCTTGAAGTCTCCCCAAAATAGAAGTATGGGAATACTCTCAATGTGAAAGCTGCAGCTTCATTTCCAGGGGCTTAAATAAAGAGGGAGTATAAGTTTTGCCAAAACATATTCTTGTACTTACTTTTTCACTCAGAATGAAGTCCAGTTCACCTAAAAATAAATGGCAAAAACTATGTTGGCATCAGGACTGCACTACTGGGTGTACTTAAAGCTATGTCTGTGAATAATCAGAAACAATCTGTGATATTTAAGGATCTATGCCAGGTTGTAGGGTAGAAAGAAACAGATACTTTTTCTTCTCCTCTTCTCTTTGTGTCTGGTCATTGCTGGTACTAAGAGAACATTGTGCATTTCAGACAGAGGCTTTACATATATGGAACAGCAGGCCAAGGTGTACTCCCAGTGGAAAGATACGGACCCCATTCAGGACTGGGAAACCAGTCCATATCTACAGAAGTTGTTACCAATCTGCTGGAAGCAACTAGTGATCACAAAAACTCTGTAGCATTTCTGGTCCTTTGTGAAAGGTAACACATGGTCGGTATCACCTCTTCCTATGTGACAGAGAAAGAGAAAGCCAGCGTATGTTCCTTTTGCTTTCATTTTTTCCTTGTCCCCACCTGTCTCTCTGTTTTCTTCCTATTGTTTCATTGTGAACTCTGACCTTCAGGGCTTCTCTCCAAAGGCATCTGGCCCTGGTATGGCAGGTCAGGGTCAGTCCGCCATCCTGCCCCAGGTATTTCTGTTCCTTGGTCATCTGTCTTTCCACCAGTCCTCTTAAACAGCAGGCTTGCATGTAGGATCACGGTGTAGATAATTCATGTGATGCCTCCTTTTGCAATAGCTTCTTTTTTTCACATGTGAAAGAGTGCTCATGAGACATGTCAGGACTAACGTGCTGAAAATTGAAATATTTTATTCTTAAGTTGATTTAAAACAAACTCTTGTCTTGGAGTAACAAACTTGTTAACTACTGAAACTCAAAGACTGTAGAGACACTAACTGAGGTATATATGTTCTGCTATTCATGCTTGATGTTTGCTTTTTTGGTTATTGCTTTTTACTTCTACTTTATCATGTTTGCTTAGAGCTAGATTAGGATATTCTCCATGCAGTGTGAGGCATTTATGGAGAAACGTGCATCTTAAATTTATTGAAATCTGATCTGGAGATAAATCATGACATTTATTTTCCATCTAAAAATGCATTTCTCTTAATAACAGCCCCATTCAGTGTGGGTTTTGTTTCTGTTTTTTTTTTTTTTTTTTTAAAATTCACGTGAAACCCACACTAAACAAAAATACAGCTTATAGAGCCTAAAATTATAAAGGAACTACTTGCAAAGAGCCGGCAATGCTGTCTACATGATGAAAGCCATTTAAATTGTTCAGGCATAAAGCATGGATTAGAAACTGTATCTTCAAATAATCTTTGCATATTTATGAGTACACCTGTTATATAAGCAGTGGAAAGTGCTGAGATTCATCCTGCCCTGTGCCACGGTTAGCAGGGTGAAGAAAAACAAGATCGTTTGTCAGTTTAAGTCTTTTAAATCCAAAGTGGAGCTTTATCTGCCTAATAGCCTAATACCAGAGAAAGATACTGTTTGTGTTCAGCAGGGCTGTATTCATGTGACTGTCAGTGGCTGAATTACTGCTCTCAGTTCTATATAAAGATTCCTGCTCCCACCCTGCCCCTCCCCAGCACTGTCATTTAGCACAATGTGCAGCATGCAGTATAGCTATAAAACATCCCTGAAATACTGAAGTATGTCTCCTTTCACACTTGTATATGGAAAAGAAGAAACAAATAGAGGGCCTTCTTCTTGGCTTATATTAACTTCCTAGCTCTGTTGGGTTCAGCGCCAGCTGAGGCCGAGTCATGTTACTTGCACGTATTTTGAGGCATAGCCTATATTCAGGGGAAGAGTTGGGGGGTTGTATGATTGCTGTATCCTGCACCTCTTCTCTGCTCAGTGCAACCGTTATGCTCAGTTTAGACTTTGGTGTTAATTTGAGTACCCACAAAATACAACTCCCTGGGGAGCCCAACTTGCACCAACAGTACTGAGGGTGCTGCACGATGTGGGAGGAAGCTGGCTTTTGAAAGTCCTATCCAATGTCCCTGCTGCCATGCTACTGTTTGCAGGTGAGTCGTGATTCCAGTGATCCCTGGGTTTACAAACAAAAAAACAAAGCCAAAAGAAAAAAGAAAAGGAAGAAAATCGTGTGGGTTTTTTTTTTCTTTTTTTTTTTTTTTCCCCTGAGGGAATTTCTTTTCGTAGCTTTTTAAAGTTGGATCAATTCAGCAATTTGCTACATAGTGCAGCTTTGTAAATAACTGCACCCAACTGAGAACAGGGATCTGAACAGCATGGATGGAGGAAAAAATGGATGCATTGGGAAGGGACGTGTGTATGGAAACATCTTAAGCCAGTTTTGCTGCTGAGTAAAGTATTTTATATAACTACACTGTCTGAATACAAGGAAAAACTTTTTTTACTGTGAGGCACTGGCACAGGTTGCACAGGGAGATTGTGGACTCTATATACTTGGAGGTACTGAAAAGCTGTCTGGACATGGTTCTGGGCAACCTGTTCTAGGTGGCCTTGCTTGAGAAGGGGGATTGGACAAAATGTCCTCTAGAGGCTCCTTCCAGCCTCAACCATTCTGTGATACACCCTTAAATTTCCACCCTTTCACTGTTAAGTAATTTTCCACTTCCCAGTACATTTCTCCTGGATTTCACCCTGTGTTTGGAATGATGTGCTCAGCCTCTCCTGCAGTATGTTCACACCTGCTACCAGTGGCTCCCCAGCTGAGATCTTCCGTAACACCAAGTTTTTAAATTTTGGTTGTAATTATGCCACGTGCACATCAGTGACAGCCAACAAAAATATGCAACATGGGAGGTGAAGCACAATGCATTAAACAGATACTTGATTTTGAAGCAGTTTCACTTAAAGTAATGTTACTGGTTTTTGTATGCAAAACTCGATAATGGCAGTAAATTTACATCTTATGTAAATGATCTAGAATTCAAGCATGGGTAAGGTTGCTTGTGATGATTTTAATACTGTCATTATGATCATCACTCAGGTATATGATTGTCAGTTAAACAATTCCTATTTTTTTTTCCTGTATGATAGAAGTATATGCCTGTTTATATCTGTGGAAAAGTAATTCCTTTGGTTCTGTCAGGAGCAGGGAAATGAACAGAACTGAATGGCTTTGCAAATGAGTTTGTTCGATTACTTATTAACATAAATTTTAGATATGAAAATATCTGGAATGTTGATGAGATCTGTTATTATTTTTATTGAAACCTGGTTTGAGAGTTGCATGCATCTGTAATCATGCACTTAAATATTGCATATTTTTTCAAAGTTTCATGTCAGTAATGCAATAGTGAATCCTCCTGACTGAGCTAGAAAGCAGTCACCAGATACCTTGGCACATTACCCACAGTAAGATCTTCTTATGAAAGCTGTTTGGTGGCTGTGGTCCTCAGTTGAGTGTTTGGCCTCATGCTATTAATTCTTTCCTAGCTACCAGGCTTTCTCTTCCTCTCTGTAAAAAGGGAGGTCCAAAGAGCTGGACTGTATTTTTTTTGGTATGAACACAGCTTTTAAATATGGAAGAACTTCCATATCCACATCGTCTCCTGACTATTCAGTGAGCAGCTGGACATAGCTTTTGCAAGAGGAAGTTATGTAGAGTATGGTCCCAGTTCAGCAAAGCATTTTAAGCATGTGCTTCAGTCTCATTGATACTGCCGGTTTAACTTAAACCAAATTGTCACACATGGAGTGAACATATCTGCCTCCTGCATGGAAAAAACAAATCTTTGGCATCGTCATTGCTTGCTTAAAAAAGAGAGTCAGTATTAATCAAGGGATCAACAGTCTTTCTTTTGGATTACTGTGTGAAAGGTTAGGGATCTTAAAAGCATTATTTTTTTAAAATGGTGCTCCACTATATATTTAACATTCTCAGGTCATTAGATGAAGAACAACAGAACTGCCCATATCTAGTTCTCATTTTGTGGGCTTTCTCTGTGCCTTACTGAATTTGTAGATTTAAAAGATTTTGGGTGATGATGTTCTTCATTTCTATAGTATGAGGTCGAAGGTCCTCAAACTTAGCTTGCTTCTGTACCACAGCCTCAGAAACAGAATTGTATCACCCATGTTCTGTCTGAAGAAGTGTCTTTGGTTGCCTTCAGGGTAAAGACAGTGATTGCAGGTGTCAGGATGGCAATACTGGATTCCAGGACCTGAAATCAGGCTGATGCAAGTCAGTCAAAATCCTGCGCTGCAGGGTATAGTGGTAACCCCAGTTCTCAGATGGGCAGGAGAGGAAAGTGTGAAGTCTTGTGATATTTGAGAATATGCTTTAAAAATCAGGCTAACCAGGTAACAAGGAGAGAATCTACTTTTATTTCCATGAGATAGTGCACGTCAGCAGAAGAATATAATATAATAAATGTTTTGGTGAAGGATATGTTTGATATGCTTGCGGTGAGTTGTCAGAAGCCACATGTCATGGAGAGGGGCCTCCTGTCTGCAGCCATATGAGTGCAATCACCTTAAAAGCCCAAGGCAGGCCCTTGTGTTCAATATACCTCGTGCCTTTGAGTGACAGTGAGAAAATGAGGGATTACAGCAATTGCCTTTCCTCCTAAATACAAGGAGATCTAGGCACCCATTTTCTGGAAAATGTTTTGAGTCTCGTTCTTTTTACCTTTTGCTGCAAGGCAGGAAGAGGGAGGAAGGAAGGAAGGAAGGAAGGAAGGAAGAGCAAGGCTGGAGCTGTGCTTTTTTTCTAGTATTGCCTTAACAAAAGTGGTTCATAGGCCAATTACTGTCATCACCAGCCAAAGATAAAAATGCCTATCTCCTGTTTTCCAGGGCTGAGTTTGCAGCTTAGGCATATGGAAAATCTAGATCCAACCAGGTAGTTTTCCAAAGACTGTATTCAAGCCATTCTTTTATGGGAAAAAGAGGCAGTTGAGGAATGGGTGAGAAGATTTTTTTTCTTTTCTTTTCTGGATTTTCAAAATGTCAAAAACAGAATGGGAGAGCCCAAGTGATGGGTATCTCTGTCCTTTGACATCATATGGCAAAGGCATACATTGTATCAGTTTTAGGAATTTGATAGTGTATTACTGTGATCAAGACATGAAATAAAATATTCTGTTCAGGATCACGGAATAAGATTATGACTTGTTTTGCATTTTTATTTTCATCTTCCTTTTACCATCCATTATGGTGTTTTCCTCAGTGTACCTGGGCTCTACTGAATGTGGTCTGAAGGATCGCTGTTTTCCCGCTGAGTTTGTTTTGTTTCATTAAGCTGTATGAAAACGTAGTGGCTGCAAGGAGCTCGGTCCTCTTGTTGTATCTCGCATTTATGGTGGTTTAGTTCTCTGTTGCTGTGTTTCATAAGATCTAAATAACGAAGGAAACTTTTGATTGTTTGTGCAGTAGAAGGAATGGTCTGCAAAGCTTAGTACAAAATTCTTGTTTGTACCCACTGCTATGGGATGAGGAGGGTAAGAAGTTACTCTGTCACCGTGATGGAATAACTAAAATTTAGGCATAAAAGCGTATTTGGACAAGGACTATGTGTTCCATTAAAGGCTAAATGTGACACATTAGAGAACCTAAGAATTTAGCTGTGAAAACATCTCTTGAGGCAATGATTTATTTTCGGTGATATTTAAGGAAGTAGCTTTTTAAATTGTAAAAATCAATACACAGACGTCATTATTTTTACATGCAGTGTGTGTGTGTGTAGGCATATTTAAAGGTGTAAAGCAATATACATGCAGAGAAGATGGGGAAAGAAAAACCTCACACACTGACTCCTCAAATGAACAAATCTTCCCACTTACGGGAGTGTTATGGGAAGCAGCAGCTCCCTTAGGGATAGGCATGCGCAAGTTACCCCCATTCTGAGTCACGGATTTTTCCTCAGCTTTGTGGCTCAGATGTGCAAGCCCCTTCCCCACCACACTCCCAAACTGCCGAGGTCGAAAAGGACAAGGGACAGATCACTGTCACAAGGAGGCCTTCTAAATCACACCAGGGTGTGTGGGGTTTCTTGATGCTCAGTCTCAACTGTCTGGTACAAGAAGATAATTTTAATCCTATTTTATTTATCGCTTCTCAGTAGTGTTTTGGCTTTTATACTGACTCACACCCTTTCTAATGAGCCACCAATGCTTTTGTTGTGAAACGGACTTAACAAATATCTATTCCAGTTAGTTTTGTGATGTGTATGTTTCTACTTGGTCACATGAAATGAATTACACGCTGCTGTTGCTTACAACGATGTCTTTTGGCTTGGAACAATTAACCATAATAACCCTTGGTACCTCAAAATGCACAGTGAATAAAGTAAAACTCTGTTGTATATATCTTGAGGCTTATTTTAACACATTGCGCCTTTCCAATTGCAGTATCTGGTGATCTCTGTAGGGGCATTTTGTTACAAAATGCTCTGGCTCTCACTGAACCAAATTTAAAACTGGAGCAAATTCAGACCCGTATAATTGGTTGGGAAAATAATGAGAAAGGGAAGATCAATTTGGCAGACAGGGACATAGACATACAGAAAGTCTTTGGATGGAAGCAAAAGAGCTTTGAAATCCAAAGCTGGCTCAAGGGCTTCTCAGCAGCATTAGGCATAATTGAACCGTAGGAGAGGTGAACGCTGCTTCTGAACAAGAGCCGTTCCTCTGTCTTTGGGGTGGTGGCTGAACGTACAGGCTCAAACCTCCCTGTCAGTGACAGACGCAGTGTTTGCTTCTCAGAGCCTTAGCATAGGTGGAATAGGCAGCAAGGCTGCAGTGGTTTCACCATCTGAAGTAGTGGCTGAACAGACAGCAGCTTAATTTGCCAATGTGCAGAACCAGTTGTCCTGAAATATCTGTAGATGAACATGTGCCCTTAAAGTTACGTCTCCAACCAATATATCAGTAAGTGCTCTAGCATATAAATAATGGCATATCAGTAGCTCAAGACATGAGCAGTGATTTTTTTTTTTTCTTTTCTTTTTTTTCTGTGGTATTTCAGGGGTTCATAAGTTGATAGCTGTTTTGTTTGAGTTTTCCTTTCAGGTCAGAAGAAATTCATATGTCTGCTGATCACACACACACACGAAAAGGTTCTCCCAGTAATTCCTACCTCGCATCTAACATCCTGTGGGTGAACTACAGTTCTTGTTAGATGACCATCCTTTCCTGTGCTGGGGGAAAAACTGTACTTTGTTTCCAGCTTGATGTTCTCCAGTGGTGATTCATCCTCAGGTCTTAGAAAAGGCTCTTATGTTTAGGAAACTATACTGTATATGGCTTCTTAAAAAAGTATTAGCTTTGGACATCACGTTAGGTATTATTGACAAAGCTGAGGTTGATATAACTTAGTATATTGAAGTTGGACTCCATTATACTTTAAGAAATGAAATTGCTACTGTGGGAGCACTGTGCTACCACTTAAAGCCAAGAGCAAGTACTTACATCTTTCTTTACAGTCTATTATAAAAGTCTGTGGGGCATTTTATTGTGGACTGTCCTGTGAAAAACTGACCGGACTGGAAATTGCAGTATGATATTCACACAGAAGAAATTTATATTGGGATTCTGTTGTGAAATTGTGCAACTATGGATTGTATTATTTGCTTATGGAAGTGTAGGTACAAATATAGTTGCAGGGGACATACTGTTTTTATTATGGGCTTAAGTCATATTGCAACCAATTAGAACTGAAACACACGGTTGAAAATGGGCATAAACTTAGGGCTTGCACAGTTAAGGACTCTGCTGTCTAGAGATGGATTACAGAACTGGAGTTAGAAGAAGAGAGAGCATCCACAAGGGCACGTCAAAAAGAAAGAATACCTGGAAAATCCTAAAAGAGGTCAACTGGTGATGTAAGGGATTCAGTGCGAGGAAGACCAAGACTATATGAGGCATCTCAGCCATTTGGGGAGACTATACTGTATCCAGTGTTTTTAGTTCCAGGGTTCCTGAAGTGGACACAAAACCTGCCTATGCAACCATTTTTAAGCCATATGATCTTTGCAGTATTGACGTGGTATTGAGTTCTCCAGCCTCAAAAGACTTTCACATCTGGAATAATTTTATTCATATTTTTAAAATCATGTAAACAATATTTGATTATAATACTGTAATAAGGTACACTGCAAGAGAAGTCCTAAAGAAGGAATAAGCCTAAAGGTCCTGTAAATTTTATTTTTTTACTGGGCTAAATGCTCCCACTTGTAAAGCTGGATAAATAGTATTCTGGATGTAGCTGTAACTTTTAAAAATGTTCTTTTAATGGGCAGGAACTGCAGTCTTGGAAGCACATGGTTCTTCTTATTCCGTCTTGCCCTTTTTTATATCTGGCACAGACAATGAAGGAAAAACAGTAATAGTGTCCAGTGGACAACAGGAAAAATACAATGTTGGAACATTTTAGCAGTGAAGCAACAAGCATCTGTTCTTCAGCACCAAGGCTTAGTTTACCTTCAGACATGTTCTGTTGTTCAGGTGGGAATCCTTCAGGGTGGCATTGCCCCCGGCTGTCTGCACCATCCCTTTGCTTGTGAGTGAAGTTGAGGTGGCTGAGGATGTGTTCTGGTGCCCAGCTGCACCACTGCTCAGTTCCGTACATTCACTAATATCATGATTAATGTACTGGACTGTGAATTGAAGGACCTGGTGGCACACATTCACTTCTGCCACGTTTGCTGTGGGGACAGTGGGTTTCGTGGCTGCATTCAGAGGGAAACGGCGGCAGCTGAATCCCAGCAGGAATGAGAGCATGTCTCTGCAATTAACTTTACCAAAAAAGATGCAGCAGGATTGGAAATGTTTAGGTTGGTGTTCCAAGAGGCTTATTTGACTCTACCACTCTGTTCTTCAGGGATTTTTAAATCCTGTCTCTAGTTTAAATATAATTTTGGGGGTTATTTTTCATGCTAGGTATAATACTGGAAAAAATATGGTTGATTTTTCAGAGTTAATCATGGTAGTTTATCACCAGCTTTTTTCATGGCTCAAAAACATTTAGTGTTCTTGTAGGTTTTAGATTTTCTTCTGTTAATAAAAAAAACTCATCTGAGTTTGGAGCATACTGAAGAGGATGATGAAGGATAGTCCAGACCTCTGCAGACAGCCAATTCAGGTAGAATCTCAGAGTGCCCTGTTGTCTATTTTTAAATGAGGCATCCACATCAGTCAGCTGTGAAAGATTAGCATCCGAAAATCAGGCAACAGTTTACCCAAACAGCATCTGGTTTCTGTTACAGAGCTCAGATTTGCATGAGCTTCATAAGTGCAATATATACCCAAGTAATTCCTTTAGATCACTTTCTCCATGATTTCTGATAGTTAAGATTTGATATGTAAAATAAGAGTTCAGTCAATCTGTTGTCTTTCCTACATAGAATATTTTTTTTTGGTGTGTATTGTAGAAGTAGCACCTCAAACTCTAAGCCCTCATCTGTCAATACTAGCATTGGAAATCATCCAGGGCCAGGGATGGTTCCCTGGTCCTGTGATTGAGTGGCCCAGCCTGGCTCACGTACAGGTGTCTAAAGCTTTTTGCAGCATATGGTTGTATCCAGACTGCCTACTGTGAACAGTCTGTGATACGTGCTATTCCCTGAACTGTGTCTGGGCATTATCTGGGACAGTGCTGGCCGTCATGGGCCAAAACTGTGTCAGTGAGAGCACTAACTACCAAACGAAGTGTGGGTCAGCGCTTGACCCTGTGCCCTGCCCCAGTTGTATTTCCTGGGTATCTCAGCCATGAATGAAAACCTTTGTTTTTAAGAAGATAACATGACAACAGCCTCAAAACTGAAGCTCTTCCCAAAGAAAAGTAAGTCAATGGAAGAATGCAAGCCAGCCTGAATACTGTCCCACAGCAGCCCCATGTGGGGCTTTTGCTTTTGCCATTGTATTTGCCTTGCTTCTTTCGCAAGGGGTAAGTAAGTAGAGCACTCACATTTCCTAGAAATTATCTATTTAACAGAAGGATAAGACAGTGATAAAATAACCTTGCCTTGAGATGTGGAGGTTTTGGCATTCACACCTTTTGTTTAAAGAAGAAGAGGGAACATCACACAAAGGATTACTGCAGTCTGTTGAGTACTGTGTGGTGGCAGTTCAGAGTTCATGAGCTCGTAGTTGGTGACTTGGCATGAAGGTGGCTGCTTGGCTTCCTGACGAGGAGAGGACACTAGTGAGAGGCAGGAAGAAAAAAGTAGAACTGACAGAAAAATAGTTTCCAAACTGAAAGCATTTGCTTTTAATCAGAGATGCTAATAAATACTTTTTCTAAGTTTTGACAGCCTGAATTTTGGTCAATTTTTTTTTTTTTCTTCCATTCTTTTCCATGAGCTGATGTCATCACTGGATCCACCATGCAGTTTCAGAACTATTGCTTTAGATTGCATCATAGTGTTAAAACTTTTCTGTTTTAACCCAGAATGTCTTTCTTAGAACCATTTTAACCAACTCATGTCAGTTTTAAGCAATGTAAACTGTAGGACCAAAAGCAAGCTGGATCAAGCAGTTTCTGAATTCAGTGGGTACTTTTTTTGGAAATTGCAATTTTATGCTTGTATTTAGTGTGAGTATTGCCAAAGGCTTGGGAATATGGGGGGGAAGAGCAGGGTATGGAAAAATATTGGTTAAAAAATGCTGTCTCCTCTTCTTGATTTGTATTTCCCATTTTCCTCTCTTGTCACATGTCTGAAGATACATAAAATAAGTCTCTTCAATCCATATTCTTGCATGTTATTGATGTATTTTTCAATTTGATTAGGATTTAGCATATATTATAAAAACACAAGGATAGCTTATAGTAAAAATCAAGAGCCAGCCAAATGCTTGGGGGTAGTTTGAAATTGTCATGTTAAAAAAAATTACACAAAAAGCTTAAGACAATTCAACTGTTGTGATATTGTTTGCAAAATAGAAAGCAAACTGGAGGTTATTATAGTATGAAATAATGAGCCAACACATGACTGAATACATGCTTGGAGTAGGAAAAAAAGTAGCAATTGTAACTACAGATCCTTGGGCTTAATTTTGAAAACAAATAAATGCAGTGTATCTGAAGAAAAGACTCTGTTCGGCTGCATTCATTCTTGCTGGTTTTTACACCCATCTAATTGTCGTGCTAATTTCAGAGAGTGGCAACAGAAGTTCTGTCATAGTGTCTCAGTGTTTTGAAGTCTAAACCTCTTTTGTTTTAGACTTTTTTCGAGTAGGAAAGCGAGTGGAGCACAAATATGTAATTTAGGAAGTTATTAAAGTGCTGTTCTAGATAGGGATATACTGAGGCATAATACTTCCACCCTAGGCTATCGAGGTACCTCACAGATAGAGATGCACAAACATTCTTTCAAATACACAGGTGTTTCTGTTATGTGGTGGTTTTTTGGTTGGGTTTTTTTGGTTTGGTTTTTTTTTTTTGAGTTTTGGGGGTTTTTTAATTTTAATTTATGAGACTTCTGTCCAGGTTCCTCACCTGGATATCAGACTGCTTGTATACTTATCTGTAAGAGGGTGCAGTTATGCTCAGAGGGAAGGGATTGACTCAGATATGTGACTAACAATGTAGATTTGGCATCAAGAAGGTGTAAAGTCTTATTTACAACTGTTTTAAATGAAATGATCATAACCAGATTTGTCAGTAAATGACAGTAATGACTGTCATAGAAAGGTGCAGTAATTTCAGATTTGATAAATTATTTATTATAGTCTTTTAACCTAAGAAGTAATAATCTTACTATTTGTGGATATTGAAAATATTTCTCTTGCCTCATAACACTGGTACATTCTTCTGTCTTAGTTTGTGTCCCATCTTAAATTAAAAGAAGTGAGGTTGACTGCCACTTTGCTTCAGCATAACTGGACTCCAGCTATTGATGGCAAAGAGAATTTGTAATATCTGAAACTACTCTGGGGCTAGCATTTTTATTTTTGATGTATTTTCAGTAAGACCAAAAAAGGAATCGGCAAAGACATCCTTTGAAGCCAAGATGTGTTGCAAGATCTCCTGCAAGAGAGGGTATTAGAATTACCGTGCGCCATTTCTTCTGTTCCTCGACTGTGACATGATTCAAGAAAATGCTCCGTTATGAGCTTACATTCACTCATAATAAGGGCACTATTTAAGCATGTTTAAAACTTGTCCTGTATATTGATGCTTTTTCTTAACCAAAACATTTCCATCACATCAAACTCCTTTCCCTGTAGGGCAGTGTTTGTTGGGGGCTGGGGTGCTTTGAGGAGCATGAATAACAGCACAGAATTGTTCAGTATTGTTATTGACTTGTTTGTGTTTAGATTCATAAATCTTTTCTGTTTGTCTTAGCAAAAGAAAAAAAAACAATGGAAAAACATGCCTGGTTTCCATTCTTATCCCGGATTTATATGAATTTGCTGTATTAATCTAGCTCCATTTGCTCATGTTGGGTCTCTACATAGAAGACTGTGTTTTTGGCTCTCCTTCATCTTCTAAATGGGTGCCACTTACTGCAACAATGTGCCTAATGGAATCTAATTCTGTGATCTGCAGTTTTGGGGTTTCATTATTATTAATGTGTGGTTTCGGATATTCTGGATATTTGTTTTTATGAATTGTTACAGTTTGCTTTGTAAAATGATAAATAAAGTTAATAATTAACCACATTCTGCCAAGACTTCATGTGTTTTTTGGTTTTGTTTGAGTGACAAACTAAGCAGCCCTAAGTATATCCCTGAATTTTCTTGTAATGTTCCCAGCCCTAGAAGGGTGGGGTTGCTTCTCATGCATTTTGGTGGTATCATGCCACATCTGTGAATATCCTTGTGCCACATCTATTTGCATGAACTGGCAAAAATTTATTCCAGGTGCAACTAAATGATGCAACATTACAAAATATCTTTGAAGCAGTGGCACCTTTAACAACAGTGTGTACCCTGATATTTGTTTAGTGTTTCTCATTAATTCTTAGTGCATCCGCGTGTGCATATCAACCTGGAATAAAAATCGTAGGCCTAGCTGTGATGCTGGAAATGCAAGTTAGTTAATTTGCCTTAAAGACCATAGAAACAATACGGTCAGATGACATAATCCCAAATCTCATTGCTAAATCACTTATGTCTTGCAGAGGAATGTTCTACCACATGTTAATTTTCAGTGGACAGTGTTTCTTTTTGTGTATGAAATAGTGCATTGTGTTGCAGAAAACAGTGCCATACAGTATCAGGCCAGAAAAATAATTGGAAAAAAATTCTTATCAACATCCGTGTTTTCTGCACTTGTTCTGGGCAACATTATCTTCTATTGGGTTAGCTATATAAAGATCTGACAAGATTTCATATCGTCTCCTTCCTATTTCAGTACGTCTTCAAAATCTTGATGGTGTTATATATACCTTCTACCTTCTATGTTACTATTTTCCCTTCCTATAGAGATTACTGCTTAGGGCATATCCACAAAGTAAATTTAGCTGTGTCCTAGCTCCGCTGACAGCCACAAGATTAAATGTCTGTGTTCTAACTGGTGGTGTTTTGATGCAGAAAGTATCAAAGATATTATTGAATTCTTTGGAAGAGCATTCTGCCTGCACCCCGAGCACTGATGTGAGAATTTCCATACCTGCTGCATCTGCTCACTCATGTTTTATCCACAAGTTTTAAAGGAACGATCCTTAAAGATTTGCGATTAGCTGGCATTTATTGGAGATTCCCTTAAATCTTTATTAGTCAAAGGTGATTGAGTTGTAGAAAGCATGAATCTGCCTGTTTATCAAAAAAAGTAATTTTGTTAAAATTTTTAACAGCACACGTCAATTTTATCGGTTTAATCTCAAAAAAGCAACCTAGAAACTTAATGTGATTTGAACATTTTGGACGTAGTGCAGACTCTGCAAATAGTGAATATAAGAGGTCCCTGTTGGTTTTGGAGTTACCTGGCTGAGACCAGTCAGAAGAGTGATACCCGGATGCATGACTGCACCTCTGAGCAGGAACAGAGGTTGCTGAAGGCATGAGGATGTCCTGACATTAACTCTAGACCATTTGTCATGGATTTCACTTGACTTTCCTTGTGAAAGCCTCCTGCTGTAGAAGCACACCTTGGCTATCCACGGAGAGCAGTTAGGTATAGAGAAGTTGGAACACCTATACTCATTTGCCATGTTACGTGGAGTATTGGAAAGGTCTTCAGAAATGGTTGACTGGGAGAACAAGGGTTTGAGATTGAGTATTTACATCAGATACTACAAAAACTCCCACCTTCTGTTATGTTATTGTTCCCTGCATCCTTTTCCCCAAAAGACAAATCTTTTATTTTAATTTTACTGTTAGGTAAAACTACTTTCACCTAGGAGAGAAATACCAAAAAATACTGAGCAGCGGTTACTGGAAAATTCTGACTCTTACTATGTTTCTCAGAGAATATTTAAAGTACGCTCTTATTTTTCCTAGGCATATATTCTGTTGCTGACTGATTTAAAAAAAAAAATTTTTTTTTTTAGTATGTGTTTTAACTGGTTTCAAAGATGCTTTATGTGACAATGCTACAAATAGTTTCATCCCATCCTCAGAACAAAGCTAGGCAGTTTCCTACACAAGGTGTGGGGGGACCCATGTTTGCCATTGCTCATTAGCAGCAATGAGCTGTTATTCTTGATCTTGCACAGTGCCTTACGGAGTTGTCTGCATCCTGAATAACCACTACAGTTACTTGTAGTCTAGAGATGCAAAAATCCCTTTGTAGTGCAAAGGTAAACTGGCTTACACTGCTGGGAAATTGCTTACAGTGTGAAATGCTATATTTGTGTCACCCAGGCTAAAGATTTGAGGCTTTTTATAAGGTTGCAATCAGCTTTATATGTCTTATTGATTTTTTATGTCTTCTATGACTGTTGGCTTAAAATGTTTTGTAAAAATCTGTTTGACCTTCAGATATTATATGTAGCTCACATTTGTGGATTTTGCTAGAAGAATAGAGAAGTGTGGGGAAATTTTAATTGTATTTTTAAGTTACATTTTATTTATATTTTTAATCCAGGTGCGTCAGACACTAACAAAGTAATATTGTAGAAAAATGGTAACTTACTGCATATATTATAGCGGTGATGTGCTTCTTATGCAGACTGCTTCTGAGTAGATTGAACATCAGTGTCTGTTTTCAGTCTTATTGCAAAAATATTGTGGTCTGATGACTTGAGAAATGGAGACTTAAAGGTGATTGTGCCCTTGTAAGCTGTTGTAAATAGCTTGTATCAACAGGAAGCTTAAGATGATGCTGGTTTTGTCCAGTGTGAAACAAAGTTAGAGGTACACTTGTCATATGCCTGAGTATTACCTCTGGATACACGTGGAGATGGTGTGGATGCTGTTTTCTCATTCTTTGGGTGATGGCTCAATGTGAAGCTTTCAAAATTTGTGAAATGGAGACTGAACTATTTTTCTTTCATTATTCTTGTTGGGAGCATCCTTGCTTTTGGTGAGTGCAAGGCTCAATCACTAATAGGATGGAATTATGTAAATATCCTGTCTCCCTTCCAGACAAGATTTATAGACCACATTTTTCTCCAGCTGAAACTTCTGAGTGAATCTTAGCCCAAAGTCAAGGAAAAGCTTCCATCCATTCCTGTGGAGCCAGGGTTTAATCCCAGTGGTTTGTTGGGTAACAGCAGAGAGGAATTAGAGTAGAATAGAATAGAATAGAACAGACTATTTCAGTTGGAAAGGACCCTACAATGATCATCTAGTCCAACTGCCTGACCAATTCAGGGCTGACCGAAAGTTAAAGGATGTTATTAAGGGCATTGTCCAAATGCCTCTCAAACACTGCCAGGCTTGGGGCATCGACCACCTCTAGGAAGCCTGTTCCAGTGTTTGACCACCCTCTCAGAAAAGAAATGCTTCCTAATGTCCAGTCTAAACCTCCCCTGGCACAGCTTTGAACCATTCCCATACGTCCTGTCACTGGATACCAGGGAGAAAAGATCAGCAACTCAACTGATGCAAACCTTGTCAGGTTTACTGCAGCTTGCACAGATGTTTCTCGCTAGCTGCCTGGGAGCCATGCAGGGTACTGTATGCACCATAATGTATACAGCAGAAGTGTGGTTCAGATGCAAAAGCATTTTCTTAAGCTAGAATATGAGTATTACTAGATTTCAGCTGAATAGTCCGCAAAAGTGAATGTTCATTTTACAAAATGTGAAATTTTTTTGACACTCGGACACTCAGAGCAAATCGTTACTTGTTTTACTATCAATTTTTTAATCAACTAAAAAAATAGTCAAAATCACAGAAGCAAATCAATGTGAGAATATCACTGAATGGATTATTGTTCTAGAGATGTTTTTCTTTCTGCCTTATCACACGGACAGAATTATAATGCAATCGTTTTTGAAGATGAATACATTAACACCATTGGTATGTCTCTCTCTGCTTGCTCGTTCTTATTTGTATGCCAGGGTTTGGACTGCAAGGGAGACTTAAGGAAGTCATTATATCATTATCATTACAGTCATTATATCGTATCATTACAAGCATTTTGTAGATGTCAATCTCTAAACATCAGTTACAGTAAATGTCTGCTACTGTGGTTGAAGACCAAGGCTTGCAAATCTGTTTTTCTGTTTTTTCTTGACTTAAAATTACTAGATCTATAAAAATCTGCCTGTCCCTGGGTTGGCTGCCTGGTTGCTGGTGTGGCCTTTTCTGTAGGAGAGGACTGGAACTGTATCAGTGGGTAACTTGTGCCTTCGCTGATAAGTAGCTTAACGACTCCTAACAAGTGGCTATTAGTAGGCAGATTGACTGATGTGAATAAAATGATACTGAAAGGTTCTATAAAATCACTTGAAGTATGCAATAAAAGTAGTTAAGCAATGTGTGTTTGATACAACTGATGATATTATTTATGTTAAAAATTCTTGCTAAGATGATTTTGGAAAGTGCTAAATACATATGTATATGGAAAAACAAAAAAAGGCAAAGCAGAACTCCACAGTAGGAGTTCCAGCTGTTACTTTTTTTTATGACATGCTTTTTGGCCAGATGGAGGTTTGTGATCTTACTGTTTGTTAAGTAATACATAGCTCTTCTTTTTTTTGTTAAGTGTGATTACTTTTTTTTAATACTGTGGGTTTTTAGCAGTGATCTTTGAAGTGGTGGTGTGTATAATGTGTGTATGTGCTGCATAAATTCATTGGGTCAATTAATTACGAGTGCAGAATCTTTTGTAGAGAGAAAGGAAACGTTAAGTAAAATAAAAGGTAAAATTGTAATTAACATGCCATAAACTTGTATCTGTTACACTGTCTATGCAAGGAAGTACGCTGCTTCAGAGTAGTGTTGTAGCCTGATAGTGTTTTCTATCTATAATTGCAAAAGCAAATGGAAATTCTGTGTTGCACAGAGCAATATTTCATATACTGTGTACCATAAAAGTATGTGAACAATACAACGCAATATTGTACAATGTAAATATAAACAATATAACATGAGTCATATTAAGATAATAGGAGCAGAGCTCTAATAAAAGAGCAAACTTGCAAAATAGGCTGTGCTTGAGATTAAAACTGTATCTATCTGTAGTGAAAATGGGAATGGGAAACCAATACTATTTCATTGTGCAAGGCTTTACTTGACACTGAAGTTGTCACAGGAAGCTCAAGATGTATTTATAGGGTAGTTTATAGCTTGCACTGCTTTTAAAAACAGCAGGGGAGAAAAGAGTTAATGTCTTAAACAGTTATTTATGGCCTTTTTTTATTTGTTAGTTTCTCACATCGAGGAAACAAAGCTTTAAACAAAGAAAAGCTGTTCAAGAAACACTGTAGATCCTTGCTAGTAAGAAGGGCCTTGCTATTGCTACTTACATTAACTAATTCTAACATCAGAGCATTCTCGCTCTCTTCTCTTTGCTTCATTATCATCATTGAACTTGACAAAAACTGCTTCATCGTTACTACAGTAAGGTGTGGAGAGCAGCCACGGTCCAGGTGCTGTTGTGCAAGTACATAACCCCTGCTCTGAAGGGCTCCAGAGCAAACGAGTGGACAGCAGAGGGGTGTTGCGGTGGGTAACAGAAACCAGAATCACAGACTGATTTCCTTACGGACCTTGGTGCCCTGGAAGCACTTGTTGGTTGCCAGTTTCTCTGCTGATCCAACACTGCAGCTCACAGGCTCTCTTCCAGGAATCATGCATTTGCAATGCACAACCCACCTGGCTCCTTCCGTTGTAGCCCTTGTCAGAGGACCTGGCTAGTGCTGGTAGTGAGCTAACATCGCTCCTCTTTCCACATTCCTCTCATTTTCATCTGGCAGCCTGCACAGAAGCACCATGGGTTAGGTGTTGGGAAGGCTCTTATTAGCAACAGACCCAGGCCACAGCTGTGAAGAATGAAAGAACTGCTTAGAAATCTCCCTGGGCATCGTTTGGTAAGAAAGCAAATGCTGCTTCGCACTTACTGCTGGGCTTTATCCTGAAGGGTTCTTCTTCCCAACTTGTGCCAGTAAGGCTACTTGGTACCTTTTTTTCCTCACTGACCTTCCACACTGCAGTTACGTGCCTGCATATCTTTCACATAAGCTATTCTGCTTTCATTTGATGTTAGTTGGAGACCTCCCCTAGGAGATCTAGCAGTAAGTACTCTGTGCAAGGGTAGTAGATTGAAAGTGTGGACAAACTACTTCCATGTCTGTAAGTGATCACTCACCAGAGGGAGGATTCTGCAGTATCTGTTAAACGAGAGGGTTTTCTCCCTTTTCAGCTTAAAGAGCTTAAATACAATTTTGTTGAGAAAATTGTTCAGCTCTTTCACAAATAGTTTTTATTGGTACAGCTATTTTTCTTTAAAGAAAGGACTCTCTGTGCCCTTCTTTCCATATTAACCAGTTCAAAGAATGCCGTTTCTAGCTCTTGGATGCTGCAGAAATGCTGAAATTCTTATAGCAAATAGTCAGACTTGCAGTCATCTTTCCATTTAAAAAGGTGATAATATCTGAAAATCATTCCAAAGGAAATCTCTCAAACTTCAATGGAGTTTTTGCATTCTGAGGTAGACTGTAGTTGTCTTATGGTGTGCTCTAACTTCAGCTCATTTGTTTTCACTCCTGTTTTGAATTTTTCCCTACATGAGCTTAATTAGAAGAGGTCATGAAAATGCCACTCTTGGATATCCTTAAGCCATATAAATACATACTAATATATTGAAGAAACTTGCTAAACGTTCAAACCAGCTCTAAGGTACTGCCAGGACTAATGAAGGACTTACCATGAAATCCTTTTCAGTCCTACTTCCTGCTCTCCTAATACATTTAATTCTGGAAGCTGCAAGTCTGTGACTGTGAGACCTTATCGTGTTTCCAAAGTCATGTGCAAATCTGTTGATTCTTATGGTATACTTCTTTGAAATAGTATCTTGTCCTGTCTAGAAGATCTGTTTGTTTTTCAAAAGATAGGCATTCTGCACAAGGACAGTTTTACCCAGTATTTTTGCGAAGTAAAAAGCCTGTTTTGAAATGCATGGAAATAGTATGCATTAATATGAAGGAACCATTTAGATACACAGTTTTTAACATAGCCCAACTTCTTTTTCCTACTCAAAGCCCGAATTCTTAGAGGAAGACTTTAGGTTACATCGTAATGACACCTTTGGTGCTTCATCGGATAGCAGCAGGTGAAGTGTCCACCATCCAAATTCTAACAAGCTGTCGTGGTTTAACCCCAGTTGGCAACTAAGCCCCACACAGCCACTCGCTCACCCTGCCCACCCCTCGGTGGGATGGGGGAGAGAATCGGGAAAAAAAGTAAAACCTGTGAGTTGAGATAAAGACAGTTTAATAGGGCAGCAGAGGAAGAGAAAATAATAATAATGATGATAAAAGAATGTACAAAACGAGTGATGCACAATGCCATTGCTCACCACCTGCTGACCAACGCCCAGCCCATCCCTGAGCGGCGATCGCTGCCCCCGGCCAACTCCCCCCGGTTTCTATACTGAGCATGCTGCCATATGGTATGGAATAGCCCTTTGGCCAGTTGGGGTCAGCTGTCCCGGCTGTGCCCCTCCCAGCTTCTTGTGCACCTGGCAGAGCACGGGAAGCTGAAAAGTCCTTGACTTAGTGCAAGCACTACTTAGGAACAACTAAACCATCCATGTGTTATCAACATTATTCTTATACTAGATCCAAAACACAGCACTATACCAGCTACTAGGAAGAAAATTAACTCTATCCCAGCTGAAACCAGCCAAAACCAGGACACAAGCAGAATCACCTGTATTACTATTATTGTAATTATTATTACTGTGACAAGAAATTACTGTAGTGATCACACTGTGGGAAAATGCTGTGACAGTGTATTTTTTGCACTTTCGCAGTGACTAAATGTATTTAGTTAATGTTAAAAATATAGTACCCCAGCTGGGAAGTGACAGCATGGCATTCTGGAGACTGTGCTCAGGTATTCTAGGTCATATAATTTCATTTTGTGGGTTGCTGTCAAAATGGGCAAGCATCCTCAAAATACTGTATACATGCATGTGTGGCTTCATAGTGGGACGTACTCTTACAAAGTGGCGATGTGCCTTTTTTATATTCTGTTGAGGTAGCTAGCGAACAGTGGCTTACTGTTTAGAAACCCATGATACTGTAATTTCAAGTCTGCAGAGAGAATTTAATCTTTTGAAAGACTGGAAGTTTTTTTGAACCTTTAATAGATTTTTTTGCAGAAGAAAGAAAACCATAGGCTGTGCCTGAAATGCCAAAAAATTATATCTCTTGAAAACTTTTTCTTTGAAATAGGTATTTGGGATACCACCTTAGCTCACTTCTCTCCAGGGTCATCAATAGAAAAGCCCTCTGAGGCTGCACAGCAACTAAATTTTCATTTCCATTTGTTCTCCTTCAGAGCGTCCTTGGGGCTTCGGAAACCTACAGGATGAGGGAAGAGAGATGCATCTGATACAAAGCGATAATTCGCATGACATTTAGGGGTATAGTTCTGCAGGAGCGTAGCAGAGAAAATCTGCCCAAATTGGATCCATACTATCTCATCATCCTTATTGAGTGGTATAGATTAAAATCTAAGACAATATTTGGTTAACACATTTCAAATTTAAACTCAGGTAAGCTATAAAAAAAAGAAAATAAATTGAATCTAAGTCCACCAAAGGGAAAAGATTAAACTTTGGAGAAAATTAAGTATTTCTGTGTGTGAGAGCACATACAGAATGTCACACTATTTGCTAAGTGCAGTGCATTTGGTTTCCATGATGACTTATCCTAGCAACATGTTGTCATGTCTTGTTATTTTCCGTTCTGCCTTCTTTTTGCTGCAGAAGGTACAGAATGCAGTGTGTCACTTGAGGTCTCTGGGTGATACTATTGTAGGAGGATTAGATAATTTTAATGACAAAATACGTAGCTAGGGTGGTACCTTCCACTTTCACGCCTAGACTTCTTTGAAGTGAGAGTGCAACAATGTTACATATACTGAATCTTAAGATACTGCAATTTATCCCATAGAATAAATTTAATTCCAATTTATGTAGAGTATCGGCAGAATTTTCATATATATTGTAGTGAGTTTGGGACAAGTTTTCTGTGATCTGATGTTGCCAGGCATCACTGACTTTCGGGAGACATAAGATTTGCCCAGCTTCTGTGGAGGTGAACTTTGAAAGTGGAATTAGAGTTGTATGGTGGGAGGTATGAATTTGTCTAAGTCTTTGGTATTGTGTGCTGAAGTGCATGAAATTAGATGGCAGTACCCTTTCTGTTCTTGGTAATTCCAAGTAAGGATTGCAGAAATACATACTGCTTCAACAGACAAAAGCAAGGTCGAATACTCAGTGTTATATAGCCTGGATGACTAGTTGCTGGGGCCTGGAGCCATGCTATGTAATTGGGGTCCTTTGTAGTCCCTTCTTTTTGCTTTTCTTCCCCCCAGACTGCCGGTGGGTGATGAGTAGGCTCAAATGGGACCCTGCGTTCACGACCTTAATCCAAAGCCTTTGGAAGCGTTTCTGAATCTTTCCACTGTTTTCAATGGCACTTGAACAAGGGCCTATGTTATTATCTGAAATTTGAATACAAGCCCACTGCCTTGAGGGTAACATTTAATTTAAACTAATAATTTAAGTTACGTTCTAGGACAGGGATCTACTCCGTTCAGCATGTTAAATCAGTATGTCATGCATTTTCTGTGTGAATAACTGCTACCACACTATGATTCATGGCCCATGCGATGCTTAGCACCACAGTTTGGCCATTAAGCGGTGTGAATGAGACTGGAGAGGTTATAAAAGCAGCCTCCATAGACTGCAGCAAGATATCTGAAACCACCTATTTAGAGACTATCAGCTTCCCTCCTCTGGAAGAGGCCTTACTGGGGTCAGTGCCTTGAAGCAGGCTGAGGCTTTTCTTTACAGCTTTTGGCACCAGAATCTCTCAATTTCTTGCTTTCTTACTCTTCAGCTGTAAATTCTGGTGTAAGACATGTTGGGCCAGTGTAAGTGTTAGGGCAGCGGTGTGACTGAGGTCGGCTTTAACCCGGTGGCGTTTCCACTCCCTCTGTTTTGAATGGAATTTGAGTTTTTCTGTTTAACTTCATCAGGAAAAAGCAAATACAATGAGCTTTTTAAATACCCACCCAGGCCTGATTGGTCCCGTTGCCTGTACGTTATGGTACAGCAGTGATCTGCAGCAGCTTTGTGTTTAGGACGTGGGTGTAACCAGTGAAGTTTTAGCTGAGGTCCTCTCATCTTAGCTGATGGTCTTCTCATCTCACAAAAGGGGCTCTGGGCTTTGCTGTTATCATCTGGGATCTCTCCAAACTGTGCCCAAATTCGAACACGTGCAGCAGCATCCCAAGTCAAAATTCCAACTCTGATGTTAATATTGAGACTTTTTTCTTCTCTCTTGTCCTCAAAAGTAATATTGTAGTGCCTTAGAGGTGACAGTTTTATTTATAAAATAAAACCTGCTAAGTTTATTTGGTTTATAAAGTGCTCTATAATGTATTCTGGGGTTGCTGCATGGATTCTGCTATGCAACAAAGAAGGTTTGTTGACAGTTTGATTAACTTGTACCACTAGATTTCTAGTTCCTTTATTTTCTGTAAATACATAATAACATACCAGTTAGTTTTAGCTCCAAGTAATATCATTAAATCCATATAGCTCAAAATTACTGGGTCAGACTGTCTAATGGCTTAGTAAGTTGGGAATTCTTCACTAGTTCATTTTTTAATAGGAATTTTTAAAAAAATGACCACATTCTTCTCATCCTTCATCAGTTTATATATGCACAGAAATAAATGATGATTTGGATATACGCTAGGATGAATAACATGAGAGTATGCCTATCCAGATTTCATCTAAGTATATTTTCACTTCCATCTCTTTCAGGAACAAAATGCATGAGTTAAAAAGCTTTAAAATCTGAATAAAAAATCTGAATAAAAAATAAAAAGTTAAAATCTGAAAAAAGCTTTATATTGAAAGGCTGTGGCTCAGCCTTTCAATATAAGTTCTTGGGGCAGAGATTTGAGCTGGGGTGTCCTGCACGTATCACTGCTGGGAAGGTGCTGAGCGAAACTTATTTAGGCCATGGAGGATGAGGAACTCCTGATAAGAGCTCCCAGCGCTGCCAGGTGGGGGTTGATGGTCACGGCAAGAGCACTGGGAGGGTGAGAGTAGGGAGAGACCAGCCTAAGGCTGCACTTCGATGGTAGGCTTGCTTTCTGCCGTGATTCCTGCTGTTCCCTCTTCCCAGGCACTCACTGCTGTGCCGTCTCTGCCTCCCTATGCCAGGGAATTGATCTGGCTTGAAAACTTGGCAAAAGTGTTTTGTAGCTGGATCAGTTCTTGATCCAGTTAGCAGCATGGCTCTACGGAGTGTGTCAATGCAATAAAGGGAGAGGGTGAGCTGTCGGAGTGGCTGGGGTGGGAAGTCCTTGTTGAACCATGGCTAACCACAAGTGCAAAAGCACAAGCTACTGGTGAAACAGGGGACATGTTACCAGCAAAAGGAGGAAGAAGGGAAATGGAAGCCTACGGTGAATGCAAGACAGAAGTGAAAAGGGAGCTTAGCATCTGGGGGAGGTAAATGGGATCACAGGCTCAGACTGTGAGGTTAATATACATGGTCAGCTGGTAAGTGGCTAGTAAAGTACTTTGTTCCATCTTCCATCATGTACTTGTCTGTGTTGTATGTCTGGTTGGAATGGAAGTGTGAGAAACACAGAGACATCTATTGTATATGTGAAAGTATCCACAGGATGTGCAAAGCCTTTTCACTTCACTTTCAGGAGGCTTTGTTTTACTCCTGGAATTAAGAAATAAAAGCCAGAGCACACAAGCAGTAGAGAAACTGGATGTTGGTTGCTGGGTTTGGCCTTCAATGGAGTACACGTGCATTGATCTGATCTTTAACTTCCAACATGTAAAGATATTCTAAGGTAAACACTATTTCAAACATTGTTCCACTTTTCTTCTTTTTGAGACCACAGTCTCTTTTTGAGACCACAGTCTGTTTTATTTTCTTATCTTATTTATCTTTATTTCATGTTACTTACAAATATGTTTATCAACATCATTTGCAATCTCCAGCTCTTTATTCTTCTGAATTTTTATAATACCTTATTGCTCTATGAAGGAACACAAGCTGTAATAGAGTACGTATTATTTAATATTCCAAGTTTCTTACCAACCAAAGATGAGTAAGAGTTGTCGAGGTAGACTAGTTAACTCCCGAAACACATTTAGCAGTTGCTTTGTAAGATTAGTATCATGTAGCGCAAGTGCTGATTTCTCCGTCCCTTGCTGTACTGTCCTTTTGTTTCTCTGGAGATGCATTTCAGTGGGTGTGGAGAGTTCTGAATTCATGCACATGCACTTTGTATTGCATTCCTGCCTTAATTTAGAACCTCTTGGAGACCAGCTGCAGCCTTATTTAAAAAGAGGAGAGGGTGGGTGGTTGGCTATGGAAGTGTCCTGCAGAGTAGGCACAGTCAGTTACAGTTGTGAATGGAGGTGCTTTGTTGTCTTGTCTTGAAACTGTGGGGTGTGTATCTTATTTTTTTCAAGTTCGAGCACTCTTTTGTTTTTTGGAAAACTAAAGCTACCATTTCCACAAAATTACAGTAAACAAGAAACTTAAAATGAGATAAAATAGAGAGAGATGGATGCCAGTCACAAGATGTATTAGAATTTTACAGCTGTCTATTAAATCGAATAGCCTGTTCGGTAGAAGTAGAGATAGTTATTAAAACGGCAGATGTTAAGTACAATGTATGGCTACTGATTCTGTTAGAACTGCCCTGCCGATATTCAACATGGAGAAACTATTTCTGTAACGTACTTACTACAAAGAAGCGGAATTTGTAGGATATATCAGTTGTGTACTTTTTTTCTCAAAACAGTGACGGGGGTTTAACGAGGCTGTGCTGGGAACTTGCTCATCCTTTGAAAACAACCTTTTAGTCAAAACACGATAAGCATGTAAGGGTAGAGCAGAGAGGTCACTAGATTTGCCAGTTTGTGTCTAAACAAACTTTTTGGTTATGGTGAAGCTGAGCCTGGAGCCCATGACTTCACCTGCTGCTTTTACCCTCTGAATTCTCTCACTGGCTGCTAGCCTTTTATGAAACCACCCTGATTTATTTAGAACTGTTCGTTGTTGTTTGTATCCATTTATTTATTTTTTTACCTTCCCCAGTGTTATTTCCTGGTGCGTGACTAACTAGTTCAAATGAAATAGTGCAGAAATCCTTCTCCCAGCAAGAAGGAAATAGAGTTGGCTTTTAGTACCAAATTTAAGATTTATTTCCACTGAGTTGGAGCTGATTTTATTGGGCAGGTCTTCAGGTGGTTTAAACCTCTTCATAGGTGCAGTCTCTTCTAAGGACGGGATGCCTCTCCCTCCCTGGCAGAGCTCTGCAGGGGCTGCTGGCTGACCCAGCCGGGGGCTGGAGCCCGTTCCTGCCCTCCCCGCTTGCAAAACTCTGCAGTTGTCAACCTCCTGCCACCCTGCAGTCTAAAACAGTCTGGTCTCGCTGAAGACTGCCTTAGTGCCAAGCATATCTTCAGGCAAAGATCAAAATTACAGGCCTAAGTATTGCTGCAGCTAAGGCTGCAAGCTGGTGATTAAAAGTGATTTTCCTTTCTTAAGTAATGGGCTTACTTTGCACCTGTCCTCATCCTCAGGCTGGTGGCTTGGGAGGGGATTCTTGTAAGAACAAGTGAAGGCGAAGGATTCAGACTTCTGCAAATGCGATAGATAGTTGGGATACATTTGAGGAAGCTGATTAGCTGTAGTATGAAGTGACAACTTGGTTAAAATTACAGGATTTCAGATACACTGTCAGGTTCCGTACCGTGCTTTGTCTGTAAGCTGCAGCAGTGCCCTACCAGTAACTTAAAACACTTAATTCACATGCTTAAAAACAACTGTGTAGTACGTCTGATGCTTAGTATTTAAACCTGGTGCTTCAGAACTGGTGTTCTTATAAGCATGGCATAACTAAAGGACTGTGTGTTGTATTTGAAGTAAGAAGATGCCATGAAATGTAATTTTGAAGCCGCCACTTCCCATAAAAATTGATTGGCGTTTTGCTGTTATCAGACTTGAAGGGCTAGATTGTGGCTACTGTGTAAAAGGAGGCGGGGGCAGAAGATTAATCCTCTCTGGATGCCTTACAAAGAGGCAGACACATTCAGACTATAATTATGCATTTTTGTTAAAACAAACTGGGATTTCAGTCAATAATAAACTGTAATCAGCTCTTGTGGTTAGGGTCTTATACCTTGTCTTCCATTTTTTCCACTTTCCTCTTGACTCCCCCCAAACCCATTTTAAATTCTACTGTGTTCCCTTTATTCCTTTGGTTCCTTTTTAGATAACTTTGTTTTAAATGATAACTTAGTCATTTGATCTATTTCATCTTAAATTAGGTCTTTTTGGCTACTCTTGTCAGGTTTTCTTTTTTCTTGGTGACTTATTGGTCCTTAATTAGAACCTCATTTCATTTTTAAGGGCTGGTGAATAGACAGGTGCTTTTTGGTAGAATTCAGTGATTTTTTTGCTAATACTTTAAGAAAAGATCTAAAACAATATTTGCATTCATACAACAATTTCCATCCTAATTCCCAGGCCGCAAGCCTATTGCTTTGCTGAATTACAGCCACCTCAGAGGACTGTAGCAGCCAAGGACAACGAGGCAGGAATCTGTTTTTTTTCCAAAAAGCCCCGAGTTATCTTCTTTGTCCAAGGCAGGCATACAGGTTATGGATATTTAAGGTCTCATCTGAAAGATGCAAATGAACAGACTGCCATGAATTAGAGGTAATTAAACCCACATATTGAGATAATCAGCCAATTCAGTTCTTGCATTATTGCAGTCTATTGTCTAATATGAGGGATATGTTTTTGCGGTGTTAAATTTTCCATATGCTCACCAATGCACAGAAAGGTAGCTGCATGTAGCCTACGTGTGCCTGCAGAAAAGAAATGTGTTTGCAAGCATGAATGATTGGCATGCCATCATTTGTAGGGTGCATTTGTGAAGCTGTGTATGGACAAATGTGGAACATGTGAAAATCCGCTCTCAGTTATTTTGTTCCTCTTGAAATACGGAGCAGAGCTGAGTCTGTAGAGTCTTCAGTCACTTGGAAATGTCCAGGGAAAGGATTCTTTATACCAAAATTGTAATACCACCTTGTCTTTCTTATGCCCAAGCAAGCGAGTCATTTTCAGTGGCTGGTAGTAACAAGTGTAATTATCTATCTCCTTGAGAGGTGAGAGCCAGCTTTTCCAACAGTGAGGCTGTATAGAGCGGTTCCTGTAACGTGCACATTTCTGTGTCTGTTGTAGTTTTAAACTAGTGCTTTTCATGGGACTGGAGAACATTTTCCTAGGGAGTGTAGGATGGACTGGTTTTGATTTTCATCTCTGAAAAATTTAGCCATTTTTTTCCAGGCGTCTCTTTGAGTCTGTGGTGGTGACTTTCCCATCCTTCTGCACCGTACAGATGTCGTGGGCTGTGAACACCTCTTGCTGGGGAAGGACTTTTGGAGCAGCAGCTCCAGCCCAGCCCAAGTGTGGGACCAGTGCTTGGCCACACACTGTTCCCTCTGCAACGGCAGCTGCCCCGGCTGCATCTGAGGTGGAGGTAGCAACCTGTGCTTGGCATTTTCCAACACGGTCAACAACTGCTGCCAGGATGAGTCCTTAGCAGTCGTCTATTGCACTCCTGTTTTTGAAGCTCCTTCTGTTATTTCATTCACTACAGATGATGTGGTCCAAATGCTGCTCTGTGCTTCATTTGTATTTACCTCGTAAATGAAGTCCCTTTTGCTTTGTCTGAATTTCTTTAATGAATGGCTGCTTTTAAGAAAGCTGGACCTTAGGTCTGAGAGGAGTTAACCCAGAAGCAAGAACAGTAGCAATAATTGATGCCACTGTTAATGGCTTAGCCTGATGTGGGTAGCACTTCAGTACTCCCTCTTCCAGGGCTGAGGAAGTGAAGGTGAAGTGAGTTAGAACAGTATGATTTCAGTCTTCTGAATAATGAAAGATAATGTGATAGCCACACACAAAGGATTAATTTTGCTCAGTAACTTTAATTAATAACTTGCAGGAAGTCAATTTCTGCCTTCAGTCAAACAGATGAAGGACTGAAGATCAATTTTCCATCCACGTTTAGTTTCTGGCAGGTTTAGGACTGCAGAGGTCCTTTTTCCCCTCGCTACATTTGGAGGCAGCTTCTTTTAAATGTGTGTTTGAGCCACAGCAGGGCAACAGGTGGAACTGATATTGTCAAATCTTATCTCTATTCATTAATCTCAAATAGTATTATGCCAAAGTGTCTGTATAAAAGCAATTATCATAACCTGTCTTTCTAAATCAGTATGCCATGGCTAATGTTTTGGCCTCCTTCCCTCTGATGCTGTCACGCTCTGGTGCATCCTACATTTTCGCCTTGTAAGACTCCATCCCAGAAGAAGACGCTTGAGGGTATTTAGTTTTCTTTTTATTCCGCACCCCCCCCACTGGATTAATTCTATTTAACTGGGTTAATTGGTGCTAGATAGGAAACAAATCTGTCCTGGCAAAGGGGTTGAATTGCAAACTGAAGTGACCTGTGTTACCTAGAGATCTTAACCCTCAGATAACATGATGCAAGAAACTGTGTGTTGTTGTAACAGGTCTCCTTAGCAAGGAAGGATTTTCCGTGCACAGTAAGTTGGCCTGTGGAAAACCTCAGGGTGGATTTCTGTTGCAGGCAGCTCTGACACCGAGTTCCTTGTGTGCAGAATGGGAATGAGGGTACCGCTCTGGCCCTCGGCAGCGTTGCTAGGTGTTTGCAGTAATGGTGTGACTTGGCCCTCAATAAGAGAGGAAGATCTCGATATATGAGGACCTTGGATAGGAGATGGGTCGGTTGCTCATTGGATGCATGGGAATATCTTATCTTTATCATGAAGCTTAATTTTCCTCCTGTCTTCACGAATCTCAGCTTTGATGTCTCTTTATACTGTAAAGAGAAATCAGGCATTTGAATTATTGCTCTCTCTATGATTCCTTTTCTTATTTTTGGACTGACCTGAGTTACTAGTTTACTCTTTAGCATTTCCTACAGAGATAGTGATAATATTTAATATTGACTTATCTGACAGAATGAAAGCTCTGGGAGTTGCATTTTAATGCTTAAAAGTATTATTACTGGTGAAGCCGTCTTCAGGTTTTTGCTCTGTTTTCCCACCTTAGTGCTTTCACAAAAGAGCAAAGGACATAACGTGATTTCTTTTCCTAAGAGGGTGTTCTCTACAAATCAGATGAGTGAGACTGGCACTATTTTAGTTGATTTTAAGCTTGCCATAAGAATCCTCTGTCTTGTGTTTAGGAAATACATTGCAATTCTTGATTAACTCGTCTTTGTGGCCTTGGGTTTGTGTGTGGTGTTACTGTGGATTATTACTGAAACTTAACTCCTTCAGCAAAATTTGTATGTAAGTTTAAGTTACAGAGACTAATGCCTTGGAGCTACCACTCTATAGCTAGTTTGGTTATCTCTGATGACTGTGAAAGCATACTCAGTTTGTTTAAGCACACTACCTTTTGTGAATAAATCAAGAAATCAGCCAATAAATAAAAGATAGATTCTAGGCTGAATTTAATTTTTGTTTATGGTAAAAAACCACAGGATGCATCTGTAATTCAGAGATAGTAAAACTACTCTCTTCTCATGCTCTTCCCATTGCTTTTTATACTGTTTTACAACTTAATTTAGTTAACAGCTTTGCTGTTTGTGCAGTCAAGCAAACAAATGACTCTAGTGTGTGATTACAAACAGTGTAACAGATACTTCAGTTTAAACATTACAAAAACCTGGTAACCTATAGAGTATCTCCTGCAAAGTATCGTTTTGTCCAGTGAAGAATTAAGCACTTTCTTTACCTGGCCCATTTCCCATGACGTTGTTACCTGTGCGTGCGCTTGTAGTGCTCTCCGTTGTGCGGAAATGCTGGTGTCTTTGCTTCACTGGTGGACGTAGTCTTATGAACAGATCAAGAGAGAAACCTCTGGAGGTCTGTGGGCATGACAGCATGTCATTTGTGGGTGCTTGACCCCTGTAGCTCAGTGCAGAACCAGATCTGTCTACCTTCACATGCAACTGGGTCATGCATGGGACAAAGTTGCCTTTACATGTGACCTAAAAAGAAACGCAGAAATCCTATATACTGATTACGTGGGTTTTATCTGTGTTCTTTATTGATTAAATAATAAATAGTGTTTGTTATTGGTTAAACAAAACAGTGTATCTGAAATTCCAGCTCCTCTGTAGAGCTGGTTTCCGCAGTCATGGGGGTACAAAGATGCCTCACTCCTACTGGATCAACATCTTCCTTCCCTTCTTGAGTAATCTGCAGCTCTTACTTCCAAGAGGTGTTTGGTCTTGCTCTCTGAAGGCGTACAATAAAAGTAGCAGGTGGTGATCCTCCATACCTTTTGCATTCACTTTTCGCCGCTCTCCATGGTTGGCACTGCAGGTTTGCACTCCCTCGATAGTTTTGGAGTTCTGGTCTGTGGCTTGGTGAATTCCCAATCCGCCCTAGTGTATACGGGAGTAAAACACTGTGTAATGGGCTATACAGACAGGGTAGGCCTGCTAGAACAAAGAGGGCAGAGAATAGGCTTGCAGAGCAGTTTGCCTGCTTTTTATTTATCTTCTTCTGTACATTGCGTAGTGATCAATTAGCTTATTATGCAATTCTACTTTTCTGCCTCCAAAATACCTTACTTGAATTCAAGATCTAATCTTATGTTTCACTTGTCTTAAAATAACTACAAAGTTTTAGAATTCCATAGATATTTTACTTTTTATGCAGAACAGGAGGAGAAGGCTTGAGAACATACAGTCTTTTTCCAGATACATACGGTGCCGTTAGTATGTATATAGAATTTCAATGTCTTATGGTGTTGTCCTTACTAATGCTTTATTTGAAAATTCAATCCATTCTCTTCTCACCTGAGAGTAAATATTAAACCAGGAGAAACATCTGAAGTCTTAATGCCATTTGGATAGTACTCCTCAGAACTGGCATGGTCCTGGTAATTCCCATCAATTGTGCTAATGTGGGTTTGGTCTCTGGCAGTCTGAGTATCACTGGAGAAAATGGAAATAGTCCAAGCTAGATCTATGTGTGTAGCTAATAATAAGGGTGATATGGCTGTTTCACCAGGCTGCAACTCTGAAATAGTTCCCTTTCCTTTCCTGTAAATAGGAGACTGTAATAATAACTTGGGTCTGTAATCTTTTTTTTTTTTGTCCCCTAACATCAGTGAGGAACTGTTGCATACGCTGTTACATACCATTTTTGTTGGTACAAATGCTACGAAAGGATGGACGTTCGATGACTCTACCCAAATCATTCAGAAATGAAGAGGGGTTTTCCTTATAGCATGAGGTGTAGTAGTTAGGAAAAACTGTAAGTCCATTATTTACCAACAGGCATTGAAGCCATTACCAATTACATGCAGATTCCCAGTTACAGACTTTCTAAAAGGATAATACAATTCTGTAATGGTTCCAAATAAAACTTTCAGGGATTATCCTGTAAAAGGTCCTTAGCCCAATGAGGTGTGAAAATTCCTTCAGTTTGTTACCTTAATTAGTCATTAGGTATATGATACAATTTTTTTTCCTTGATTTTTTTTTTCCCCTATGGAAAATGTACACAGATTCTACTTAAAAATAACTTCAGAAAGACAAAATGCCGTGCGTCTAGGAACTCTTAAGCAGATCAAAACAGGCAGAATGGGCTTTTGGATTTCTCTTGCTGTACCTTACTGAAGCTACCATTTCTTTCTGAAGATGGCATCCTCATTGAACATAGAGCATAAATGGGAATCATATATTTCATAAAAAGATTACATTCCTGTAAAGGTACATGAGTAGAGAGTCTTCATAAACATGTTCTTAATTCTTGCCTGAGCTGTAGACTTCCTTCAGGAGCAGGGCTTGTTTTGCTTGTGGTATTTTTTTCCATTCGCTAGCTCAGTATAATATTGCAAGTAGAAGTTCCACTAATGACTACTCTTCTCAGATACTGCGGTGGTAAAGATTTGGTAACTATGTGGTGGTAAAGTATTTATGATACTTTCTGAAGTTAGTTGTGGAATGCTTTGAGAGATGTTTATTCAGGATCATGGTGCAGTAAGAAACTCCTTATGAAAATTTTAAATTAAAGCTTTGCCTGTCAGAATGGGAAGATTCTTGTCCATACTTTGTAGGTGCTCATATGTTCACATCTAGATGTTCTAAGTGAAGGCAAAGTGATTGAAGTCAGATGAGGGCAATGGCAACTGCGTATTTCTTTGTCAAGTTTTTAGGATCTGTATCATGATGTGTGTTACTGTAATAAACCTTTCCAGTTAGCAGAAATCAAAAGCTTGAAAAAGCACAGTTTCTGAATCATATAATCCAAGTGGTTGGATTGGGTGGAACCAAGGTGGTTCAGTTGTTGCTTTGCCTCTTCTGCAGATGCAATAAGCTGGTTTCAGTTACTCTAAATCGGACACCAGTCACAAACATTTAAGTATTTCTACTTACTGCCCTTAGAAAGCTGTCAGTGCTAGTCCAGAAAAAGTCTTTAAATTGACAGCAGGTATGCCCTCTGCTTGGTAGCACAAGAGGAATCCCAGATCACTACTTTGCAGCAGAAACCCCCTGACAGAAGCATGGTCATCTCCCCTGCTGGAAGGACTGCTGTGGTTCAGGTACATACCCATGTGCGCTGGGAAGAGACACTTCCTGCAGTGTCAGTGGGACACTCAGACCAGACTGATAAAGGATTGGAAGCTCCTTGGGGCTTCTTTGAGAGGACATTGATTGATGTTGTGTATTACTTCTTTGTCGTGGTTTAGCCCCAGCCAGGAACTAAGCACCACACAGCCGCTCGCTCACTCCCCCCCGGTGGGATGGGGGAGAGAATTGGAAGAGCAAAAGTAAGCAAACTCAAGGGTTGAGATAAAGACAGTTTAAGAGGTAAAGCAAAAGCTGCGCACACAAGCAAAGCAAAGCAAGGAATTCATTCACCACTTCCCATGGGCAGGCAGGTGTTCAGCCATCTCCAGGAAAGCAGGGCTCCATCACGTGTAATGGTTACTTGGGAAGACAAACGCCATCACTCCAAATGTCCCCCCCTTCCTTCCTCTTCCCCAGCTTTATATACTGAGCATGACATCATGTGGTATGGAATAGCCCTTTGGTCAGTTTGGATCAACTGTCCTGGCTGTGTCCCCTCCCAGCTTCTTCTGCACCTGGCAGAGCATGGGAAGCTGAAAAGTCTTTGACCAGTGCAGCAACAACGAAAACATCTCTGTATTATCAACACTGTTTTCAGCACAAATCCAAAACATAGCCCCACACCAGCCACTGTAAAGAAAATTAACTCTATCTCAGCTGAAACCAGGACATTCTTCCATAAAAAATAGTAAGGTGACAACATTTCCTTCTCCTCCTCATGTCATTAGTTTTAGGAGCCATAGCTGGTAGCAAATCTGAAGGCAAATGGGAAGAGCAAATCTGGCAGTGATTTTTTATAAAGTAAAATTGATTTCTGTGGAGAATTGGTTATATTGTATTTTTTCACCTTTTTTATGAACCTGATTAATTATGTTCCACAGTTTAAGTCATATTTTCCCTGTTTCAACTTTTCTGTCTTTTCAAAAATAAAAAGGCTGTATTTTTGTCTCCTTACACCTACACTTCAAATACATTTTGGCAGGATGTATGAATTTGAAATGTGAAGCGAAGTTTTCTGAACTGTGTGGCTAGCTAATAGCAATGCAAATTGGTTACCTAACGAGAAAAAGACATCAGAAGATTTTTGTTGAAGGGTGTACTGAAAGAACAGCATCATCCTAAATCTCAGCAGTGTCTGCCTAAATTCAGCTTACACCATGTCTGTTCTATGCAGTATCTTGGATTATTTTAGCTCAAGAGATCGGGGGAGAATGTTTGAGTTTTTGTTTGTCCTCTCCTGTCTGTTTTCTTTATGTACTTGACACCACATTAAGTTTAATTTTACGAATGGCTTGGAAAGGCAGGCCTCATTGATTTGCTGTGGTGATTGAGCTCGTAAAACATTAGGCCCTTCTGGAAATCTTCCCTCTTGGTGGGGTGTCTGTAGTGCTTCCCCAGCACGGCTAGCCGGTGCTCTGCCTCCGCGGGGAGGCTTGCTGCGGCTGGGGCTCTGTTTGCCTTTTGCTGGTGAGATGCTGCTTTGATTCATGGCCTCCAAGGCATGGCAGGGGACCAGCCTGCAGCGTTGGCAGCTTGCTCGGCTGGATTCTGCCCTCCAAATGGTGCTGTGCCTCTTCTCTGCTTTCTCCTGAAATGCCCGAAACACAGTTGAAGGCATTAGTACGGTGATGATTATATAGGCTCACGTCTTGGTATTTCTCTCAGCTGAGAAGACTCATCGGCTGCTCTTTCAGGACTGGTTTTAAGGTGATTATTAATATAACACGGGATTTTTTGCTGTGTTAAGAGGCCATGCTATTTTGGGGTGAGGCAGTTTCACCCGAACTATAAGTTTCTTAAGGGAAGAGCACTTGTCTCAGGGAATGACAAAGTTAAGATGGGATGGCCGCTAAGATACTGCTCCTCACCTCCAGGTCTTCAGCACAAGCTCTTGGGAAGCCCAGCACAGGGTGGGAGCTGCAGGCTGTTCTCTTCCCCACTTCATCTGAGATGTGGCAAGGAGAAGAAATGTGGCAGGGCTCCTCCTTCCTGCCACAGAAAGCAAGCATCTTCCCAAATTTGTGGAAATCCAGTACCTTTCCATCCTAGGTGCACGCTAGGAAAAAAAGATGCTCTGTAGACTTAATTACATTTATTTTTTAGCTTCTTTCTTACCAGTGTAAGCTTGGTGCTTTCCTCCTAAAGGTGATATTGATTTATGTGTGCCTTAGCAAGTCATCTTGTGTTCCCCACTCCAGAGGGAGGAGAGACAAGTTCTAATCTTGTATCTTTAATCTACCAGTCTAGGAATATATCTCCATTTGTTCCTTAAATACAAACAAATAGTTATTTATGCATTTCTCTAAAGCTGGTAGCTTCAAGATACTTCCATCCACTGGCTAAGATAAAACCTGTAGTGCACTTGTGATACGCTGTGATGAATGGTCTGAGATGTAAGCCCCTCCAAAATATAAACTTCAAGTATTAAATATTTCATCTTGTGTTTACCATGAAAAACTTACTTGCAAAAACTCAGGTTGAGACACTTTTAGGCATTTCTAATAGCTCTTCATGTCAGCACTAACATATGCATACATGCTAAATATAGAATGCAAATTACCTGTTCTGTGCTGCAGTCATTTTTCTAGGTATAGTATTCATAGAGCTTCATTTATTGTAGTTTCTAGGCAATCAAGTGCAGCAAAATAAGAGCTAGGACTTGGAAGAAAAGTGGCTTTCAGTGCTACTTTTTGACACATTTATATTTGCTCGTTATTTTATGTCTGCATCAAATTGGATGCAAACCTACCCTTTTTATTTCGGTGCGTTTGCAATTCTGGTTCTTGTTGGATCTTATTAAAAGGGAATGGCTGTTTAACAGCAGAGCAGGTTTTAACGTATGACTCAAATGAAGTGTGTGAGCCCAGAGAAGCCAGTTGCTTCTAAGAAATGCAAATCCCATGTAGAATTGGAAGGAATAGAAATGCACCATTGGAAATGTGTTATTTTAAAGTTAAAATGCTATTAGAGACAGTGTGAAATTGTGTTAACGATGACAGCTGTAGGTATGTTCTAACGAACACAGTCACTGCAGCTTGGAGGGCTGCATGTTTTAAACCGCCGTGATCCTTGCTGAGGGCTCACCGCTGCACATGGCCGTGGCGTTTGTAGCCAAGTGACAAAGCGGTGAGACTTCCAATACTTACTCATCCTGCTTTGTTTCCTGCATAAGCCAATCTTCCTTCGTAGGCCAGTTGTAACCATTTGGCTTACCGTGGTTCCAGACTTGGAGGCTGGAATTTCTTACAGATGTCCTTAGACTGAGCACCCACTGTAGCAAGTGGACAGGACAGTGTTCCTGGGGTGTAAGGCTTAAGCAACATTGCCCTTTTCTGAGTCCTGAGCTACTTTTCTCTGACCCCGCAGTATCCGAGCCCTGTGCTTTTAGCAAATTGTAAGAAATCCCACTGGAATCAGTGTGGCTAGACTAGCCACGTGTGGGACATTTGGGACTGTCCCCATTTGGGACAAAAGATATGCGTGGCAAAGGAAACACAAGTGAGCTCATGAATAAGTACAGACAAATAGCCATTTACATCAAGGGTTTGAGTTACCTACCTGGTTTGCTTGCTTTTGTTTTTCAGATAGAGATGAAAAATGTTGCAGTCGGGAATAAGCCAGCTACTTGATTCATAATGGTGTCAAGCAGTCATAAGTTTGATTCCACATATGATAGACTGAATGCATTTTATGGAGCAAGTTTCTGATGAAAACATGCACTTCCCTTGTGTTTAATGTCCTTGAAGTAACCTCTGTGCTTGAAGGATGAAGTTAGTTTATACTCATTTTTTCTTTCTGATGCGAACAAAGTAGAATGTAACTAATGTTAGCAGTTCCTTACTGCTATAATCATGAACTTCTTCTTTTGGTCTCATAAAATAAACACATACCTGTTCATAAGATGTAAACAACAAGGTTCATTTCTTAGTCCGTAATAAAGACGTCATCTGAAAGATTCATGATGGGGTTTTGTATGTTTTTTCATTTTGCATAATTATCCAAGCCTTATAATTAACCTTTTTATTTAGTTAAAATAAATCACTTAAATAGGGATATTGTTGCAATGGTCTAAAATGTGTTCATTATATATAAGTATTAAAGTTATGAAATGTCTTTAAAGAACAGAGGCCCAATTTGTTTTTCTTCCTACTATTTTCCTCTGACATAAATTATTCTTTTGGTTGCAGGCTGAAAATGTTTACACTTAACAGCAACAAAATGAAAAACTGTAAAAATTGTGTGCCTTTGTTTCTGACTGCTGTATCCACTTTAGCAATTTATAACGGCAACGGGTATTTTACTGAATGAAAAAAAGGTTTTGAAAGAGATAATGACTTAGTTCCACACTAAGATTCACACTTTGTTTCTAATTTTGGTATTATGGTTTTGATTTTTTGTGATGAATAGATTTGTTTATGCAAAGTAACCAAAGCTTAATCTGATGGTAGCTTTTGTCCAAAGCCTGGTTGTTGCCTCTGGAAGAGGATTCTTTTTAGATAAAACTTTTGTTATCCACTGTGGTTGTTTCTCTTAAGTTTTCTTTTCTCATGTGCTTCGAATACTGTGTTTATGGAAAAAACATTGAAAAAAATCAGCTAGTCCCTGTGACTATCCACTGTACTAGAAGCGGGTGGAAGACAGATGGAGGTTACTGGGGAGCCCCAGTACGCAGCACTCTGGTTCTATACAGCTCCGACAGAACATGAGCCTTGCTTATAAACGACGTTAAACCCCACTATCTTTAAAAAAGGCAAAAAAGCTCTTGCATGGCCACTGAATTGCTGGAAGAATACAGTGTAAGGTAATATGCTATAAAGATCTCTTGAAATAATTTCAGTGTATTCACTGTTGGTTGCTCTTTCTAAACCAATCCTGTTACCATGATGCAAATTTAATCTTTGGACAAGGCTCAGATTAGGTTCAGGATTGAATTTTTGCCTCTTTCACCGCACGGTTTAGATGTTCAGACTGTGCTTTATCAATCAAGGCTTTATGAAAGTGAAAATTGCTTATTCATTGTTTTCTTTAAGGGTGTTAATTTTTACTACCTGACCAGTCCTCAGCTTGCCACATCATCCTTTAGTATTTAATATTTATGTAGATGGATCCAGGCAAGTCACCATTTTAGACTCACAAATAGCTCTGTATTAATTTCTTTAATAAATCTACTGCATTGTCTTCTGTGTAACATAGTGGTATTGATCAGTAAAAAGATTAAGTAGATCTTTATGTTTTCAGACACTTTCAAAAATTATTTGTACAAGTTAAGGGGATATAAACTGTAGGACAGTTCATCATCTAAAATGGCAAAAAATCATTCAGAGTTAAGGATGTAACATGACTGGATGAGTTTTATGAGATTCTTTTAATCAATGGCTGTGCCAGTGACTTCCTGTGGGTCAGCAGTGATTTTAGCATGACAAGTTTTAGCTCTTTAAAAAAAAAAATAAAATTGTTGCGAATCTGCATTATCCTTCTTGCTTTAAAGAAGCGGTGATTCATATTATCCACTCGTAAGATATCTCTTAGGATTTGCTGTGACTGTAGGAGAAGTTCAGCTGGGAGAGTCCTACAAACAAAAACTGCTGAAGCTTGCTACTTTAATCATTATTCCAAGTGCAAGTTACAGGCTTAAGCCTATTATTAGCTTGCATACAAAAAAATTTAAATATATAATTTGACAACTAACTCCTACAAATTACCCATTATCCCTTCCTTTAAAAACTGTGAGCACTTCTGTATTCAGGCCAGTTTCCATGCTTGCTCTTAGTCACTGTCATGGGGCTCTGTGTTAATGTGACTGGAGCTGGCAGATGCAGGGTGTGCTGCTTAACGTGCTAGCCAGAACCCAATCGGAGGTTAGTTTGCAAAGAAATAATAAAGGATTTGTTTTCAGAGAAGCGGACTTTGGGTTCGAGTGTTTTCTTTTCTTCACATTCATCCAGTGGCCAGCTGCACAAGTGTCTCTCCAATTTTAGGGCTGTACTTCTGTTTGGATATCCAGGTTTAAATCTGAGTCTGCAAGCTAAAATGCCTGACTGTGATTTCAAAGCTCGCGAAAAAACAGGAATAAATTTTTTCTTTGTTTTTCCTTGCTTAAATGCAGCCTATTCTGTCAGTAGTTCGTGTGTGGTATGGGGCGGCTGTGTTTTCAGGAAGTGCCTATCTGACAGAGTTGAATGGAGCCTGGGGACAAAGTGAGTTACTTTTCTCTGTCCAAGGAAAGTGAAGGAATACTTTCAAGTGCTTTTTTTCTTTTGTTTTCCTACATAATGGTATAAAGGCGTTCTGTTACAACCCATGGATTGAATTCAGGGCTTCTCAAGAACATGTCTGGCACTGGCCTTTCATGTTTTTGAACACAGATCCAAAAAGGAAAGGAGAAGGGAGCGAGGGATGCTTCCGCCCGCAAGTCACTCCAAACCCGAGAGCTGGATGCTCAGAATTCAGCAGGGTGACGTGAGAGACTCCAGGTCACGAGTCTATGCCGTTTCGTGCTGGGACAGGTCACGGTGAAAGGGATCGTGACTCAGTGGTACTGCTAAAGGGCTAGGTCTCTTTCCATGTAAAGCTCTCCTAGGAGAGGCACTTCGGGGGTCTTGGCAGTTCTCTCTCAGCACAGGCTGGCTGGCTCTGTCTGACATGCTGGATTGGTGGAGCGAGGTCGAGATCCTGGAGCTACATCGCTCGTGCGCATGGGGAGCACGAGGTAGGGACCACTGGATGAGCTTCATGGTCACACAGCAGAGACTCTCTGAAAAGCAAGTGTTAAAAATGCAGCGAATAGTGGAGTGTGTCAGGGAAGCATGAAAAGGTTCAGTTTGGGGGAAGAAAGTTAGATGCCTGTGTTTTGGAGAAAGGAAAGATATAAACCAAGCTCACTGTACTGGAAGTAGCTGTCTGGTGCGTGATTGAACTGACCAGAGGTAAGAAAAGAGTGAACAGAAGTCAAGGGGATGGCAAGCCTTTAGCAAAGGTTGAAAGATACAAAGTGCCCTGGTAGCACTTCCTCGCTTGAAAGGAGAAGATTAAGTCCAGAGATTCACACTGGCTCTTTCTGAATCACCGAAAACATCAAATGGGTTTTGAGTGTATAATGTGTGCCAATGCCACCTGCTTTAAGAGGGATTTTCTGTGTTCCTTACTTAGGCAATGTTGCCATTTATTTCAAGTGAAGGGCTGACTGTAATGGCTGAGAAAGCCATCGAAGATTTGGGCCTAACAGAGCAAATAATTGCATAAGGAACAAGCCTGTAATCATTCCAAATAAGAACTGGAACATTTGAACTTGAAAACACGGATTGCTGTGTGCAAAATCTCTCCTTGCTTGATGATCATTGACATTACCATTGGATTATAAAGACTCCAACATTTCTCTCTGATAATTTTTTGTGCCCTTCTGTGCTGCAAAAGCAATGGATAGAATCAAGTAATGCCAAGAGCAAGAATTGACCAGCAGAAGCCCCTTTTCAATATGTATTCCTAATGGAAAATAATGGTTTCCACAACCAGTCTTGGATGATTTCTAGAGGTCTGCTTCAGGCTTTCTGTGGATTTGAAGCAAATTAAGAAAAAATTTCATTCCAGGTGTCACCATCAAGATTGTAAAGGGAGAATTATATTGAATTTAATCAAGTGAATGAACTAGGCTTTTATTTCTTCTCTGATTAAAAGGCTCTGAGCTTGTGATTTTGGTTTTCACCTTTTTTTAGCAGGAAGGGTAAAGTAGAGTGGAAGGAAAATGATAATATGAAAGCATGGCTGACGCAGATATTCTGGTGTCCATCCAGGCTTTGCCAAGCAGCAGCTGCATGCTCGCTTTCTGTAGCAGGTGTCATAGTAAGACATTGCCTTTGGAAAGAGCAAAATAAGTTAGCTGTAGACTTGCAAAACTTTGAATGTATTTAGTTGGAAAGCAGTAATGAGGTGAGAAAGGATAAACAGTAGTGCAGAGACTGCAGAGATACTGCCTCTTTGTACTGAATAATCAGGGTGCTATGGTGAGAAGACGTCGGTGGTCTGTGGTGGAGTACTTAACATCTAGTGCAGCATGCTGGTTCCTTTCTTGTGCAATGCCCAATGTTGTTCTTAGTCTCGGCCTGTGTGTGGGGAAGTAGTATCTGTTAAAGCAATTTTGTAAAAAGGATCTGTTCAAGTGGTTCAGAATGACAGTGAATTTTTTATAATCCATTTACACTTGATTTATAACTTTATTAAGCAAAAAGTAACCCAACACATTATGTCCCTAAGAGCTTTGTCGTTAAAGCCTGAATATGTTAAATTTTAAAGCACTTGAGAGTTTTTTTCCCCAGTTACATCAGTTACTGGCCCTAACAGAAAAAGCAAAAGCTGAAATAAAGATATTCAGGCATTTTTTTGAGGAGGAATCATACTCTATTTTATGTTGCAAAATGAACTGATGATGGATTATACTGTATTCGGGAAGGAACCAGGATTAGAATATGGCTTTAGACTGAGTCCGTGGAGTCTTGGGCTGTCTTGTAATGGCTGTCATCAACTATAACACTTTTGTCCCATTTTAATTTTCCTGAAAAACAGATTGTGGATAAAAGGCTAGAATCTTTCAGTTTTACCTCCTTTTTTGATCTTCCACAGATTCATAGAAAAACTGAAAGCAAAACTATAAATTAGAGCGAACCTTGATAATGAGATCTGGTTAATTACTTTTGCATGCCTTCAGTGGTGAGGTGAAATTTACTTAAACACTGAATTCTTCCCTTACATGGAGGTCTTTAATTTTATCTGTCATATCCAATGCCACAGCGTGGATCATGGGTTGATGTTTTTAATAATTTGTAAAGAAATTGTTATGATTTTTGGTATTATCCTAATTTGTGTTCACTGGCTTTTAAAGGCTCAGTTCACAAGTAAGCAAAGTAGAGTCACACTCGCTAGGTATTTTTGTTATTACCTTGTTTTGTTTAATGCAAAGAAGCTCCAGCTTATCTGACTTTCACAGTTTGTGTGTGAAAATCTTTTTTTAATGTACTGTTTACACTGGGTACAAGTTAGAAAATGTGTTTTGGGCATTTCCAAACTAGAGGTATTCTTTCCATGCGAATTGAAGAGTGGTGTATCTTATGCACAAAAAGCTGTGCCGTTAAAGGATCACGTTCAATATTGTTCACTCATATGACTTACATGTCATCAATTGTTTTGCAGCCTCAAGGCCATTTTATACATGGTTGGACAGTTGAGCATTTAAAATGATTTTGGGAAGGGCCAAGAGCTAGGAGTCATTGAATTTCTTACTATTGTGTTTGAAACGTTATAAGCAGCAGTTGTGTTCTGTGCATCTAAGAAATGTGGGTAGGTCAGCTGATACAGCCACGGGCTGATGGGCGGTTTTGCAGTTCATCTGTGACAAGACCTCATTAGCAGTACATAGTTCAGCCGTTGGTTAAGCCTGGTGGCAAATGTGCCATCTGCTTGCGTACAGACTTGGATCCTGCCAGACCTTCGTTCGAAGGCATCCCTTAGATCTGCCTGAGCATCCAAGTCCTGAGAACACGCTCGTAGAGGTGACAGTTGTGATCAGTGGGAGCATCACACAGGGATCACCGACGTGTGTATAACTCAACAGAAAAGCAGGAAAAACTGTACTGGAATTACATTGTGAGTTCTGTGCAGTTATTCCAAGAAAACACATATACTGAACGTAGTGGAAATAACGCTCAGGTGAAGTCAGCAAAAAGAGGCTTCAATTATAGCAAGTAAAGTAAGTGGTGGAGATTATGGATATAAACTCTCATGCTCAGGGGCTAAGACTAGTTGTAAATGAATGAGTAGTATGGAGAAATTTGCAGAAGAGCAGATTATTGTATGGTGGTTTCCTGAACCTTCACTACAGTGTTTATAAGTCCTCGTTGTCAGGGGTAGGATGTTGAACCAAATAGCTGACTGGTCTGGTATCCCAGATCTATTTAAAAAAAAAAAAAGGGCTGAGGAGAAGGACACTGCAGTGTAAATTGTGATAGCAGAAAATTGCTTTTAATGAAGAAGTTATTTAAGGCTCATACAGGAAGAACATGAAATGAAGCATTTTTATTGCAGATAAGAAAACGCATAAAGCAAAAAAAGCATTGTTTAACTGTGTGGAAGATTGAAGTTGAGCAATTTGAGATTTTAATGAGTCAGGAATATGGAGTACAAATACACTGATATATCAGCTTAGAAATATTTTGCTGCTTTCCTTTTTTGGCTGAGATGCTGTAGCGTATGTGAATTCTAAAAATACCACTCTCGAATCCCCTTGTCAAAATCAATTTCCCTTTAAAACTGCATGTAACAAACCAGTATTTTCAGTATCCAAAACTACATTCATGTGTAGCTATGCACATTAAGCTGTGCAATTGAACTTATGTAAAAAAACACGAAAAATAGGTTTGTACGGTGAAATCTGTATGCAAGGCATTGCTGAGCTCTGGTCGCCTGCTTTGCAAGTTAGTAAGGGCTTCTACCCGGCGAGGTGACGTTGCGCGCTGAGCGGTGGTTATCTGCGTAACACTAGGGACAGAAATAGGAATGAAGTTGGCAAATTTAGAACTAGTGATACTTTAGGGTGGGTTTTTTGTTTTAGTTACGGTTATTTATTTCATGTGTGGTAACTTTGCAAACTTCTGTGGTGTTGCTGATGGTGGTGGTTTGGGGTGTGTATGTGGAAGGCTGGTTGTCCCCCACCCTCCCATTTGGTGCAGAACTGCGACCCTCTATGTAAATCCTTGATTTTCCTGACCAGTGACTGAGGTGCTGTGCACGCCGGAGAGATCAGTGACATGCTGTGGGTTTACAGCAGTGAGTTTTTATGCCAGTGGGTTCCGACCAGAGAGAGAATATTTCCACCCAATTATTCTCCAACAATGAATTCCTTCAAAAATATCACAGACGTGATTTTGTCCTTACCTGTGTATGTGTAAAGAAAATCTACCTGTATATATGAAAAGATGTATTTATAAGGAAAAAATTGTCTCTGCTCATGGAAGGTTTTTAGGTGAGAGACTGTAACCCCCCTTTTTTGTTTCAGGTCCAGTTATTTCTTTCTCTTCCTTTTTAAATTGAGTAATGTGCGTTGTCGCTCCTAATTCTGTACAACAATACAGGTCCTTTTTCAATCCCGTTCAGAACAATAAGATATCCAATTTGCCGCTAAATGGCTTGACAGACTGTTTAGTTCTCCACCAGCTCCGAGCAAGCGTGAGATCTTCCAACGTGGTATTCGTCTGTCAGCTGCAATTTTATAGATACTCTTTACCGCTGTAAGTATATAAGGACATTAGATGGCAAAGAGAAAGTGTTTGTTGGTATTGTCTTTTTGGAAAGAAAAGCAATTCAGTGTTTACAAAACTTGCATGTCAATGAGACAGAGTTATTAATGTTTTATTTTTGCTACGAGAGACTTGAAATGGTTTCAGTTCCAGAATAGAAGAATTACATAATAAAATCCTGACACTAAATTAGGAAAGGATTATGCTGAAGAGAAAGCCCCATTCATTACTCAGAAATCCTATCATAGACAGAGGGAGAAGATCTTTACTGTTGGCTGAGCGGACTGGAGATTTTGCGCATGATGTATTGCACCGTTGTATGACAGATGCTCATTGTTTAATGACTTTTATACTTCAGCAAAATTCGTACAGCTTACTTTGCTAACAAAGACTAATTATTGGAGTTAATATGCCATCAGCAATGCACATTATAGGCTTACTGGATTTGAGAGCTTCTTTAACATTCTTAACAAAATGAGGGCCTTTTATTGAAATAGGTGTATTTTCCTTTTTTCCACCTTCACAGTGATAAGCAAAAAAATCTCAAAATGCATCAGAAAGAGGGAAATTGGCAAACTCATCCTTTGAAAAGAAATCAGATTGTTTACCACTTGTACAGATACTGTCTAGTACTGTGCCTGACAATCATAATTGGTCTTTCAAACAATATATACAAATTAATTGACATTTCTATCTGGCATTCATCTAAGATGTAAATATGGGCTATGATTGCAATTCAGATTAGTCTGAAATTTAATATCTGGTTATAATCAGAATTGGTAAAGATGTCTGGCTAATTTAATTGACATAATTGTTATAACGTCTCTAATTTCATGTTGAAGTCTGAGGTAATGAGTGCTGAGTCACCTCTGCTTTGGGAGGCTTTTAAAATAAAAATGAGGGATACATAGGACTGGGTTGAAAACCTGTAGAAGAAAAGAGTTTATACCAGTTTTTTTTCTCTCCTTTGGTAGGTTGCTGGAGGGGAATGAATGAAATCTGGAGGTGTACAACAGTATACCAGCCCTATCATTCTCTAGTAAAGATCAGCATGAAAAAGCAAGTGGCTCATTTTTTGGACTGAATCATTGTTACTTATTTACAGAACCAAAATAGTTTCCTTCATATAAAAAGCCTTCAGCAAGTTCTCCTTGGATAGGAGGATTTATTTATGAAGTCTCTCTGGGATAATGTAGGATGATTCACTGTTTCTGCTACTTGCCAAAAATGACTCCAGCAGATTAGTAGAATTTAAGCTATTGAAGTATTGGGTAACTTGCAAAAGTAAGCCAGGGTCCTAACTCTCCTTAAAGTGTCAAGGGACAATTAAAAATCCATCTGAAGTAGAGGGCATGCTGGTGGTGGGGCATGCTCGCCGGCTGCTGCCATCCCTGTGTTGCCACAGCCAGTCCCAGCTACTTGGTCCGGGAGTGACTTTCCAGTGCGGAAATGAGGACACTGACATTCCCCGGCCTTCCGCCTGATGCAAAAGTTTAAAAATTTTCTTAAGTCAGACGGACTAGAGCCGACCATCAGTTTATGAGCTAAAATTATCTTGATTACTTGACCGTGGGGATCAGTCTCCTGACTTTGACTTCACCCCGTGTCTCCAGCTGAAGACAAATGCGTGATTGTGTGTGGAAGATGAGATACCAAACTGACCACTTAATTCAGTACGTGCTGCCAGACAGACCCTGTTCATCATTTGGGGGAGGGTGGGAGTGGGGGGAAGCTGGAGAAGCAATATGGAGGGAAGCTGTCGGCGGTCATGCAGCGGAGCGGCTTGGGGGGATGTGGGCACCGCAGGCTGTGCCTGATGGGTGGCTGTGGTGCGCAGACCAGGATGGTGCTCGGGGGGCAGGCATCTAGCTGACTAAAGCTGGGGTATTATTGTTTTCAGTTCTCTGAACATACAGTATTTTTTTCCCCTTGAAAAGTAAAGATTCAGAGGTAATGATTGCCAAGATCTGTGCTCTGTGCAAAAGAAAAACGCGTGTGTCATGATCTGTCTGGGTTCCATTTTCAGAAGGTTTCTCATTTCTAATAGACTACCTGAGTTTGGGTTTTTATGTGCTGTTCTCGAAATTCAGATGGTCCCTATCAACGTAATGGTTGTCTAACAAACTATCCGTCCTGCTGCTTGTGGATTTTCAGTAAGCTTTCCAAGTGTCTGAGAAGATCAAGCTCTTCCTCCTCAAACAGGAAGAGGAAGAGCTCTTTCTTCCCTCCTTACCTTTCCTCTCTCTAGTCAGGCTTTTTTTTTTTCCTAAGTTGGCAAATGTCAGCAGATGGTGCCAAATGTGAGAAGATGCATCCACTCCCTTGTCAAAGATGAAGTTTTTTTGCAAACAGCAGGATGTATCCAGGCTACCCTCCAACAGTGGTTTGGATCACCTGCGGCCATGTTGGAGGGGACAATCACAGCGTTTGTGGGCAGACCATCCTACCTTCATGGTTTTGTAGGTACCATAGAGGGGCATGAGGCCATCTATTTTTTGAATATTGTTTTAAAATGGGAAGAGTGGATTAATATTCCCCAGGGGACAGCAGAGTGGTCTGCTGATGTCTTCATCTGCTCTTGTCCCTCCCTAGAGTGACTGAGAGATGAACTTCCAGAAGAACCTCGTAGCGTTTGGGAGCAGTGTTTGCACAGAGGTATCCATCATTGCTCTGACATCAGATATCTAATAATAACTTCCTAACAAGTCATCCACTCTCTTCTGCTTCACCCACTCTTAGTCACTATACCAATTTCTGTAGGCTACAAGTAGTAGGCTATTTATTAAAAGTGGTAGATAGTGAAAAATGGTTTTCTTAATCAAGTTTCTCCTGCCAAGAATGTAAAATCAGTGAGACCAATTTTAGGTGCCTTGAATCCTGTCCAAGGCAGATTAGTCCACAACTTGTGTTACTTCAGCTGCTTCCATACCTTTCGTTCACATTCCAGTTGCGGATGGCTGGAGCACTAGTTGAAAATTTGTGATTATTAAAAATATTGCCTTACAATTCTTTGTAAGGGAATAAAAGTATTTGGCTAGTGTCCTTCCTGTGTGACATGCAAATCTAGCACTGCATTGCATGATAGAGAGTCTTCATTTACTCTGAAGGAGAGGATCAAGGTTATCTGAGAATAAATTTCCCGCTTCTGTGTCCTTCTCACCTAAGTGTTACCCATGGGGTCATGCCTGGAAATGCCAAGGGGAAGCATGAGACTGTTGAAACTCTCGCTGTAGGTAAAGGGGTTTGTATTTTCTCTGACCTTGTTGGCTTAACACTCCAGTAGCTATGCTTATACCAGTTTTCTAGGTAAGCTCTCTTGTCCTAAAGTCCTTGCAGTAATGTGACATCTCACTTTTTTTTTTATAATCAATCACTGATTGACAAGCTCTTTGCACGTGGGAGCTATTCTGGCGGCAGGGGAGCAGCGAAGCCAAGCACCCACTCCCTCCCACACAGGCAGAGACCCGCCCTGCTTGCCGGAGGGGACGGAGAACTGGGAATGCCCCGGAGAGTTGCCTTGAATGGGATGCAGAAGTTTGGGTTAGTGGCAAAAAATACCTTTCTTATTTAGTTTGTTCAATTTATAGGTCAATATTTTGCAAACAACAAAGAATTTTATAGTTTGGAAGTTTCCCAGTGGAAGATTATTTCTGAATAAAAAAGCTTATGCTAGCGTAACTCATTGCTCAGAAGTTACGACAATTTTTGGCACCACATGACAATGTAGAGTGGAGGCCGTTTGATGGTACAGGGGAGGGCACTGGAGCCTCCACCACATTGTCATTTTACTGCATCTTAGCTGCATCGGTTTGACAGTGTGCTAATTTACGGAATTATTCCTCTTCAGTTTTTGTGCCATCTTTTTTCTTTATTCAGTTTTCTATTTTTGGTATGAATTCATGTTTTTGTGGTGCATAATTTGGGATAGGGAGCACAAATTAAAAATTTTAAATTTTAGAGTTTTTCCTCCGAGTTATGTCCTGTGTTTCTGGGTCAACTTCTTAGTTCCCTGTGTTTTAAAACTGAAGAGTAAACTTGCTGCTCTCATGAGGATCATCATTTTATTGGTCTTTCTGGAGGTAAATGACATTTTAAAAATAATTGTATTATCAAACTTTTCTTATTTCTGGAATATTCCTCTTTTTGTCAGGGCATTTTGTACCTCAGTGCCCAGTTTTGCTTTTGCTTTTTTCTTTCAACTTCCCATTTTTTGTTCATTCCTACTATCTATTGCTAAAGTATTTCTGTCCACAAACTAAAAGCAAGAGGTATCATTAAGTAGTCCTAGGAAGATCCCATTTTTTTCAGTTTTCAAATAGTCTTATACTACTGGAAAAATACAGATACTTGGCTGAAGTTGGTGAAGAGGATGGTTGGAATTCAGCGCTTGGAATAGCTTTTTTGCCACCTGCCTTCTTTCAGCCACCTTTTGTACCTCTGAGATTCAGGGCTGCTCTTTGGTACAGAACGGGTGTATTTGACTGCTGAGCTGGCTGGTTAAGGGAACTCAGTTTTAAAAAACTATCTGCACTGAAACAGCTGGAAAACATCTTTCCCAGTCCAGCTTCAAGAAAGAGTAATAGATCTGTTTGACAACATTGATATTTCACTACCAATTGCCATTCATCATTAGAATTAAAGCAAAAAAAGGTGCAGGGAAGCACCGGGACACAAACAGGACTTGGTTAAGTGTCCGTGCTCCGAGAGAGGGTCTCTATAAGCTCAGCAGGTTGTGTGAGCGTGATAAAGGACCATGATGGAGAATCTGGGTCTTCTGTTGTGAGTGCCTGGAGGGTACTGAGTTGGTTTATATTTTATTTATTTAATTGCTTTTGTGAAGGGGCCAGTGTATTTTTATATTGTGTGGTATTGTAGGACTACATTGTAAATAGTTTATGGGAGGAGTAAAATATCATATAGCAGTAATTTTGCCTTCTGTGTTGAATAGTCTGTCTTCTGGGGATGTTAAAAGTTGTTGCTGGTGTTTGGTTTTTACCTTAATATATCGCCTGGAGTTTTAAATATCTTATGGGATCTACTGTATGTTTTCTGCCTGAGAAGGAGTTTGCTGCTCCCTTCCTCCTTTGCAAATGCACTGCTTTGCAGCTGGTCAGCCTCAGTAGTACTTGCTGGTGAATGAGATGGCCGTACAAACTGATAAGACATCTGAGGCAGGCACCTAAGGCCACTGTCTTTTTGGCCCAGGATCAGGCAGTGAAGCTGTATTTTTACATTCTTCTAGGTTTTCTGAATTTTGGCTTCTGTCCGTGAAATGAGGAAGGTGGGGCTGTACCAAGAAGAGCGTGCCCACGGCGTCCTGGGCTGCGTTAGGAAGAGCGTCACAAGCAGGTCGAGGGAGTGGGGAGTGCTGGCTCCAGCGCTGGGCTCCCCGGTACAAAAAGGACATGGGCATGCATGAAGGACCATGCAGATGATTAAGTAATTTGGAGCATCCGTCATATAAGGAGGGGCTAAGAGAGCTGGGGCTCAGGGGGATCTTATCAGTATGTATACATACCTGATGGGGGGAGTAAAGAAGCTGGAGCCAGGCTCTTCTCAGAGTATCCAGTGACAGGACAAGAGGCAAGGGGCACGAACTGAAATACAGGAAATTCTGCTAAAACACAATAAACAAGGCTGAGGAGTCTGTATCCTTGGAGCTATTCAAAACCCAACTGGTCATGGCCTTGAGCAACCTCCTCTAGGTGACCCTGCTTTTGGTGGGGGTTTGGACTAGATGATCTCCAGAGGTCCCTGCTGACCTCAACTACTTTGCCATTCTGTGAATTGATAAGAAGAGCTGATGTGGAGGGTACTAGACACTGGTACGCATGAATGTAGCATTCACTTAGATCTTGCCTAAGCAAAATGGTTGCAAGGATATTAGTAAGTCAGTTGGCAGCTTAGGTTGATACAGCCTATTTGTATGGACACCCCTAAAGTACTTTGAGGGATGTCCATAAAAGTTTCATAAAGTCAAGGTAAGTAGGTGTAGGGAAGATTCTTTCCTGTGTTTCAGGATGTGAATTAGCTTTCACTGCCCAAAATTAGGAAGGCACTCCACCCATAGAAATATTTTTGAATATATATCCATTATCGGGTTTTGTACTTAAACAAATGGGTTGAATGAAGAGCCTTGTGAAAGACCAAATAGGCCGTTCTAACCCCTTTGGTTGCCCACACATTACCACACAGCCTAACGCTGTCTATTAATAACTTGGGGGAAAAAATCATGGCCCAGGACTGTATAAAATGAAATCGGTTTAGAGTCCTTTGAGATGCAGACTCCTTGTTGCTGTTTTCAGTCGTAGGATCAGCTATATTGGATCAGCCAAGCCCAGCATGTTCCTGGCCAGTAACAGATAGTATTGGGACGGGGGAAGCACAGGGCAGCTCTTTCCCTGGTGACTCCCCTGAACCTCCCACAGTTGGGCAGCCGGAGACTTTCCGAGCCACACTGTTAGCTTGGTCATCTTGTTCAATAGTCAGCGATGAACTTTTTTCCCCTGAATTTTTTCCATAAAACCATTTATACTTTTGGCCTCTGCAGCGGAGAGTTTCACAATGTAACTATTTTGTTTGTGTGGAAAAGTCCTTCCTTTTGTTTTAGTTTTTTTTTTTTTTTTTTTTTAAAACCTGATGAATGATGATTTCTGGGAGTCCCCATGAGTTTTCTGTGTTTACAAGAGAGGGAATAATAATTCTGAAAGTTAGATAAAATATGAAAGTGCTAGAGAAAATATTCTCAATCAGATGGACCTTTGGCTTCATGCAGTATGACAGTTCATTTGTTCCTGTAAATGATGAGGCAAAATTCCTGTAAAGTCTTGTAAGTGGTTCTTAAGGAAAGCGGTGCTTCAGACAACTGGGCAGCTCCAGTTTTTGCGTTGACTTCCTATCCCTCTGAGAGTACTTTCAAGCTCCCTTGGTTTTTGCCTTTAACTAATCTTCGGCATTCAAATGAAGTAGCTCAGTCAGCAACAGTATCTAAGAATATGGAAAAATCAGTACACAGCCAGGAGAGCTATATTGTTTGAGAATCTCGGTACATGTATCTGAGGTACCCAAGCTTCATTTGAACAATAGAAAATTAATGTTCCTGTTTTTCTGTATATTGTTTCTCTCTTTAGCTTTCCACAGTGCCTTTGAGATGTGAAGAGGTGGAGTGAGAAATTAATGCAGTTACAAAATATCTCAAATGTTAAAAAATCAGGATATGTACTCTCAGCTATTTCTGTTCTGACTCCAGAATGACTGAATAAAACGAGAACAAGGAATTAGGAAATGGCATTTAAGAGCAGATTCGTCCAAAAAGGGGAGTTGAAAATTTTACAGTTTGCTTCCTCTTCTCTGGGATGTATTTTAGCAGAGAATATGCATTCCTCCTCCCCATGGTTTTAACAGTCATTTTATTACTGTAATTTTTACAGTGATCTTACAGATTTAAGAAGAAAATCGCTCTGTGAAAACTGATGAGATCTTCTAAGTGTCACACTCAGAACACACTTTAATAACCAGATACGAGGTGGAATTCAGCAGCAATGACAGCAGGCAGGGAATTCATCTGGGTCCGACTGCAACCTGTTTTCAAGCAGTTGATTTTGTTTCTTATTAAAAAATATCCAGGCTTATTTGGAGAAGGATATTTTGATGGTAAGAGTTTGAAAAAGTTGAAAATCTATTCACAAACTTGACAAAACAAAGAAACCGCATTTGATGGAATATCTCTGTTATACCAAAAGACTCTTAGTTTATGGTTATCTGATCATAAACAAATACAACTGTCCTAGTTTTTGTTTTTGACTCGGGGATGGAAAAACTGATGAAAGTCTGGGAGAGGAAACATAACTCTCCTTTCCCTGCCTCTTATCATCCTCCCACCCCCAGCGCCCCAAATATGATTTTGTCAGGATTAACTGAGTCTATCGGTTTGTGTAGTACTTGCGTTTACCTTACTGTAGAACTGTAGGACGAAGAAATAAACAGTATTTGAACTGTATCTGATGTCTTTGCAAATTTGATTATACTTTGTAATTTCATTCAGCTAGTCAGTTTTTTAATGAAGACTACATGTGAAGTTATTTACAGCTGTGTTACAGATGGAAGTTTAAAATAGCATTCTCCTACGTTGAAAGATTTGAGTTGGTGCTGGATTTCATATGGCTCAGCTGTTGCAATGTACGCATTTTTACTGATGTGCGCATTGTAATAGGTACGTTTTCCCTGTGGTCACTGGATCTTATTTTTTTTATTTAACACTGCTGCTGCTTTCTCCTAAAGAATAACCAGTGTTTATGCTGCCACTTTTTCTTGTATAATTAATTGTAAGATTTTTGTATTGACTCCAGAGAGTCTAAACGGCACAACAGAAGACTAAAAGGAAAAGCATGCTTCATAAGGTGGTTGACAGAGACGGAATTACACTATTATTATTAGGGTAAAAATAGTGTAAGAAAAGTTTGATCATGTCAATGTATGAACAAGCAGGAGAACCTTTTCTGTGAGATAGCTTTGTTTACCACTTCCATATAGTATGGAAATACGATATCTAGAAAATGAGCTGTTATGTTTTCAAGATTGTTTTGAAGCATGGGATTAAGCAGCAAGATTAATTCTGTATAGGATCAGTTCACAAGGTTAACATGAGCCAACTGGGTTTTCTAAAACAGAATTATTTATCCATAACATGCAATTGCAGGCTTGTGTATTTTCACAGACCCTTTACATTTAGAGTTTTAACTTCTAATTGTGCTGCTTTTCCATACAGCTTGCCACCAAGACTTTAAAACGTGTCACAAGAAAGATGTGAACTAAATATAGCATTTGAAAATGAAGGCACAGGAACATAAATGTGTAAATGATTTCTGCGATTTGGAGCTGGAGGATTACTGAATGGCTGCTCTCTCCCACTCCTCTCTTCTTTCTGAGCTGTCTTGCTGCCTCTTCAGCTTGTGCGCTGTGAGTCACGCTGATGTCATTCCCCGCATTGGCAAAGCAAAACTCGGCAGATCCGTGACTCTTTCTATTTTGGGATTTGCAGATTTGGGGTTCGGTAGCATTGTAAACATCCGAATATAGGATTAACAGTTTTACTGTGTCCCCCTCCCCCCCCATGACTTCATATGTCATACGTGTGATTGCTTTCCCACTCAATAACACCTGAAAAATACCATTTTCCCAAAGTTTTATCTCTTTCTCTTCCTACTCTTATTAACACTTTTCATTAGAGGTGTTAAAGCTTTATCAGTTAAATATTGTCAATCCAACAGAGCAGCCCGAAGCCTGGAGGTTGCCGTTTTAGCTCCTGTGCAGTGTGAGAACGCCAACCCCCTGCTCTGTTTCTCCCTGCAAGAATCGTTCCTTTATGATGTGATGATAACACAACTAAAGATTTCTGTTTCAAACAACTTTTCTGTGGAGGTCCTAAGGCAACTAAAGATTTCTGTTTCAAATAACTTTTCTGTGGAGGTTCATCATGTTGTGCTGCTTTTTGAAAGTAAAATTGGACATATTACTAGATACGTTGAAAGTGGGGATGCAAGTTGCTGAAGCCTAAAATTACTCATCATGATGAAAGTGGATTTCTATTATAGGAAAGCCATGCTGTCTCTTTTGTGGTGTGCAAGGTTTAATGACTGACACATCATCTACCAAACAGCTTCAGTTTCCAGGTCTGCTGGAAAAACTGGCATATTGCAGTTGGACTAGATGGTCGTTGTAGGTCCCTTCCAATTGAACTCTTCTAGTCTGGTCTGGTCTGGTCTGGTCTATTCTTCCTCTTCTGTAGTTATAATCAAAGATACTGCTAACTAGTTTTTAGGTGAACTAAAACTAAAGAAGTTAGTTGAACTAACTTCTCATTTTAAAGTAGCACTGGGTTGCCATAGTTTAATTATTTATATTTCCCCAAGTGTTAGAAACATAGTCCGTCCATGCAAGCAAATCCTGTGTAGCATTTCCATAGGAGGAATGTCTCTTCTTTTTCCATCTTGGATTCTGATGAAGTGCTGGGTGTCTGTTAAGCTCGCTTTCGCTTAATGTCTAAAATTCTTTGAGCCCTCTGCTTTACTCTGCATAAGCCTGACTTCAACGGGACCCCTCAGGGGTTAGTTTACTCACAACACACAATGAAGTAGGTTGTGACTACACCTGAACATTAATAACAGCTGTAATAAAACAAATGTTCTTTCTGCTTTTCATTACCCTTGTACGTATTGCGTTCCCACTAGAAAATTATGTTCTAATTCTTTCTGAATGGCATTTCACACTTAATAAAGACCTTTTCAATAGGTTGGGGAGGTAAATAATTGTGTTTTACTAGTGGCATGTATACTGTATTAAAAATATTGCTGCCTTCTTACTTTTTGATCCCATAATAGATGTCATGAGACAGAAATCAGAAGCTACAACCAAAGGTAATATAACTAAATAGTTCTTGCATTTTAAGGTCATAATTTATGGAGGCATAAACAGTTTAGTCTTTTGAATATTACTTGTTACCGCTCATTGGAAATGGAAAAATTTACTGAAGATAATGTGGCTAAAATTGTCTAAAAGCATTTGGCATGCACTGAAAAGAAAAGGCGTTAGTTAACCAGAAGATTTCAACAGGGTCTAAAAAGCAGTAGAGGTATTTATACAGCATTTAAATCGTCATAACCTCTGAATTTTGGATGCTGTTTAGTGTGTGACTAACTCATTTTCATTCAGTGAAGGTAAAATTTAATGTGGAAAAGCTTATTGCAGTAATCTTTTAATAAGAACATAACTACAGACAGAAGCCATCAGTATTTAAGGAATACGCTCTTTTAATGTGCTTTGTACGTTAAAAGAATGAGACTGGGTTGGAAAGAAAGAGTCAGTAACTCAGATAGCGAAATGCTCCCTGATTGCCGCCTCCTTTTTGGTATTAGTTACACTTTTGAAATTACATTGTCTTTTAAAATCTAGATTAATGATAGGAAAACAAGGAAAGATAAATGGTGATGATTTTGAATAGACCTCGCATATTGCTCCTCAGGCATGGTATGCTGAGGCTGACTGATGGGCAAACTTGGTCTTGTGTTTTCGATGCTGTCTTCTGTATGATGCATGGCTGTGGCCAAAGCAGAGCCATGCAGTCTTTTCTACGGAGAAATGCAAAAGTGTGGCCCTTCTTTCCTTATTTATGTATGTACAGGACCACACGTTTACTTGGGATTATGCAAGTGTAGCTGGCTGTAATGAGAATTGGATTCTCTGTGTTTTGCAAAGCAGAATAATTGGTGCAGTGAGATGTAATGGTATCAAAAGTCTCCCTGTTATCCAAAGTAAATGAAATGGATTTTCTTATTAAGAACTTAAAGGTCAGCATTAGAACTAAAATATTTACTGTGCGATTAAGAAGTTTCTCAACAAAACTTTTGTTCTTGCTCAGTAAAAAGAGCTTCACAGTGGATTAATAGCATTGAAACTAAGGCTGTGGAAAACAGTTTTAATACCAAAATAATTGTTTAAATAGAGTCTTAATTACAGTGATTAGTGTAGTTCTTATTGAGTGATAATATATTCCAACTCAAAATCTTATCTGGGTATTAAGTATTACTGTGTAACTATGCACTGAAGAGTTATTTTATTTTAAAACCAAACAAGAACAGCTTGTGGTAAGAAAGTAAAAGACAAGTTTGAGTCAAATGTATCTAGCGTTTTTGTTTCATACAAGTTACCTCAAGAATGGGATGCCCAGATGTGTTCAGAGGGGTGCTTCCCTGGCAGCCCAGAATTGAAAGAAAAATTTATTTCCCCTCATGTCAGTTTATAACTCCTGCTCACTCAGTGTTTTCTGGGGAGTGTTACTGTTCTGCTTTCCTCAGGACAGGTGGCTCTCCAGAATAGGGGGCTTTTAGGTGCTCCTTAAACGGGTCACTTGGTTTTTTTGCATGTTGCTTGGCAATAGATCAGGGCTTGAGCAAGTCTTTCCTTACATGCGTTGAGTATCTGCTGTTAATAAATGCTGTGGTAGCAGTGCTAGAGACGAAGGTGTGCCTTCAGGCAGAAGTGCCAGGGTGTTCCCAAATGGGGTGGTTTGTTACGCTCCATCTTTTCTATGCCAGTTTTTAAACACTTCTTAAATTCCTTGGCTAGTCACTCCTGACTTCTGTTTTTTTTCTCTAATTACATTTGTTAACAGAGTGGGTCCATGTAATAAGCCTCAAGAACATGTTCACCATAGGGTTTAAATAACAATGTTCAGAAGGCAAATGTTGCCTTTTTTTCCTGCGACACGCTGGAATCATTTTGTACATCTGAAACAAGTCTTGGGCCTAAAAGTGTTTGTATCTGGCATGGGTTAGGTTCAAGGCTGTGGCCGGCAGGCTGCAATCATAGCCAATTTTGGCAGAAGTAAAAAATTTAACAGGAATTTTTTAGTGTGATCTGATTTATGTTCTGACTATTAGATGTGAACAGCTAAGCCGTGAGCCTGCTTAAATTTAAACATGTGAGTATTCCCACTGGCTGAAATGAGACTGCCCACGCTTAAGTTAAGTGTAGGCATCGGAGTCTGCAGGGCTGGAAGACAACAGAAAATGCCCTCCTGCATTTACTGTTTTGTGCTTAAAAGGGGGTATGGCCTCTCAAAAATGTAACCGGTGCACTAACAGCTGCAGTATATTTAATTTTAGAATTAATGTAAACCATCTTGATCAAGTAATACTGTATATTTAATTAAGTTGATTGCAACAATTTATGACACGAACTATAACCATTGCACACATCAGATTAAATGCTGCATTTTTATAACGGGGCATTTCATAATTATTCAGAGTCCTTTGTTGTGAATATTCATGAAGTTTCTGGTTACATATATATTTAATTTAGAAGTGTGTGTACTTTAATATCCTGTCTTTTTCTTTATGCTGGGCATAAATTAAATGTTTTGGACTCTGTGCATCAGGAGGTATACTTGTCCTCCTTTGGTTTCACACTATTTAAAGAAAGACAATTGGCTTATTGTATTATGTTAAACTCTGGAAAGAATTCAAAATTCAGTAATAACATTTTGGATGCATTCTCAGGGAAGTGGTTTCAAAAGAAAGCTTGGAAAACGTTGGTTCAGTAAAGCTCAAATATGAAAGAAGCAGGAGATCTGGGAAGTGATTGATCTTGGCAATGCTTTTTCTAAGAACTGCATTTTGCAAAACCTAATTAGTGACCTGGAAAATAGGTAGTAATTAAGAAAGGCCAGAATGGTCAGAGCTCCTCAAGAAGAGGCATGAAAATTTGTATTACAGCAGCTGAGCCAAACGGAATGGAAACGTGGTTAGGGTGGCTGCTCCTTTTCCTGATTAATGTCCGAAGGAAGCAGATGAGGCAGCATGGCTTACAACTTCACACGCAGTTTTAGGTCGAGTTTCCATAGCTTGGGAAAGAGGGTTTTAGCTACAGGCGATCAGAAAGCATTCAAATGAAGAGCAATTCAGAAAATATACCCTGAGATCAGAGCTGCTTTATCCTCATAGATAATTTTAGTAGGAGGACCTAGATATGTCTTTCTCTTTTCTCATGGATGTTGTAGTTGTGAGATGAAGAAACACTTAATACCATAAATGGTGGTAAAGCTCTTCAGGGAATTGTTTACCTTCTCCAATATACAGTTTGCTTGTAGTTGTATTTTGTTGAAATACACCCAGGAACTGTCATTACATAAGTTTTTATTAAAACCTATTTTAATACAAACTGTATTTGAGGAGTCCAAATAACCTCATTTTCATGTAAGACAGATGACAACTTTTGTCCCAGTGTATTTTTTCAGACCTGCCAACCATACAAAAAGAAGTATCTCAAAAACCTAATATACAGTTGCCAGTGTGTGTGGATAACAATGCATACTGTACCAGTGTATTCATGTATATAGTTCAAATTCTCTTTATTGTTAACTTGCCAGTTAGCATTTATATAGCATTAGTGATGGGATAGTCGATTTGCATATTGGCACTGAGGGGACGGTCTTGGGCCAGACTTTACAGCTGAGAAGCTAGTCTGGTCTCTGTGGCATTAGTAATTGAGATGTTACAGATTTTCACAGATAAGAGCTGTCTGGATCCACGTAATGGAACCTGAAATATGTTTTGTAAAGAGTAATTTTTACCTCTTTGATCATTGGGGCAATTAAATCCCTGATTTTACATTCAGGTATAGTTAACTGTGCCATTTTTACCATCTGTATTATGTCCATAGTTGCAAGGGGCCCTTATGTTTTAGCTAGCTTGTTTGACTGCGTCCCTGTCATGAAGAATGATGTGTCTTAAATTTAAAGGTGGCAGAGCAGTAGGCCTTGATGCAAGTGATGCAGCCTCTTTTCCCTTCCCTTGGACCACCCAGCAAGCTTGCTTGCCTTGCCTTGCCTTGCTTTGCCTTGCTTTGCCTTGCTTTGCCTTGCCTTGCCTTGCCTTGCCTACCCTACCCTACCCTACCCTACCCTACCCTACCCTACCCATGGCAGGTGGTTTCAGGACCTCATACCCACTCAGGAGAGGGTGGCCTCAGCTCCATCTGCTCCTCTTTACATCAGGCCGAGGGCCTGCAAGAGCAGAGGAGGTTTGATTCCTCATGTGCTGTTTGCATCCAGTCATCAGTCCTGGCTCCCCTGAGGACGAGGGTGAAATGTTGTGCAGCCGGTGTCCTTGCACAGGGTGAGCCCTCGGGCTCCAAGGTGGGACGCACTTCCTCAACCTGCCATTCCTCAGTGCCGATTCTTTGTTACGGGTTTGTCCTGGCATTCAAATCCTGTTGTTTATAAAGGTTTACTAAACACTTGACATTTATTTACTATGTGGTAAGACACATTTTTCTTCTTGCCTGGCTTTCACTGCATAGATTAGTGTTTCGCCAGGGGTATTACGACACTTCATTATTTAAGTGGAGCTGTTACTTTTATAATGTATTCAAGCCAGTGCAAGACCCGTTGTTTTAATGCTATCAAATCCCAGTGCGTGGTGATGAATGTGTTCCTAGCCAACAGAAGAAATCTTCCAATTTCCTGAAGTTTTATGTGCAATCTGAGAATTTAACATAAAAAATGTGTTGGCTTCCTTGGACCTCTGTCAGGACTTTTGGAGCAGAGTGGTATTTGTTATCACCAGTGTCAGTGGTTTCCTTCAGGGGACTTCCAGGTTGACTGGCTACTGCATTGGCATCCTCTTTCCTTCCCCCCCAGTCTTTTTGGTACATCTTTTACGGTTTTTTCTAGGCTGTTTCCTCTGTTGGAGTATGCTGCCATACACATCTAGTCTTGCGGAGCCATCTTGGGTATTCTTCTGATCTGGAGGTAATAAATGGTGTAGATTCTTTCTTAATTAATTATAGTAGCATGTGTAGTTCAAGCCACTGCTTTTGTGTGTTGTGGAAAGAAAGAGTAAGAGGCAACAGCTGTCATAGGAGTTTACGATATAAACAGACATGAGGAATGAAAGCTGGTACATGAGATGCATTATTATCTCCCCCAGGTATGAACAGGTAGGGTAAAAAATAAAATGATATATCTAGTTTGAGCCACCTTGGTGACATTTGAGGTGAGACAGAAGGAGACATTTAGAGCCCTGCCATAATATAAATTGTTCTAATTAATCTCTCCTGAAGGAGCCATATCAATCTGCAGTGCTGATATTTATTTATGTTTAATACAGTCAGCATCAGGCCCAGTTTTCCAGTTTATTATACAAATGTGTAAAAAGAAACAATTTTTACCCCAAAGACTTTACATTCCAGCTTCAGAGAAAGTCCTGGTGAGCAGACATTGCAAGAGGGGGAAGCAGGGAGAGGAGGGCGTGTGTATCGCAGTGTCAACAGATCTCATGGCTACACAAGAGTCACTTTCAAACCACGGGAAGCACTTGGCATCTTGTAGGATAAGGCCTCTTCAGGTCATCACGCAAAGAATATACTCCTTATTCCACCAGGTGATAAATGTCTTTTGAGTGCACTCTAGCTCCACTGGCGTTGATAAGACATGCAGATGCTCAGCATCTTTCAAGTATTAATTTAGAAAGAATGAAATGGAGAATTATGCCTATGGTTTTTGTTGAGCCCTTTAGTTTATCTAACCTGTGTGCATCCTTTCACCCGTTTCTTAAAAGTGCGTGTAAATATGCCGTATACTGACTATTCTGTTGGCTGTTGTGACATTACAGAAGCATAACTGTGTAAGCTTCTGGAGGGAATATTCTCCATATAGATATGTCTGGAAGCACTGCCTGGTAGGAATAGCTAGCGCTTCTATATGAAGCTGTGTGAAAGCAAACTGCATCAATTATGTAATAATTTTGCATTTAGACTTGAAAGTCAGTAAAAGCTTATGGTAACGCTGTATCAATAATTGATAAGAAAAGCGAAATACGTATATTAATACTGCTGATGAAACAAACCCAGTGTTTAGGATTCTGCTATCCCCAGGTTGGTCCCATTAGTCAGTATCATGCCAAACTTGATCTGAGTTCATCACTGTATCCCGTATTTATTTCACTGGCTCTGTGTCTCCTGTCTCTTGGTCGTGTGTATTCCTGCCTGCTGTACTAGTGCTGTGTGCCAGGTTTAATCCTGCATGTTTTTGCTCAGGGCCAGTGGTGCACCTTTATTTCAGAATGAGATGAGAGTACTTAGCTATAGGACTCTTACCAACAAAACAAAAGGAGGGTGACTTTTAGGAAATGTAGAAGAAACCCAAATCTAACCAGGAGGCCTGGTTGCGTAGGTTCTGATGAGTCCCTGAGCACAATGTAGGCAGGCTGCTTCAGCTTTGGAGGTAACCTGCTTGCCTGTCTTCTTGAAGGCAGCCTGCCTGTGTGCTGCTGTGCTATAGGATCGCCCAGATCACACGAATGAAGGGACCACAGTGTGGCTTGTCATGGGCTGGGATTTTCATGCATTCCTGCTACTAGGCCAGAAATCTTCACTCCAAGACATTAAAGCTTGGATTCCATGTAGAATTTAATTTTAAAAAACGGTATTTGAAACAAGATGTTTCCGTTTTGGCATTTTTCTTCTGTATAACATTTTGAAATGTTTTTTTTTAATACAGAACACAAAAGAGACTTCCCATAGGACAAAGGGCCATGGTTCCTAGCTGGTTGTGATAGCTCAGCCCCAACATAGCAGTAGAGCTAAAAGAGTACGTTTAGTTCTTATTCTGCCAGCCAGCAGAATGGTCAGCCGTGATGGGTCCAGGCAATTGAATGGAGAATGCTGGTTTATTTTGGCTAATGGCTGCACAGAGGTCTTGGGGTAGAGTCTGTCAAAGCTACTGAAGCTGTGAATCATCTTGTATAACGTTAGATAGCAGTTTAGGTGTCTATCTCTGATCAAATCCTCCTAGGATCCATATGTAATCAAGGGAGAGGTATAGTTTTTTCTTGGACACAATTCATCTGATCCCTTTTTTAGACATCTGAGGGTCAAGTGAATTGTAGCCCAGGAGTGCCTGCCTCTATCCATTGTCTAGGAATGGAAACCAGATTAATGAGATGGATTCATTTGACAAAACTGAGACATCATAACCAGAGAATCTCACTATTGATTTTAATAAGGTTTCTGATCAGGCCCCAGATGGATTGACTCGGTGACTCTATTGCCAAACAATGGAAAAATGGGACACGAATTCTGACTAGAACTTTTATGTATTCTAGAAATCCAAGTAACTTGATAAGTGGATTTTAGTTAAAGTTATTTTAAGTACTGTATATATAACCAGCAAAGCAGAGAAGAAGGATTTTTTTTTTTAATATATGGCTTTTCATGCAAGAAAGAATGGATTTCTTTGTTACAGTTGGAGTAAGATTTGTTTGTTATAGTCAGCATAAGTCCTTTTACTTCACACTTCAGGGGCCTTTCAGTTCCAAAAGCTGCTTTACAGATTTTACAGCTATCCAACTTCAGACTGATAGTCTGTGGGTAGATGCATCACAGGGACAGTTACGATGCAGGGTTGCATCATAGCTGATTCTCCTACAAGACTTGTTTACTAGAGGGAAAATAACAAAACCTAGAGTATTTGTTCATGGCTGGCCTGCATCTGGGATCATTGCCAGGTATATTCTTCTATTCCTGGGTTCCTAACATGTCCAGAAAAGAAAAGGAAAGAATTCCCAGTTCCAAACTTGCTGGGAGCTGCTTCGGTCAGCACGCAGCTAGAACGGCCCATTCCTCTGGGATGCCACCCGAGGCACCCAGGTCGGGGTGCTCCCCGTGGGCCGGCCGGCTCGGCAGCGCGAGTGCCGTGGGCAGGGACTGCCCTGCCAGCCACCGCCTCGCCCGCAGCGCAGGGGTCTGGGGAACCCTTCCTCTCAACCCAGAGGGGCTTCAGTCTGATGTCCGTTCCAGTCCCACATCCAAAGGTCTTTGACCGCTTATTGAAGTTAAGAGGGAAGTCTTGGCTTTAGCGTGATTAAAGTTCATTTTGCAGCCCTTTCAGCTCGTGGGGTTGTATTTTGTTGTTGTAGGAACAGAGGTTTCTTACAAGGTATTTACATACTTACGTGCTGGTCAGAGAGACCATCCTTACAATTGTCCTGAAACTCATAAGGCTTGCTCTGGAGCTGTTTTGCCTGGTGCCCAGAAATGTATGAAACTTTAGGCACGGAGTTATACATCCCTATACAGGGACAAGGTCTGAGATGCGGCTAGAGTTCATTGCTGTGTACAAGTTAATTGGCCTGCCCCTCCACTTTCTGAGGGCACACTTGTCCCTCGGAAAAAAAGGGATTGCTGTGAATGGTTGAAAGATATTACTGTATTTTACCACGTGGACCACACTGTCTGAACCATCACTGCTGTCAGCTGTAGTCAGACATACTATAGGTCAAGACATCTCAACACAGAAGATACTGAAAGGAATAACAGAGTGCCACTCACCAAATTAACAGCTCTCCCACGGGACATTAAGGTTGTTTTCATCACGGTGCAAACAGTATTCCCTGTCTGCTTCAGGATTGGCGCTGGATCACAAATTTGTAAAGCAGCAATATAATGAGAGCCCACTCACCTTTGTCCACCATGCTGCCCTGTTCTTAGCTGCTGATTTCAATGGCTAATTTGGGAGAGCAACCCTGTAATCAATATTCTATAAATACAGCAAAAACTCTTTATCCCTGCCACCCTACAGGCTACCATTGGCCTGTCACTGCAGGGGCGATGCGTGCTGATGGGGGCTGGAAGGGAGAAAGATGGCTACTTGCCCCCTGTGCTTCCCACAGATCCTGTTTGTTTATCCTGAGAGCTGGCGTCTGTCGCTGCTTTTCGGAGACCCCCACTGCCACAGCAGTGTGTGGTGGGGAGCTGAGGGAGGGTCATTTCACCTTCCAAGACCTCTTAGGGGGATAGGAGGAGACCCAGAGAACATGTAAGACCTTGATGCTGCTGCTGCCATTGAAAGAAAAGGTGCTTTGGATAGGTGCTTGTTAGGATGTTCCTGAACACTGCTGCAGCATCTGCACTGCCTACAGTACCTTCAAGTACCAGTTACTCACTGGGTAGGTCACACCGGTACTGTGGTATTGTATTTTCTCAACTCTGCAAAAGGCTTCTTGGCATTCAAAATGAAATCTGCCTCGGTTCTCTTCATTTAAACTACATGGCAGGCACCAGCCCACTGCTTAATTTACATTTTGATGTGATATTTAAAGAAAAAAATATTTTCCCTTGGAGAGAAGTTATCTGTTAACATAGAGCTAAATTATTTTTATTTTATTACAGAAATATTTTTATTGACTTCATTGGGACAATTTTGTATCGATGACACACACAGTGTTTGGCTTGTAAGCAGCTGAATTTAACATGCTATGCGATTTAAGCAAAAATGCAGATTCTTAGATCCATTTGTCCTTTTGAGCTCTGGAGTATGCTAATTTAACTAGTGTTGCATCTTGTATTGATTATAGTGCCTTTAGATTTTAATGAACATTTGCATCTTTGGCATTTCAGCTTTGGAAAGCTAAATGCATTTACTTATTGGCAAACAAAATCATTTAAGGGTTATTGGTTTATTTGTTTATCAAGATGTTTTTAAGTCAGTCTTTCAACCATTCACAATTGTTCTCTGAGCTGGCATCCCTTGAACACAAGAAATCACTGACGGCCATCTCTATCTCTTCCTGACTTGAAAGGGACTGTTGTAAAGTAACTAGATCCTTTTTAACAGCTTCTGGCCCATCTCCTAAAAACCGAGATGGGAAGGACTGGAACAGGGGAAATCAAAAAGCCCAGATTATAATTGGTACTTTATAAGCACTTGTGAGCTTTGTGTAAACTCTATAGTCCCGGTGGGCTGGGCATGGTTAGGTGGAAAAGGAGTGGAAGGATACAGTTTGGATTAAGAAATGTTACGTAATTCCCTGCAAAGAAAGGGTTGGAATCGGAGATGCTGCAGCACAGTGGATTGTCTATGCCTGGATTGTAGTGGCTGTATACAGTTTAGACTTTTTGGACTTGAGCTTGTATTTGTCTTGTATGTCTGCACTTTTCCAATCATGCTGTTGTAATACTAGTAAAAATGCTGGATTCAGAATGCCTTTTACGTTCCAAATTACACTAAAATTTGCCCTAGATTTGCCCTAGGTGAATCAAACTAAGCTATTGAAACCAGAGAGGCTTAGGGGGTTGCCTTAATGGGGAGTACAGAAATGAAATCATCGTGACAGCAGAATTTCTCAAGTTTGACCAGTTGAAAAAAACATACTAAATTTAACTTAATTATGTAAATTATTTACATAATTGCAAACATGTTAAGGGGCTGGTTGAGGGAATGGTGTATGGGAAGTTATAATGTGCCAATCTGCAGCTTTTAGTGGTCAAAATAATTCATTTTAGGTTTTGTGCTGATATTGTTCTTTTTGAAGATACTTCCAAGGTCTCGCTTGTGGGTCAGGGGGGAGAGAAAAGGGATTCAGTGATTGTGACATAGGTTCTGCCACTGGTAACTCTCTTCGTCTCTTCAGATGCTGGTGGGAATTCATTCAAGTGACTAGTAATTGGTTAATAGCCCCCCTAAAGTTTTGATGAGGAAGACTTAGATCCCATTGGGTTATAACATAGGATTCTAGGATGTACATGTCTAGGATTCATGAATGTGTTACGATGGAGGGAGATTTATTATGGAGATATATTGGCAAGTTTGGCATTTGTTGCTTTGGCACAGTGTAAACATAGGCATTATTCAGCCTTAGCTACATACCTGTCCTTGGAGATACCTGTTGTCCTCTCTCTTGGGTGCGTTTCAGCAGCAGGAATGGGTGAAGGCAGTGCGTGGGATCTTCATGCATGCCTTGTTTTCAAAATAGAGATTGCGTTGTGTGTCTGGCTTGGCAGTCAGTCGGAGACCTGAAGCTGGTGGTATTTTCGGAGCTGGCAAAGGCTGGGAACATGGCATTGAGCTCAGCTGCTGGAGGAGAGAAACATCTTACTTTCCTCAGTAGCAATGCTTCTGCCTAATGATCCAAATTAGAGTTTTTGGCCTCAGAGGGAGTTGTGTTTACTCAGCCAGAGCAAGGGCTGTACAATTGGGTCCCTCGGTCTCAGTAAAAGCAGGAAAGCCTGCAGAAAGTCTTTTCAGATTTTCCCCGTTCACCCCAGTGCAGGGGCAGGTGATGGGAATGGAGAACCCAGTAAGCTTTTCAGACAAGTTCTCCAAACTATCTGGTAGAGTGTAATGGTAAGCAGCCTCTCATGAAAATTTTTGTTGTTGATGTTGAAAGGTACTTTTATTGCAGCACACCAGTGCAACTCATTAGTTGGAATGCCGTTTTAGCCCGTTCTGACTCTTTAAAAGGAGCTAATAGAAACTTTCCCGAAAAAAAAGCTTGTGTGTTTAGACTGGTCATTTCAATGGTAAAGCTAACCTTTTATTTCTGTGATAAAATGAATATATGAAGTAAATGCAAAGTATGAAGAAGGCCAGAAGAGGGGTTTGTAACAGGGCCAGAAGTGTTTCTGTCAGAGTTAAGTTCTGAAAAGTACTCATATGTGAGTGTTTGCTATTTTGTGTGGCTTCACTCTTTTTGTTTAGACACAGAGGGGCTTGTATCCCTGGGACAGGAGTACGTAGCGATTCTGGCTTGCCATCGCAGAACTCTCGAAGCAGCAGTAAACTTGCGGTTTCTGCACCTGTCTTTGTGGATTAGTGCCCAGAACCTGTAATTAATGTGAGTCTTTGTGTGTCTAATCTGCCTTGAAAAATTAGACTTTCACCCCAGAATGCACTTGGTGCAGCATTCAAAGCAGCCCGTGCAGGCTACGGCACTTGACAGGGCGGGATGCATACATGATGTGAGATGGCGGCACCGACTCCGCACACGGTTGTGTAGAGCGGTACTGGCTCCCTGGGTGGCTTCTCGGCCTGTTTTTGCCAGCTTGTACTGCCCTGTCAAACAGCGCTGGTTGTATGTCCACTGGGAAGTCCCAGGTACGTGTATTTGCTGTGTGGTAGGTCCCCATCTCCAGCCATTCCACGTGCCCTTGTGGTGACAGCGCGAGGCAGGAACAATGAAAGAAGTGTGTTTTGGCAGTTGTCCTAAAATCCTTCCTAGAAAGAATGTGAAATCGCTTGTCAAAGAGACAGATGGGATTTGCAGGCAGCTGGGTGCAGGTAGCGCGTGGGCTCTCCTGAGCCTGGGCACCAGGTCCTGGCGATGGCCTGGAGCTGGGGCTGCTCCCAGAAGGCGGCAGGCTCGCTGTGGGTGCTCTCCGCCTGCTGGTTCCTGGGAGGTGCCTTGGGTGCCTGTCAACTTTTAAGCTGGTGTGTCCCATAAGGCCTCTGAAGAGCACATGTATAGCAATGTCACTCTAAATTGCAGTAACCAGCTTTGGCAGCCTGTTCTTGCAAGTGGCTTTGGCCCACCAAACGTCCTCGTTCCTTGCTTGGGTCACGCGATGGGTGATGAATATGGGTATGGACAAGGAAGGGATAAGGGATATGGAAGATGCTGAAGAGCTAGAGCCTGATTTCCCAGTGAAATGGCAACTATTGTTGCCATTGATTACACTGTATAATTGGTACGAATTTATGAATACTGCGAACTTATTCAGCAACAGATTACCAAATTAAGAAATAATAGGAAGTATGATGCACACAAACCAGAACAAATTGCCAGGAGAGATGATTAAAAAATACCAGGTTTCAATCTTGTATTTTAGTTTTAAACACAAGAAATTTTTTGAGAGCTAAGCAGCGAGAGCTATGCAATAGTTGAACAACAGCTTTGTCTCTGTGTAGTTGACACTAAATGCCAGCTGAACACTGTTGATTGTGATTTTATGCTCTCTGGGAAGAGCTGAATTGTGAGCCTGCCAGCCCCTGAAGACTACATTGGTAGGATTTGTTTTCCAGAACCAATTTCTAGAAACAATAGTCAGGAAAAAAATGTGGCAAGTCATATGTGCTCATCATAATTTTATAATAAAGGGACTCTGTTTTAACAGGATTTGTGGAGTCTTTTTAGAAGAATTAAAGGTTACCATGACCTCAAGGTTTAGGAGAATGAAAAGTTACCAAGGCCTTTTCAGCTGGGATTTCACCATGTGAGTTAATTATCGTATTTGGTGAGGATGAAATCGTGCACACAAGTACCAACTACCTTGAGGTTGTTGCAGTCATGTTTTACCAGGGATCATTTCAATGCTTGGATAACTCTGATTGCCACACCCATTTATTCCTTGCCCAAAGTGGCTGATGAGACTATGTTTATGAAATGACTCAAGTGGAACTACTGCAAAATAGTATAGCAGGTGATTCTCCTGACTTTTCCCAACATATTTTTCTCTGTCTCTGTGCTATAACGTAGACTTCAAAAGTGGCATGAATTTGGGTTTTCCCCGTATCACCTGGAGCTGCAAAGTGGAGCTTGTGTAACAGACAGAGGCAGAATAATTGAACCAGCAGTACAACTGCTGAGATACACAGTGCTTGATGTCATTTATGATAAATGTAGCTAATTATTTTGCTTTTAGTGGTGAAATTAATATAATCTGTCTGCAGTGTTGATCTAGACAAATGCAGTTGTAGAACTAACGTTTTGCTCAACTCAGACCTTACCATTAGCAGACTTTTTTTGCATATTGTTGAGGAGGAAAGCCAGATTCCCTGGTCTAAGATATAATGGATTCATACTGCAGGTTTGGGTCGGTCATTGATTCTGCTCAAGCAGGAGATAAACATTTGGCCTGCTAAATAACCTTCTTTCCCCGGCCTGCACGCAGATGAGCAATATATTACATCGCAGAAATGGTATTGTCACTGTTGAACTTAAAAAGTTATCTGAGTGTTAAGGTTGCTGGCATGCAGCTAATGCCATTCTAGTTTTAATTTCCTAATCCAGGGTGACACACACGTGTACGGGCCCCATCGCAGTGAGGAAAACACGCTCTTGTGTGTTGGCGCATTTCTACTTTGGAGGAGGGCTTCGGCGTTGCTTCGCAGTAGGTTGGGTGTTGTGCTCTCCTCCGCAGCTCCCGGGTTGTCATGGGGATATGTTTTTAGCTGGTGAGCTGAAGCAGAAGGGGGTTGCACTTGGAATCAGTGAATCAGATCTTGCAAATACTTCAACAATATCGCATAAAGGTTTGGAGGCTTCGTAATTTTAGGACAAGTCTTAAGCATCGTTTTGTTATCAGGCACATTGTCTAGTATGAGACCTCAGGATGGTATCTCCCTTCTGGAGGTCAGCTACCTGTAAAAAAATTGCTTCCTCTAGCTCACATTTTTCCATTTTTACAATACTGATCGTATCTTATTTAAACATGCTTTTGTTTGCATGAATAAGGTAGTCTTCTGCCTTTCCCTGCTACTCATTCCAACCCAGAAGCAGATGGCTACTATAGCTGAAGCTACTCAGCTGTCTAGGGACAAAATAAGACTTATTCTAAATGTGTTCAAAGTGTATCAGCGTCAATCCATCAGAAAGGAAATCTCAAATCCATGAAACCATTGTAGAAGCTGGCCCCCACTTCTTGGCTAATTTCCTTCCTTCAGTCCCACTGAAATAATTTCTTCAGTCTTTCCTGAATATTCGGTCAAACTGAAAATAGATCTCAGTGCTAAGAGAAGAAGAAAAAAAGTCCTACCCTTTTTACAGATCAGTACTGTTTTATTGGAACAGAAATCTTACTTTCATTTGTTTTGTTAGAGGAACAGGTTTTAAATTTTCCACAGATAAGGCCAGAAGATATTTTCTTATATGTTATGTGTATATTATAACATCCACTTTAATTACAAATGAAATTGAGAAGAAAAGGATTTATAAATGAAACAGTATCATATTTATTTACTAGAATCTTTTATCTTAAATAACTTAAGCCTTTTTGATGCCTTTGGGAGCATCAGACAATCCATTTACAAAATAACTCTTGATTACTGTCTTTGTCAAGTCATCTTTTCCTTTCAGAGAAGGAATCTTAACTTGATTTCACCTCTGTTCCTGTGACCACTAAGCTGATTTCATCTTGCTAACAATATGCCGTGTTATTACTGTACCATAAAACAAATTCTTTAAGTCTTGATATAGTAATGATATTCAGCTTCCCAGGATTGTCAGAATTTATTTTTTTATTTTGAAGATAGGCATTTGGTAATACAGCAAGCTCGTTGTTGGTGCCATCTAAGAACAACACCTGAAAAATGCAGGTAGTTAATTCAGCTGTCTATGCCAATGAAGCATTAGAATAACACCACACATAAATAATTGGTATACCCAAATCTCTATTGGTATCTAAGGCAGAAAAAATACTTCATACTAATCTCTGGACCAATCCCTTGAACCTGCTAAGAAGAATCTTAATAAAATATTAAAATCTTAAACTCAGGTTTGACTTCTCTAGAGCAGCATTGGACTAAAAATGCTGTCTATCACATCTCAGCTTTGTAGCTGCATTTCAGATCCCCACAGGGAATGAAAAGCGAGGGGTGTCGAGCGTGCTGTGCAGGTTAACAGTTTGCCCCAGGCTGCAGGAGAGGTGAGGAGCAGAACCCTGCCGTCGCCCTGTGCTAGACCTTCCCCTGTCTTTCTGGTTTTGAGTGCATGATGAAGTATTATTATTTTAAAACAAGTTTCTTTTCAAAACAAACACAACTGGAATGGTTCTTTATGGCTCTTTGCTGTGTTTGTAAAATTTGTATTTCTGGCTGTTTGACCGTTATAGGAAAACGGCCAAAATTCCTTTACTTATTTTCTGGCAGTATCTTTATACGGCTTAGGAACTCATGTGTTTTCCTGTCAGTGCAGAAACCATTAAATACCGGGTTTGGAATAATTCAACTTACCTTCTTTCTGAAGTAGATATAGGTTTCATAGAGCAGGATTAGGAAGCTGGAGGGTAGACATAGTAACCGAAGGTCATATTTGATCTGTCACTGTTTTCTGAAAACAGATCTGTTCTGGGCCAAACCATCTGATGGCACGGATGCATTGATTGCTCTTGGTGCTTTCTTTTGCAGAGGTTTTTATTTCCTTGACAAAGTGAATTTTGCTTGTGTGATACATACAGACTGCTGTGGGACAGATGAACAGATTTGATATGCACATTTAAAATATAATTTCATTGAATAAATGACTATAATTTATATGTATTAGGAAAAAGATGAAGTCAGAACTGTATCAACAAAAGTGCCAGAATGCAGCAGATACTTTAGTATGTGTTTGACTGTGGGAGTAGGGGCACCATCAGTAACTTACAGTTTTGCTGGACTGTTGACCAGAGTCTTGTGTACCGGTGAGAGTATCTTCCTCTAAGGTTGGGCACAAAATGTAAGTAGCTTGGAGAAATGTATCACATATTTTTTTCTCATTCCACACAATAATAATTTCATTGATTTCAGTAACTGTAACTTTGCCTAAGGCTGACATGGAATCATGATTTCCTCTTTTGCTGTGTTTCCTCTAATTGCTCGTATTTAACCAAAACCTGGATACTTACAAAATGGTGATTCAGTGCAGGGAGGAAGTGCAGGAGAGGTAGTGCTGAGATTTGTAGAAAAATGCTTTGAAATCTGTAAATTTTCTAAAGTATTTGATTAAAAAGCAGCCTTTTCTATGTCAATGGAAAACGACTTTTTCACCCCTTTCTTGGCAAACTAAGCAGTGATTGGAAGGAAGTGAGAAAACTGTTCTTTACTATGAAGTTTCCCCCTTTCTCTCTTGCCTTGTTTTCTAGCCAATTGAAACAAGGTTTTATCAGTGCATGGTACCAATTGGAAACTTCTGAAGCTTTTTATATGTCTTGCAAATGTCCTCCCACATCTCTCTCTTCCCCCGCAAGCATACAGGAGAAAGGGAAAAAAGTGAGCAACACGTTTAGGTAGAGGATGATTAAACAACCATGTTTCTGAATAAAAGCAGCATTTCTTTCACAGCAAATGACTTTAGTATCATTCTCTGTAATACTGTTAAAAGTATAAAATAATGTGCTCCTCATTTAATCTAGAAGAACCCCACCACCAGACTGGTTAACAGATCAAGGCAGTCAGCTGACGAGCCACATATGGTAGAAACTGCTGCATATGAATTGTTAATGGTCTTCACTGAGGAAAATAACCTTCTTCCTGTTGGTATGGAGCCCAACTGGAGTGTGGAAAAACCCATTAAATGTATGAAGATTACAGTGAGTCAGACTTTATATCCTCTTTCAATAGGCTGTTGTGTGAAACGGTGATTTAGAAATACTTTCTGGTTTTTATTATATTCCCTGGCATCATCTGACCTGGATATACCACTAGTTGAAACACCATACCAAAGGCTAGATGTTCATCTGTTTAAGGCAAAACCCAAAAACTGGATTGTCTCAAGAAGGGCATTTGCACTTCAGCATTTCACTTACTGTTGCCAGTGCTGAGTGAAGGACGGGTATTCGATCCCTCTCAGTCAAATGCTGTTCCACCTGAAGGCATAAACCAGAAGGGTTTGGGCATACATGTCTCCATTGAGGGTAGGTCATGGAGAGCAGCCTGGAAGTTCTGTCTTGTAGGCAAGCAAATCATGGTGGTTTAACAACACCGTTGAGGTTTAAATGAGATTTTTTGGGGAAAGAATTAGAACTGCTCTTAGAGATGAGGCTTGCAGCATCCCCTGCTCCTCTGTTGGTAACATCTATGGCTTTGCAGGGGGAGGTGGATGTGGCCAGCAAACCCTGTGGGTCCCTACGGAGCTCCCAGGAGCAGCATCTGGGGTCCTGTGGCTTGCACAAGTTTTGCTCCTGTGAGCCCTTGCCTGGCTGCTTGCCCTGGTCCCTTACTATGTGGAGGTAGAAGTAGTAAAGGGGAAAGTTAGTGGTGAGGGGTCTTGTTTCTGTTTTCATCTGGCTTTGGAGACTGTTTCCACCTGTGCTGTTGAACATGTCTTCTGTACTGGTGGGAAACTGTGTGGGTGAGGACAAACTTCCCTGTGCTCTGAGGAAAATGAACTGTATCGTGGAGTTACTATTGCTAACTTTCTTTCTGCTGGCTTTGGATATATTCTGCTATTAATATTATAGTAAAGAAATTGCAGTTGGTTGTAGGCTTGGTTGTAGGCCTAAAAGCAAGGCTGTCTTCATTTAAGAATAAAATGGGGTATACAAGAGCAACCTGCTGTTTCGTTGTCAGTGCCACTGACTTTACTGTGCCTGAATACACAGGATAAATTCAAGAGTTTCTTTTAGCAGCCTGGGGCGCTGGGAGTGCGGGACCCCAGGCAGGCGGGCAGGAGGACGGGCAGCTGGCAGAAGCGCCTGACCCAGATCATCTCTGTTTCGTGTCGGCAGATCACTAATCCATTACGCTTACCAAAATATTTCAAGTGCTGCAAATCTTTTCAGTGAAATTAAATGACAATGATGCAAGTATTTCACAGAGATTTTAATTCATCATCTTTGAAGAATATTTCAGTTAAATCTGCCCTTCTGTAATTTTTGGTTGAGTTTATAGCAAAACTTTTTTTGGGTGAGGGAGGAAAGACTGGCGTAAAGGGGCCGTAATTGCCAGTTTTCATTCCAACTCATCATCATCAGATACTAGAGATTTGTGGATACTGTTTGAAGAGAAAAATATCAGTGCAAATGTATCATTTTAAGAAACTGAGAAAGAAAGTGGAATGCATGAAAACAGAATATTATTTCTAGGGCTGTATTATCGGCCCCATTTAGTGCTCCGTTCTGCAGTCCTTTCTTACATAACGCCAGTGGGTAGATTCAGCTCTGCAGAATTTGGCCTTCAGTAAATATTTTTAAATCTATTTGTAGTCTGTTAAAATGACAGCATAAAATTGTTACAACAGAAATGCTTTCTCTCTGGAGCTTCAAGTATCATCTGCATATTTTTGTCACCAAAGCAATTTTTAGCATGACTTTTACTTCTCTTAGGATTGCAAAGCTAATGTGGCGTTAGCAATGGGGCTGACGGTGCTGTGTAAACCAGGGAGATCGCAGCTTTGCTGCTTTGATGGAGGTTTCAGCCCTGGCAGTCCAATTAAATGATAGTTTTATTTTTATCACTGAGAAGCAATAAACATATCCCTACAATATCATTTTAAAGTTAATTTTCAGAGGAGATCTGCACTCCCGTTAAAACATACGGTTGTCTGGCAGTAATTGTTTTCCTTGCATGGCTTCTTTTTAGAAGGCCTAAGGGCTATTTATGATAAAACTGTCAAATTTTGTATCCTCCGTTTTACAGATCGCTCTCGGCCAGGATGTAATTTTAAGTCCTGTCTGTGGGTGTTAGATAGTTGTGCAGCCTCAGGTGAAAAACCGGGGAGGAACTGTGACTCAGAGGTGACGGGTAGGATTCATCTGCCTTCACTCAGATGTCCGACTTAGAGATGCCTCCGCCTGAACCGGTCGTTCTGGCTCTGTGCGTGGTCACCGGAGGGAGGCAGGTGCCTGCCAGGGGTGGCTCAGCTCAGCTCAGCGTGCGCTGTGGGGCAGGGGCTTGCGCCCGGAGGGGACCTGGCCCCCCTGCAGCAGGGTGCACGGCTCCAGTGTGGATGGCCAGCAGTAGCCAAGGCGAGTGTGCTTCTGACCTCGCAGACATTCCAAGACTCACATTTCCCCCTCCTCATTACATGTGCATAGAGGGTTGCAGAAGAAACTGGCAGCTGCGCGTTGTCAGAGGCCACCTTTGGGCTGGAGTCCAGGGTTCACTCATTGCCTCTGCCCACCTGTTTGCAGCAGAAGCTGGAGCCTGCCTTGATCTTTAATCCCCATTTCCTATGGCTGCAGCTTGGATTTGAGGTTAGAGAGGGAAATGTGCGTGCATGTAGCTGGTTGGATTGTATACCCCTTTAAGATTGCATGAGAGCTGTGAAAATCTAACTTTTGAGTGAATGGTACTGCCTTTAGAAGAGGAACCATGTATTTTATCCTTGATGCTTTCATATATTACACAGCACTCATGTTTGTATGATAAAAGTAGCTAGTGAAAACACTGGATGTTACAAATTTTTATCTCTGTCTTTGTTTTTGTTATGTGGTAATACAGGTATGTGCAGATATGCTTCCAAGTGTTTAATCTCCATAACAGATTGCGTCGAGTTGTTCTGCCAAGTTGGAAATTGTTTACTGTTATCTTTATATCCATCATCAAAACTTTAGCAGCTCTTCATGATACTTCTAAATGTTTTGTTTCTAATTCTGAATTCTGATATGATTGCAGCTTATCATGTACCTTCGTTGTCTACATAATGGTAAAAACAAGGGGTTTTTGAACAGTCAGTTGCAAATTTATGGCTAGTTCAGACTAGATTCAAGTCTGTTGCTCACAACTAGTTTTTTATTTGTTCTTTTTAGTTATAGTATTGAAATTTTTATAACAACATGTATTTTAGAGGGTTTCTGCTGTCTTCAAGGCTTTAGTAGAACATCACGACTTGCAACACTAAATCCTTGATTCTGCAAAGAATGATTACTGCAGAGGAATTACTCCAATGGGGCTAGGCAAGTGGTTTGCTTTGCTTTGTTTTTTCCCTACTTGGGGATTAATCTTTGCAGTGTTGTTCATAATGTTTATTATGTCATTTCTCCAAATTAGTTATTTTTTGTAATTAGTATTCGAACCATTTTTGTAATTATTATTTGAACCATTAACACTAAACTTGAGATGAGAGACTGTGTAGAAGTGCTGCAACTGATAAAATTGCACAATAACTTGCACATTAAATATTTTAATTAAAAGTCTGAATACTGTTGTGCTCAGACGTGGTCCCATTAAGGACACGTTTGATGCCGACATCACCCGAAGTGTGAGAAGGCCTTCTGATACTTTCAGCCCTGAAATGCAGAGATCTCGAGCGGTGTGAAGTTCCGCACTGCCCTGTGGCAGGCCTGTTAGTTTAAGGCCAGTTGTACAAAGCTGACTTGCTACCGAAATCGCATTTTATGTAAATAATGCTAATTAACAAAGGCATGTGGTTCTCTCATGAGTATAATGGTGTGAATGCAATTTTCTTCAGTTACGGGTGGGCACGTCCCGTTGTTTCTCTGAGGAAAGCTTTTGCGCAGTGGTGTGGAGGGGAGGGAGGAAAATCCTGCCCTCCGATCCGAGTACAGCTCGGAGCAGCCCTGGCATGGAGGCTTGGAGCAGCACGGTCTTTGCGGTAATAAGAGTTTTACAGGAATATTTTTCACTAGGCACTTCTCCGTGCAAAGGGAAATGCTGCGTGGCGGCATTGGTGCAGTTCCCTGGTGTCGTGTGTCTGGGGCGGAAGAGGAGAGAGGATTTTCTCTTCGGGCTAATTCCTCGCTTTCTTCTGGGTGTTTGTGCTTCAGTATCCCATCAGTTCCCTCCATGCTCTACACTCCTGCCTAGTTTCAGGGGATACTGACCCCGTGCTAGGGTGCTTCCGGATTAAAGACACCCCATTTCTGCCGGGCTCTGTGGCACGGACGTGCTCCAGAGGCTCCCGCTGGTGAAAGGCCACCGGAATCTGGCCAGTCCCGCTGGAGCTGGTGCGGGAGCGGAGAGCCCAGCGGAGAGCCGCCCGGAGACACTGTGCCCTGCCCGGGGCAGCCCCAGGCTCAGCGCAGCCCTGACTGTTCAAAGTCAGGATTGCCCTCCCTGCGGCGTGCAGCTGCTGATACACTGAATGTGTTCAGTTAACAGCTGTGCTCCATTAAATGAAGTTGACTGGTGCCTCACCTCACTAAAGGACGTATGAGGTACCATATCGTTAATTGTTATAGCGACAGCTTAAAATATAGGAAACACAGCAGCGTGTGTAATACTGCTCATGCATGTTCTTTGCATCCTATTATAACAGTTATTGCTGTTGGAAATAAACATCTATTTGAATGATTAATTTTTTTCCAGCTACAAAAAGTGATTTATTGAATGGCTTTTTGTCAAAATGTAATTACTGGTGTTTGAGAAGAAGCCTGAAAAGAGTCAGCCGTGTTGGAGCCGTGGCTAAATAATACCTGAAAACGTACTTTACATGTGGAATCTTCCAGTACTAGCAATGTCACCTCAAGTCAAATCTGCACTAATTAACCATTGCGGTGTCTTATTGAGCTAGGTTTGTACTTAACGTCTTTCTGTAAAATTGAATTGTTCTGGTTGCAGGCTTTACCAGTAATCATGTCTGGGATCATTAAATGGGAGCTATGGATGAACCTCGGTGAACTCCGCAGAGTGGCTGTGGGATGTTTTTGGGGTTTGTGTGGGCTTCTTCTGCTCTCTAATTATTCTTTGCAAGTGAAATTAGCAGAGATCTGTAATTAAAATGTTCTATTTTTGAGCTTTTGTCATCTTGAGTTGGTGGGCAGCAGTGATGTATCTCCTTTGGTGACAGAAGTACGGTACGCAAAACCAGGGTAACTAAGGAGGCTGTGAGGGAGAGAGCTGGGAGAAGTCATTTTCTGCGGTGGAAAAAGAGAGTGATTTCTATATTGTGTGCAGAAGGAATGTAATGGATCTAAGTTAGCGTTTGGGTTTTGTTTTTCTAATTTTGGGGACTAAAACCCTTCCCGCCCCCAATCCTACTGCTCATTTGGACTTTCAGGGCAGGTTCTACAACTGAACACGCTGGCCGTCTCGTTTCTTTATTCATTCGCTGTAGAAATTAAGTGGAGCTAGTGCTCGTTGTTTTCCTTCGTGCCGATTCAGCCTGGTGAGATTAAGCGGGGGAGGATCGGCTGGGCAGAGATTTCCATCGGCAGGGCTCTGGATTGCCGGTTATTAGATGACCCACATACATCGGGCCCTGTTGTGACATGTGATTTTTCAGCACTTGGGTGAAAACCGATGGTGCACAAAGCCCCCTTTGAGATGTGCATAGATGAAAGGAGATGAAACAGCTGGTTTGGTTTTATCCCATTCAGGTCAGATTTTTTGTAGTCAATGTGCAGCATTAATAATAATAAAACCAGCTGTTGTATACCAGAAAACTTTCCATAAAAGGGACATAATTACTGAGGGGGCCGGTACTGTCATTTAGCCTATTGTCACTTCAAAGCAGAGATCTTAGTTTTAAGATCAGGAGTGATGAATGGCTATGGTGTTACTATTAAAGTATTTGCATTGATTATTTCTGTGCTTGGAAGGGGGAGGCAGAGATCATCCTTGATCCTGGAGTGTCATACAGACATACTTGAATGCATACATTAAAAACACCTAATGTCACAGAGATAAATGGTTGATAATTAACTTTTAGTTCTTGAGGTTTTAGTAGGAAAACGAGAAGCCTTGAGTAGTCAAGAAGCAACAAAACCAGGAAGGTGTGAAGGCCATAGGGGAGCGAGAAAGACAGACCTGGTGGGTAGAAGGAGAAGGGATTGCCTATGGAGTAAAATGACAACCCCAAGACAGTGCAATGGCCAGACCCTGCTTTTCTTCCAGCTCTCCAGCTAGTACCCTTCTGCAACTAGTAACAAAACCATGAAGGGTCCATTTTTGGACCTTTCCAGGGGTAATTTTTTTTGTGGAAAGCATAATAGATTTGGCAGTTGAGGGCAGCTACTTATAACGCACAGAGGAATCTGCAGTCATGTGAGCCAGTTAGTGGAAATCACTGGGATTTTGTCCAGAGATGGTGATTTCAGGAATGATTTCTACAGCAATTTCTCAGAAGTGAAGTGATGCAAATCAAGATCTGATGGTAGATAATTTTTAAACCACTATTAGATATATTTAGCCTAATCCTGGCCTGAGTTATGTCTGTGCAAGCTTACTGAACTTACTCTGTTCTGGGGTAGGAATAGATGTCCTCCTGCAGTAGGCTATTTAGGATAAGTCCTTCAACTGAAGCCTGGGAATTTTATGTTAAGAGTCACAAAAATCATTATATCACTGACTCTGTAGAAGCTTCATAACCATCTGATTCCATCAAATATGTCTAACTACCAGTTCTTTGACTCCAATACATTACTGTTATAGCCTGTGCATTTTTATTCAGGAATTCAGTAAGTATCTAAGAATTCAGGAAGAGATGACAGTCATACCTGACCTTGCTCACAAATGAGTATTGAGATCCCCTATAAAGTTTTCTGAGCTAGTTGCCTATATGTATACACTGAGGCATCCTACAGATAAACTTCAGCTTCCTCAAATGCTGTTCTGCCAAGGAAAAGAAAGGAAAAAGAAGCAACTTCAGGGAAGCTCACCAAAACTCCTAGTTAAGGTATTAACTTCATTAGATTTTGACTCTCACCTTTTTTTTTTTTTTTTTTTTTTTGCCTGTGAAGAACTTAATATGAACTGTAATGTCTTAGTATTTTCTAACTCCTGAAATTTTGGACTAATTTCATTTTGTGTAGCCAAGCATGGAGACAAAGGTCTACTTTGACTTGAGATAGGAAGTCGTAAGGGCAGCCAGAAATCCAGAGTGCTTTTGAGATCCATCTCTACTTTCATGTTATTTTAGGAGCATCTTGAAGTCTGCTTCACATTGTCTGTAATCCCCACCTGCCTTGTGCCAGGTGATGGCAGAGCTCCTCTAAGAAAGGTGTTGAGCTGCTTTTCTTGGCTGATGTTAGTCAAGTGGAATTGAAAACAATATGATGTTTAAAAAAAGATTAGAATCTGTTACCACCTAAACAACACAGAGAGGTATTTGATGTAGATTTTAAACTTAATTTAAAATGACGCTTGGCCTTGCCTGAGTTTGGTTTGTATTTTTGATCACAGGGTGAGCAGTAATTGCAAGAGATTTTAAAAGCTTTTTAACATGAAGCATGCACAAGATATATTAAAACTATTTCTTGTATTATTTGTCTTTAATGCATATAATGATTGATATAAAACACAAACTGGATGTTATTATTTGTAACTTAGATTTGTTCCCTGACTCGTATGTTAACTCCGTTGATGTTTTGTGGCTGTTGTGAGTCTTCTGTGCTTAATTGTGCGGCAGCGCTAATGAAACCCAGGGGGTTTCTTCCAGAGCAGCTCGGGGGCATGCAGCTCGGAGGGAGAGGGACGGCTGAGCTGACACAGGGACGGATGCGCATGGCACTGGGAGAACAAGAGGCATTTTCTGCTTAAATGTGGAAAATGTGCCTAAATAGGCCATTCCCATATTGATGAAGCAAACTTGAGATTGTTAATAATCTGTAAATTATGCGAAGCAAGGTATTCGCTGGGAGTATGGCTGTTTTCTAGGTAGCTTCAGTGTCAGCTGATGTTTGATGTCGTTGGTTTCCTACATCTGCTAATAGACATTTCAAGTTATAACTTGAAAAATCTCTGTGAGTGGGTAACATGAGCTGCGTAGCTACATAATGGTCAGAAGGGTGTGTGTGGGGAAGGTGTATGTGTGTTTATGGATAGAAAGTAAATATTTACACTAGCAACACCAACTCAGTTTCAAGTAAAACAGAGAAAGTTCACTGGCATCTTAGTATTGACTGAAATTATTGTGGAAAGACTTTATTTGTCATATATGGCCTATCAACCTAAATGTAAACCAGCCAGTTTTTTACGTAGCAAGGGAGGAAAGAGGGAAAGACGAGTACAGTTAAGTTTCTTGGGCTTTGGGAGTGAAGAAGCAAAATCGTTCACCAGCTGGGGAAAGGCTGCATTGCAAAATTGGCTGCAAATAGGTCCCAGCCGTGGTTGGGAGTAAAAGAACAGATTTTAATCTACATTGTTTGTACAGTTTGCTACTCTGAAAATTGAGAGTGTTATTTTCCACCTTTTTTTCCTTAGGCTTTCCCCCATTTATATTTTTTAAATCTCCATCTCCCTTAATCGTTGCTGAGTATAAATTGTCTTCTAATACCAGAACAATGAAAAAATAAACTTAGTTTTACCTGAATTTTTAAAAATCATATTAATTCTTTCTCCTGCACAAGCACTAATGTGTATCCCATTTGGTAACTGGACATTTTAATCGCTGAATAGTGCTAAAGAGCTGGTCTAACCTCTAGAGGGACTGAAGCAAAGTGGTTTAAATACAGATTTTTTTAGGAAGGAAAGAAAACAACAGTAACATAGAGTAAGATTAAAAAACCACGATGCTATTCTCGTCAACGTTAATATTCAAAATTCAGAATTTTTAACGTTTTCTACTCCATGGTAATTCTTTTAAGCTGCGTAGGTTTCTGAAAATGTCTTCAGGGAAATACCTATCCAAAACACCCAGTGAATTGACTGCAATAGAAGAGTGATCTGTAAGCATGCATTGGTAATGCTGTGGGATTCCTCACAAAAATTCCTCAAAATTTGCACATTTTTGTTTTAGTCAGCCGTATGACTTCAGGTTATCTGTTTACTAATGGGGTCATTAGCAAGGCACACAAGCAAAATGTGTTCATCTGGTCATTTATTCTATTGCACATGTGAATCTTTGTATATTTGCAACTGAGTGGTGATATGAAGTCTGTTGGTTTGATGGAGAAGGCAATGTATTCATCCAGAGGTCAGGCTGCAGACTTTGAACATCTTGGAAACTTGGAAAACTGTGTATTAACTTTTTAGGAGAATGTACATACAATGGGCATCTGATCCGATGAAAGCGAAGAGCTACATGAGTGTTCCCTTAAAGAAAAAGAAAATAATAGTAGTATCCTGTGTGTCATTAGATCTGACTACATTTGCTGGACACCTCTACTTTTAACAAAAGGATCGTTCCTTACATTTCTTCTTTGTTTTTCTGCTATCCATTGATTCTTTTTATTTATGTCGGAAAGTAGCATGGGTAACGCCAGTAAGAGTGTTTTCTAAGCATCAGCCAGATTCTTGGTTTTCTTGGACTACTGACATACAGTAAAACACTGACCACACCTTAGCAACAGTTACCTGCATCCCTCTGTGGCTTAATTACAGGGGGGAAGCAGGAAGACTTGTATTCTTGGGTGCCAATGTGTGCTGCAGATTCCTGCTGACGTCTGCGTTGTCTGGGGCGATGACGTTACCCTGACAACCAAGAACATCCCTGTTTTCAGGGCTGGTTCCTGCATCCCTTTGGATTTTACAAACATAACTCTTTTTGTTCAATGTGCACCAATTTCTTAGTCTTGCACACTCCGCAAGCTGGACATCTACAAAGCTCCCCAGCAGAACAACAAAGAGATCTCCATCTAGGAAGATGGATGACAGGCTGCCTTGCCACATGTGTATCGCATTTGCCTGCCAGATCCTGACTCCTTTGTACTTTCCTCTCAAGCCGTTTCTTATATTGTAGCCTTCCTTTAGTTCTGCAGATCGTAGTGATCCCAATTAAAGCCAGTGCCTGTGTTCCTTCTTCCTCGTTAAATCTTTCTTTATTTATTAATTTTGGTCAGTCTAATGGTGTCACACGGCTGGAGCAATGAGCAAAGTCACCTGTTCATTCTCTTGGAGCAGTCAAAAATAATGGAAACTAGAACCAGCGGGGGAAATAATTTAACATTTCAAGTCCTTAAGGAAATCACAAGCCTTCATAAGTGTAATAAGCCCATAAATTTTCTACAGAAACTGTGTATTTGAAAACGTCCCTGCAGACATCAGTCTGGATTTGATTTCTTACTGAGTCTCTTTTTACTAGTGCAGAGTAAGAAGTTTAATTATCTGATAAAGTATTTCTTTCATATAACAGATTACTTTAGATTCACAGAACTGTATACTGCAGACCAGCGTCTAGAGAACTGTGCATTCAGTTTCTTATTTTAACAGTTATTGGTTTATTGTCAAAATAGAGCATTTTGGCCAGGGTGCTTTCTTGGTTGCTCTTTTCTAGAAATTGAACATCAGATTGTAAAAAAAAAAAAACAAAACCAAAACACCTTTGGGAAAATTTTGTAGGTTAAAGGAATGCTTAATATGTGACAAAAATCTGAATACTGGTTCTTTGAAAATGGCATTCCTTGTTCAAGGCCATTTAATGACTCCTAATATGAACTAATGACTCCTAAGCTGAAATATGCATCATCTGTGAAGAATTTTTCCTGTCCCCAGACGCCAAAGTGCCAACCCTATAAATTGAATGTCAAGCCATGTTTTTCATGGCTCACACATTCCAACCAGGAATAGCAGCTCTGCAACTGGAGTTTAACTAACAGGTCTAATGATGTATGAGCCAGAAACAGTCTAGTTCCTGCTCTCAGTTTGTGTTGGATTTTGCATTGCAAAGAGCTGCAAATGAGTAGAAAAGTAATTTTAATCCCTAAAGCAACCAGAGCTAATATGGATGTCACATGCAGAGCATGTCCATCAAGAAAGGGTGTTTTTTTCATAGCTGCTTTTCTGAACATCAGCACACTGTTAAGGCAATGAGACTGGTTTTCCTGTGGCAAGGAGCGAACCTTCACAAATAAAGTGGGACTTTACTAACTATGAGTTTAAGAAATAGTTCTTTTTTTTCTCCAAGAACATATTAAAATAATTCCTTCTTCTGTTTTCTTAGATGGAACTGCTTGTCAAAAGATGTTCAGATGTCAGCAATCATCTCACTCCTTACACGGATATAAAGTGTTACTGGAGCCATCATTATTTGTCTTTGCAGTTCTGTATTTTATCTCATACACAATATGGTAATTCCTCATTTTGAGAATTTGGGCTTTAGCAACTGCTTAGTGTACAGCTATATTGCTGAGATCCTTAGGCAGGTATAGCGCAACGGACATTGAATTTATAGTAGTAATAGAAAAAGTGGGTTTTGTTGAGGTTTGAAGTCTTTAGGTCAAAACCAATTAACCTGGGATTGCAGAAAGGGACTTGACTGTTAATGTTCTTAGGAAATAGGTTTTGAATTGACCTAGAGAGATGGTCCAGTCTGTTCCTTTGTCTTGGCTGGGATCAGCTGTGTATATCTCTTTCGGCTGATTTATAAGGACTTTACCTGGACACTAAACAGGGCACAGATGAAGCTTTCTAGACCTCTGCTGTTCCTTGTTGAGTAACTCCAGACTATCTTAATAGGTGCTGAGTTAAAGTATAGTGCCCAGAGCTGATTGCCAGGTTTCGCGTGAGGTCTTGCAAAGCTGAACAACGTGGGTGGATTATTCAGGTACTTTGCAGGCTAAATACCTGCTGTATTTCTAAAATGTGGTGATTAGCTGTTGTGCAATTGCATGAAATTAGTAATACATGTCCTGCAGAAAACCAGTTGTTGCCCATTCTGTATTTTTTGTGTGTGATTGCTTCTTTTCATACTGAACCACTGAGAAAACAAGTAACAGAACAAGCTAAGAATGGATAAAATAGGACAAAATTTAGGATGCAAGCAATCCCTTATGTCCATTAAATTTCCTGTTTGCTGGAAGCAGATTAATAGAGATCTCTTTCAGAATCAGTTTTTTTCAGAAGAAAGACCTTCCTCTATGCAGTTTTCTTGTGGGGTCAGGAATATTCATTTTTTTATTTATCCATGAAAACTTACGAAAAGAGATGGAGTATAATTCTGAATTTGAATTTACTTTTGTGAATATTCCTTGTATTTTCTGCCATTAATCATTCTTCTCCTCCTTTCCTCTCCTTCATGTTGTATGTGAAACATGTAATCGTAAGTAATTTTTGTCTTATATGACAGAGGCACTTAAGCCCCAGTAAATTCATTGGGTTTTGCAGAGGGCTGTTTATTCTTACTGACATGAACAGGAAATGCACTTGTGTGTCTTAGGAGATTACATCTCTGTCTTTTTTTATGACAGCTCTCCATCATGTTTTATTCATCATAAATAAATGAATCATTTTAAGACTACTACTGTTAGTTATAATTATTTTACTGTTTACTTGTGCATTTCCATAAATGGCGTGCTCGAGAATATGGGAAAGATTTATTTCTTTTTCAATAGAAAGAACGTAGAAATCTGCTGCTTTTTTTTTTTATTCAGTATGACATATCCCGCCAGAGCTAGTGACATGTGGGCAGAAATTAAATACAGTTCAGCCTCAGAACCCCATCTACATTCTTGAATTTGTGAGTGTGTAATTGTAAGTTAGTCTCCCAGCTCTACAGGTTTTGTGGCCTAATGGTTATAAATCTAGAACCAAAGGGGAAGAAAAAACTTCATTTTTTTCTAATTTTTTTTTTCAGAGCTATCTGATGTCTGATGTGATTTGGGCCTTACTGTTGTGAGACTAACCATACCAGCTCACCGTACTGTCTTGCAGCTTCGGCCATCACACTCTAAATGTGAAACTGAAGTTACGGTTGCCACATCTTTGTTCCACTATCCGGACTACTCGAATAAATAACCTGAATGCAAGATGGCTTACAAGTCCTGTTAGTGAGTTCTGGAGTTAGTAGACTCTTGCCTTCTAGCAGGAATGGACACCAAGATATAAGACCAGTTGTCTGTGAATGGCACTTCCATTTCAATACAGGCATTGGAGAGTCAAGGCTTCTTTCCTGATTTTCATGTCCCCCTCTTACTGTAAGAAAAGTTATGTCAGCGATTCAGAAATTATGGCTTTCTTTTCTTGGGAGCTGGTATGTTGTGGTGATGGTGGGTGACCTGGCAAAAAGAAAAAAGGAGAGTGATAGCTTTCAAATCTCCAGTGACACCAAAGATTTGATTTGAGATCTTTGTTTCTAAGTACAGTCCTTGTGCTAAAGGCTAGGAAATTAAGGAATGTTTTTTTTCCCCCCAGCCTTAAAAGCATTAAGTTTTACTTTGATAATTAACTCTCCCTGCAGTTCTCTGTAAGGAAACAATTGAGCTATTATTGGCAAGATTAGCTGAAAAATGCAAAGATGTGGGAGTTTGGTTCCTGGTTCTGTTCCGTTTTCTTTGTTCCTATGACTCTACCTTCATGAGTCGCAGGCTTTTGCATATATTGGTCTATGTAGGCACAGCATAGGCAATGGCTTCTGTGGTACTTGCTTTTACTTGCTATACAGTGAAATGCACAATAATAATCCTAAAGTTTTGATTTAATAAAATGCTGTGATGATTTTATTGTGTATTTTGGGCAATTTCTGAAGTATTATGTTTGCTACTTTGTTTAGGACAGGCTATGGCAAACCTTGCAGCTGGAGACTTGTACTGTGGTAGGTGGTGTAGGAAATCAGCAGGAGCCTCACGGAGGAAGACTTGGTGCTAGAGATTTCTTAGTGAGGTAGATTACTTAGAGGGAATATCAGAGCTCTTCAGTGAAAGCAGTTAGGTTTTCATATCACTGTAGTTGTACCATGGTGATTTACTTGGGCTGCCCTTGGTGTACAATTCTGCACTGTGTTGGGTCTTCTTCAACCCTAGCCCTACAGGAGCACCTCTTAGGGGCTTGGAGCATGCTCTCCAAAAAGCCTGACTCTTTGTTATATGAATACGTTTGCTGTAGTTGTCACTAAAGCCAGCAACAAAATAGCTTTGTAAGTGTTGCCTTGCATGCAGTATTTCTTTTTAACTTCAAAGATAAATTTCCTCATAATGTGTGATAAAAATACCGAGTAGAAGGTACCCAGCAGTTACAGTTCATACTCATATAGCAGTTTTCATGTCTAAACTCTCCGGTGCTCCTCTCTGCTTTATGTAACACAACAAAGCTAGTTGCTGCTGTTACGGTGAAGCTGGCCGTGATTTTGTTAGAAATCTTGACCTTTATCTTCCTCCTTACTTTTTTCTTTGTTTATTGAGAAACGCTGGCTGCCCAACCTGTGCCATTTGTCCCTGGATCCCAAGGGAGTATCCAGCAGCTGTGGATAGCTGGAACAACTTGGTCTTGGGGCAGCCCTTTCCTTAGCGGTGCCTGGCTCTTGCACACCCTGTGCACGGCGGAGCAAGGCTGAGGCTGCTGAGGAAGATACTGCCGTAAGTCCAAGGAACTGGTGGGCTGTGCCCTCGCTGTTTACTACCTGGACAAGGCTGAAGACCCACCACGGCTGAGGGTTTTCCTATTTCACATGGTGTAAGTTTGTTGGCACCTGTGAAGCCATTCCCTTGTGACCCAGTGTATCCTTTTGTGTTGGGTTTTTTCCTGCCAAATTATAAGTTAAATACATAAGCACTGATGTGGGTAGTGGAGAACAGAGCACGTACATGCATATGTCAGACATGTTTTCTTACTATTTTTGGCAGTATGTTTTCTCTGCCTGAAATAACAAATCTTGCATAGCTCGCTCTCCGTTGCTACCACTCCAGCTTCTTTCCTTTTCTGTTCATAGGTTTTTAGATTTTAAAGCTGGAAAGCAACCTTAGATCCTCTAGACTGCTCTCTTGTATCGCACAGGTCATAGAATTTAATCTAATTATTTCTAACTTCATTAAAATGTAACTATTCAAAATGCCTCCGGTCCTGTTTAAAGAATTCTAGATAATCTTTCTGCTTTCCTCTTTCTTGCTTTCTTCTCTCTCACGTTCAGTAAGTTTATCTTCTGGTTAAAATTTTTGCTTCTTTATGTCACATTTCCTTTTTTGTCTCATTGTGATTTCTCATTTAATATTAATTTCTCTCTGGTTTTGCGTGCTCTCTCCGATGGGATTGTTTATAGATCAGGAGAAAGTTTTTAGCATTGTTCCCTAAAATAAACTCCCAACTGCTAATGCTGCTGCTCCCAGTAGTTAATGGCTGCTTGGCTGAAATACATTACTATAGCTGCACTTGATTACCTAATTGTGCTTAAAGTATACCAAGGAATTCATATTTAGGGCATGTAAATGTTACCTTGAAATCCCAGGTAGAAAAAAATTGACCTAAATGGGCAGTTCACGCTTCCAAGCCCTGTTATAAGTCTGACTGCAAACAGGGACTGCTGAGGTAGTCATTCTGAGCTCCTGGAAAAACAAACAACAAAAAACCAGCTTCCAAGTGGTGCTGGGGTTGTGCATGTGAATGCTGCCTCCGGTCGTGTCCCCAAACACGGTGCACAGTGGTTCTGTGGGATACCAGTGCTCAGGCACAATTTCTGAAGTCGCTTGACTTGCATATGCCAAGCAGTTACTGCAGTAATTCCATGTCAAGTAGCAGGTGTTTTATGTATGTGGTACCTCCATCTGCTTCTGAGGGTAATGGGAACCCTGCCCCGGAATAAGACTTCTCCTGCCTTTTCTTATAAGCGCAGCACTGACAGAAATTTATGGGCTCTACTCCTACTTACCTGGGTGTGTTCAGGTGCTCTTCACCGCTCTCAGAAATACCAAATGGTGACTAAAGTGTATTTCCCATTCCGTGCTTTGTAGAAGATGACCCATCACTTAGGAACGTTCATTCATAGCTGGGCTCTGTGTGGAAGAACTGGGAACCATTATCACTAGTGTACTGGTGAAGGCAGGCACGGGGAGAGGAGCCAGAGACCAGGTCAGCCAGCAGCGAGCGGAGCCTCTGGAGAGCCAGGTCAGTAGCAGCCTTACATTTGGCATTACGTTTTATCAGGGCTTTGCACTGAACAGAGTCCGTGGGACTCGACACCTAAGTCTGACTGTAGTTGAATGCAGTCTGTTGTTGGTTGTGTGCATTAGACCCTCATGATGTGTATCATGTGAAAGTATAGATTGTAACTGATGGAAGGATGCAGCCCAGAGCCATAGTCGGAATGTTGCTGAAGTTCAGCGGCTTCTGGTATAAAAGCATGGTCGTTTGGGAAGAAACAGATGTCTTGGTCTTCATTCTCCACGAAAGGAGACTTTAGGCATGTGAATAATCTTGTCTGGACTGAAATGTTAGTAATTTTGGCTGAGGTTTTATTTTAATGCCGGATTTTGTACAGGGAGATCATACAAATAGTTGGTTGTTACCAGGGAGTATAATAAATACTACTAAACAGCTGCTGGAAACTTTGGGCTTTTTTGGTGGTTTTTCTTTTTCTCTTTTGTTTTTTTTTTTTTAAACGTGCACTATCAGTTTGGGTCTGGATTGGAACCAGTGGCCAAGTGGTGAAATGCTCTGTATCTGATTAACCGCTCCCCTGCATCATTCAGTCACCTGTGAAAATGTCTTTCAGTGTGGCAGATGTTTACAGCTTAGAAAATAGAAAACATTTGACTTCAGTTGTTTTCATAGTTGCTGAGTTCTGCTAGGAGTGGGACTGGAAGGGATACCCATGAAATGAATCCAAATGGGTGTTAGGGGCACTGATTTTTTATTCTAATATTACTCTAGTGGGAACAAAAAACTGTGTTAGTACTTGTTACTCTGTGTGTAAAGATGTAATGCTCTGTTTAGCCGATGTGGGGTTTTTTTAAAGAGTAATTTTCTTTTGCCGATTGTTTGATTCTCCATTTGCAGCTCAGGATATTGGTGACTACAGTAGTCAAAGCTGAAGATTTGGCCTCTCACAAATTTGTTGTGTAGGCTTAAAAATGTCTGTATATTAAGTAAGGGAAACCTTTGCTAAAATGTTTATAAAAGTACATTTTTCCAGTGTAATCAACCATTGTCTACCCTGTTATTTCACTTAGAGAGTATAAAAAAGATTAATTCCCATATTGCTCTGTAGTCCTGATCCTCAGCTTCAGATCTGGAGGTAAGTCTTACAAATTTGCTCACACTGGGTGCTGTCGCAAGCTGCTGTCACCCTTTAGAATGACTGACCGACATCCTCAGTTTGCAGCCAGGGCTTCACTCTCTAAGAAAATGTGAGACTCCAGATCCAGAACTAAGTTTAGTCCGAGTGACCATAATGCGTCTCAGAACACAGGTAGGTCAGGCTTTTTTCACAGGAACTTGGGAGATGTAAATAGTGCTATTTCAATAAGGTTGTCATAGGTCAATGCAGGTTTTGAATATAGTTAAATTCCACACCAAGCTGTCAAGAAGAGTTAACTGTGAAGTTTTGGAACATTTTTCTCAACACCTAGCCAGCCTGGTAAACTGTGAGATTGCATCTGTTTCCATTAAAACCAAAACAAAATGATTTTTACATTAAAACTATTGAAAACGTGACTCAAGTGTGTAGCTAACAGTTCAAAACCACAAGAGAAATAATCCAATTGGATTTTTTAAAAAAAACCTTCGTAATTTGGTGACCTAAATGTAAAATTATGGGCGTTAACTTGTCATTTCTAGATTCTCAAAATGGCAATCCCCTCAGACTTTTTTTTAATTTTACTGTTGCTCTTTCTATGTGTACCTCAAGTGAGCTCATTCAAGAACAAGCATGTTTCTAGAGTGGACTGAAAGATATTTGAACTCTGTTCTTTCAATATCTGAATACAACTCAATATCAATGAAATATCTTAATATTTTAATAAGATTATCTTTGTTTAGTTTATAGTGCATCTTCAGAGGGAAGTTTCTTGTGTGAAAGGCAGTAAGAGGATGTCTCTGATCCCTCAGTTCTTTCATACCAGAGAGTCATCTGGGAGTTTTCTTTAAAATAGTTTATTCTCTGTGAATCAGTCATGGCTCTGTTTCAAATACTCGAACATTTACATTTCAGGATTTTTAAAAGTTTGGACTTTTTAATCCAAACCTTGCTTCCTAAAGCCTGCACTGCAGAGGCTTTAAGTCTACTAGAAAATTTCATTTTAGCTATCATTTATCACTCCAAAGCCTTTGGGGAAAAAATGTCACACTGCTTCCTTGCCAAGTACAGTAGCTTCAGTGAAGAGGAAACACTCCCTTGGGATGGTTATGAAATATATTTATTACTCTTGAAAATGAACTTTTAAATATTTCAGAGAGTTGCTGACAGGAATAAGTGTGGTTCTTAGATACCTTGCCATCACCTGGAAAATACGGCACTCTCCAAGGCCTTGCCAACTTACAGTGTCTTGTGGGATCCACCGCAGCAGAGGACTGGATTTTTTTTGGATCCCCAGTTTTTGATCATACATGATGGAAGAGTTGGTGGCTGCTTGTCTCCTCCTTCTCATGGGTTGCCTCCAGCCTTATGTAGTAATTATCGATGATCGCTGAAATCTGCAGTACCAGCTTTCCATTTCCATCAGCGAGAGAGAGAGTAGGAAAGTGTACCTTGCCACACATAGCTAGTATGCATCTCAGTTATAAATAGAATAATAGGACTTGCTGTATAGCATCGGGCTTGTCTTTGCTTTGAGACAGGCATTCAATGTCCCATCCTGCCCGGCCAGGTGGGCAGTGCTTGTCACGGCAGCACTGCTGGGAGTCTTTCCATGATAGAGCATCTTTCAGCTCCCTGTTTTCAGGGTGGGTTTAAATTAGTTGTGTATGCCTGCACATTCAGAATGTGTCTGTTTCCTTGTAAAACTGAACTCCAGCTTTCATCTCAGGCAGGGACTCTATTGCAGTTGCCTTTTGTTTTAACTAAGCCTCTCCTGGGGTGCAGCCCAGGCAGGGAGACTGAGCAGTTTCTGCTGTAACAGAAAAAAATCATAATTTCTTCTGGTCTCTTGCTGAACAGTCTCTGTTCTGGCAACAGCTCAGGCCCCTGTGTCGGATAGATACCGTGCTCTCTGCTGGACCTCTGTGGTCTGAGCCATATCTCAATGGAGGGCAAGAAAAATGAGGCTCAAGCAGATACGTTTAACCCAAGGCATCACAGACAGTGTGGCACAAACTTAAAGGACACACTATCTTGATTTTATCTTTTTGCTAGGTATTTGTTTTCTGTTTCTAATAGGCATAGCATGCAGTGGCTAGAGACTTTCACCGAGTCCTTTTGCAGTTGAGTTTGTCTTCTGCGGATCTGCATGTTAGTAGTAGACAGGAGAATTTCAGGTGCCTCAGCCAGCATGCATGGCTGCTCACCTCCCCATACTGAATTTCATCCACCGGTATCCCTGCAACTCACATCTCCCCGAGCGCTGAGGCTGGTAAGAGGTACCGCACAATCATTTGCAACTCCCTTTGTGCATTTCCTTTTCTTGAAAGAGCTCTGTGAAACTGAGCTGAAAAGCTTCTATCAGAGAAAATAAATACTTCCAAGTGACTTCTGAGCATATAATCAACCTATGTAATATTATGACTGTATTAATGATGCCTGCTTCTTTCAATTATTTGTGATAATCATTAGTTTCTTTGATTTTTTTTGTGTTTCCTAGAATAACTCTCAACCTGATTGAGATCTCTGATGGTTATTGCAGTGCAAATAGCCTTAAAATGCTGGGTAGACCTGATCTAATAGAGGGCATCGGAGCCTAGGCACAAGGCTGCGTCTCTGCTGTGGGAGTTTTCAAAGGATCTGTGGTTCCTCCAGACTTTTAAAGTGATTATACTGTGTCACACTTATGAATGGGGTGCAAAGGCTTCTGCGGGGGGGGAAGGGGTTTGCTTCCTTAATGAGTATGTTTTCAAAGAAAAATTACATTTCCTTGTCACATGAAAGAAAGTAATGTGTACACAAATGCTAGCCATTATTTGGGAAATGGCTCAAGCTCAAAAATTCTGGCTGGAAACCATTAGGAAGAAAAACGTCCTCCACCATCAATTAATGCATTGTTTTTCTTTTCCTTTCATGTTGCTAAGCAGGCCAAGAGATAAGGGGCCAGCTGTAATCCATCTTGTCAGATGAGTTAAGTCACTTCATGTTATACCGGTCATCTGGAAGATGAAAACTCCATTTCACTCCGAGTTTGATTTTTAGATCATATTTTTCAGATTATCTTTGCTTTTACTTAATGTTCTTGTCTTCCACTTGTATTCATTGAGCATTCTGATCCAAAAATATATAATATAGTGCTGCCTTTTACACTGCGTAGTGTCAAAGAAAAGGTGTTAATACATGTTTGGTGTGATACTTAAAACCAGCAAAGTAGATTCTGGTAATTAATTGCCCTCTCTGTCTTGAGAGCTGCATCTTCGTCACTGACTCTAATTACAGAGGGTGGGTTTCGGTAGGAGACACCCAGCTCTCCTTGAAACCAGCTAGATCAGGCACTGCCAGCACCGCAGCCCAGGAGGAGGGAAGCCGGCGTCGGATGCTCTGCGGAGCTACGAAGGGCTGTTGGCAGCCGAGCTCTGGTGAAGGTCACGGGGACAGTTTGAGATACTGGTACCGTCGGCTAGGGTGCACACCCCGTTGTTTTCGCCACCTCCAGCAGAAGGGCTAAACGAAGGCTTTGGGAAATGATGGCAGGACTTGGCAGTAATACCTTCAACTTCTGCATCTCATCTGTCATAAACCAGAATACTCCAGTGCTTGTCCTGCAGCCTGAGTCTGCAGTTACACCACTCGCAATATTGGAGCTAGCCAGCTGAAATGCCGGCCTTTTCCTGACTGTCTGTGGTACCACCAGCGCTCAGCTAGTCTGGTCCAAAGGCAGGGAAACACAGACTGAACATGGATTTTACACCTTCATCTACTGTATCTGAGGTCCCTGTGTATGTGGCTTACCCCTCTGTCCTTCACTCCAGCTGCTAAGGAAAATGATGACAGAAATTAGCGTTAAAACCAGACTTACTGGAAGCTTCTCTGGACTTAGCTTTTGTAGACACCTCTGGCCACAGGAGATGGATGAGAGACCTAGGAGCCATACAGGTTTGAGTCTGCGAACTCCATGACATGGAGCATTGGCTGGTGAGGAGAGTAAGGCCCTCAGATCGCTCGTCTTGCTCTCTTAACGTTTGTATTTTATTGAAACAATAGAATCAAATCCAGTAGCACATTTAAAGGCATGTCTGAGCTTTCCTATGTACAGCAAAGTGTTTTGGAGTGCAGAAAGGCACAGAAACGAGCTTCATTTGTCATTTTAAAGAGTTATAATCCAGGTATTTTTGAATGCCTTTGCTGAAACCCAGGGTCCCCCGGCTCAGTGCAGCTGTAGAAGGCAGCTGTACTTACAGCCCGTGTTCTCTGTTCGTAAAGTCCCTTTTAAATAATAGTTTACTTTTGTATCACTCAGACTTGTATACTAACTAACAGAAATAGAGCACGTTTCCCAGACTTAAAATTATTGGATTTTTAATGCTACCAAGTTGATTACAGATATTTTTCCCAGGACCACAGGGGATCACTTGCCAATGTTACAGTGCATCATCTCTGCTGGAAACGCTGACAGTGATTGGTGTCCATAGTCAGGGGAGAAGGTAACTTGTGGGGACCACATACCGTTGGAGCTGGTTCTGCTCTCCAACAGTTGTACATTAGACTGTTAAAGACACCTAAATGTAAAACAGTTGGAGATCCAAGGCTGGCACACCCTGCGTGATGCTGGTGGTCTGCAGTTGGGATTTGTCGGTGCACGAAAGCGCTGCGGCTGCTCTGGCAGTGGGGCCAGCTGGCACAGAGAGGCCCCAGCCAGCACCGTTGAATCTATTACACTCCAAAACGGGTTGGTCTCATCCCAAATGATGGGTGGGCAGAGCTTGCTGCGGAGCTGGGCCAGCGACTGGCTTGGGAGAGCGCTGCTTGGTTTGGGGCCAGGCGCTGCCAGGGACCATCTCCTGCCGTGAGAGTGTAGACGATCGGGTTCCTTCTCCCGGGAACATTCCCTGGCACCGCTTAATGTGCCGGGATAGATGGAGCCTGCGATCCTCAAAGAGTGATTCCATTAATATAAATCTTACGTAGGAGGACAGCTCTCATTTATGAAATAAGTTCGGTCTTGTGTGGGAAGCGGAGGAGAGGAGGAAGATGAGAGGAGGGATTTAACCCTTGATTGCTGATGAGCTTGCTTTATTCAAAGAGGAGATTGAATAAGCTATTGCTAAGTAACACCAGGGAGAAGTTTGCATAGGTCATTCATCGGCTGGGACACACAGTTACTGTTCTGCTGCCTCTGAAGCAGATGTTCAGTAGTTTGTTTGGTTCTCTGTAGTCTGGGAAGAAATGCACTTTGTCCTTCTCTCTGACCATATTTTTTCAACTGAAATTTCAAATGTTAATTTTAAAATAATTCTTCCTTTTCTGTCAAAGGTGCTCTTATTTTTATTTGGTTTTACTTTATTATCACACAGACATGGGGTAGGTACAGGACACAGCCTGTTGCAGTTTTGTTGTCGTTTAGACAAAGATGCCTCCATGTTTCTCCAACAGTGAAGTTGTCGTATACAACTCTGAAAATGAAAAAACATTAGGGGCTGTTTAGGTGATTCCTCAGTAATTGAAAATAATAGAGACAAGCTCTACCCTCCATCTCTGCCCAGCAACTTGGGAGTAGATTTGTATTCCTTTTGCTTTACTTGGTTGGGCTTTATAGTATCAGTTTTTAAGAATAAGTTAAATAAAAAGCCTTTTCTGTTTGCTTTTAGACACATGGTCAGAGTGTCTAAGAGCAAACTTAGAATCAAGAGCAGACTTAATAGTCTTAGGTCCCATCTGCAAAGTATTTTAGCTATTGCTGTGTTTCATTCCAGTCTAAACAATTACATAATTTTATTAATATCTATGGACTTGCTTGGCAGTCCCGGCAATATAATAAAATGGGAGTAAATTGTTTATTATTGGTTTTGAAGTGGTGAGATTTTTCTCATATATATACATGAGTCATTTGTTGAATGCCTTCATTCCTCTTTTATCCCTCTTCATTGAGTCTATAAATTATGTCTAAGGTTGTATAATCCTTTTCTTGTGGTGAACCCATTTTAGTACCTTTCTCTCTTTGACTTCTGTCTTCTTCAGTTGTCTGAAATGAGAGACCACAGTCGGCTTGTGTTTCTGTCACACAAACTCCATGGATGAGATGCGGGCAAGAAGGAGTCTTCCCTAGCAGAAACTCATTCTATACAGAAGCTGGCAAACTTCTTAGCAGATGGAGTTAATGATGGTATTCATTTTAATTCTGTTTCAGAATAAATATAGTGTGGTTTAATTTGTGGCTGGCAGGTTTCTTCTTTTGTAAATCACATCTTCTGAGACTATTTACATGAGATTTTATTTTTTCTTTTTTCCCTCTTGTTGTCTTTTTTTGGCTACAATCTGGAGAAAAAAACCCTCCATCAAATAGATAATACCTCCTACACCAGCTTCCAAAGGCTGAATCAAAGAACAGAAAAATGGAAAGCTCTGCGGAGCTGAAAACTGTCAGAACCAGACGAGCCCTGGAAGTTCAGTTTCCTGCCTTGGAGGATACTTTCTTTGCATTCTGCAGTTGTGGATTTCTTGTACTACTTCTTTGCTGTGTTTCGTAAAGATTTGTAATATGTGACTGTGGGTCTGGGAAGAGAAATTGGTAGTACATCCAAACAACATTATAAAGCTAGCAATGTAAATTGGATTTATTGGTTTAGTTTCTTTTTTTTTTTTAAACTAGAAAAGGAAAAAGATTTCAAACACTTATGTTTAATTCAGAGAGCATTATATATCTAGTAGAGATATTGTAGTTTAATTTATTTTTGTATGATGGAGAGAAGAGTGTGCCAGATTATTTTATGTTTCACAGAAAATGCTGTTACATCAATGTTATGCATTTCATCTCAAATTTCTGCCAGATATGTGCCAAAATATTTTAACAAAGCAACTTAATAAACATACCCTTCCAATATTAAAAAGTGAAGTCACCCTTTGATGCTCTTGTGTGAATGTACCAAAACATCATATTTAGTGCGATTAACCAATTTATACTCCGAGAAAACTGCACTTGTTTTGTTCAGTCTACAAATGTGAAGGTTAAAAATAATTCTTACCAATTCATGAAATTTGCTGTTTTGGGGCCACGTTACAGAGCCTGAGCAATATATGATGTAATCAGTGTAAAGAGAATTTCTGTTTTTGTGCAGTATGTGTCAGTCAGAAGACTTCCAAATTTTGTAGACCTTGCAAATTAATGTGCAAATGTTTTAATCAGGAGCATGCAAACCCGCCTGTCTGTTGGGCATCGCAAGATCACAGATTCTGAACAGGGTGATTTTTGTGATTGATGAGCCATTTTTGAAGCGAGTTGAAAAACAAGTGTACAAGTTAGAAATGCCGGCAAAGCATTCCTCTGAAACTCAGAAGAATAAAAGGAATTGCGCTTGCAGAATTACCTCTTTTCTAATTCATCTTGAAACCACTGGATTGGCCTTGAAATGTTTTTTTCTGAGAAGATAAACTCATTTTGTTTATGTCTCGTCTGTACCATTAAAAATCAGTTTTAGGCATTAGTGTAGAGCAAATTTCTGTGGAGAGATTTCTGTCAAGAAAAGGAAATCATTGTGGTTAATATGTGGCACGTGCTGGCACAGGCTGACTTGTTATTAGCAGCCAATGTATTTGACGGGTTTTCCGTTAGCGTGTGATGCTGCTTTAATGCAGTCGTTAGGCCTCACAGTAATGACTTTCACAGGTAATAGCAATAACATTTTTTGTGATCCAGTTTCTTTCATGAATGCATTATGAAATAGTTTCAAAGTTCCAGTAGTACTGCATTTTTGGCATACCAGCATCATTTTGAAGTCGTATGTTGGGTACATTATTCATAACAAAAATGCCTGTAAAACCCGTACGTGTATCTATTGAGTAGAGTGGGATTCTCTTGAAAATCCTAACTACAAACCTGAAATAAAATAGAAAACTTCACTAGAGAGAAGTGGCAATATAATTATTTTCTGCTGTTGACAGAGGTGCTAAATGGAAGCTGTTAGATCCAGAGTTACTTCCAGGTGTAATTTAAAAAAAAAGAAGGAATTGTTTTTTTTTAAAAAAAGTAAAGTTGGATGAGGTTAGAAAATAAACAAGTTCTTGTTAATGATTTACACTGGAAGGAACCAAGAGGTGAAAAAGTCATTTTTGTCAAATCAGCTTTCAATGGAGAGATAATGGCAAACAATAAGCATGCGATATAACGAGTGTTGCCAAGATGATGGGAGAGTGGGTCCGGCTGCGTGGGAATGGGATGCTGCTGCTGGCGCGTTTGGAAGCGTGGTTTGCCGCGGGATGCCGGGGCAGGGCAGGGAGGCACTGCTGGCTGCAAAGTGCAAAACCCTCAAAAGAGGGAGGGTTAAGGAACGTGATAAAAGTATCCCAGTTGAGTCTTTCAATGTTGTTTGTTTAAAGCTAACTCCTTCACGATAGCTGGAGTTTGAATGTGGCCTTTCAGGCTGACCTGCCACTCTGCTGCTCTCTGCCTGCGATGAAAAGTCCTGTATATGGATTCTGAGGCAGTGGAGTGTAACAGGTTTTTGGTTATTAATTTGTACTGCTGCTGCCTAGATTCTGTACAGTAGGACAACTCCATGCTTTTAGCAGTTGTGCAAGACTTTTTTTTCTGAATTCAGGTATTTTCAGATAGGCAATTACCTTTTCTTTAGATTCATGTGTGCTGCTTGGGGCAGGGAAGGTTGGAGGAGAGGCTGATTATTTTTTACTTTTCCCTCTCCCAGAATGACAAGAAATAGAGAATGATTTTATTTTTACAGGAAATGGTATCCAGTTACACTCCTAAAGCCTAAGGGAAAAGAGAAAATCAAATGTTTTAGGAACTGGCAATTCTCATTTCAACAACAGCTTCCTTTGTCTTGTTTTCATATATGCTGTTTGGGGTTTTTTTCCATGGAGCGTAGTTCACTTTCCTCCTTTGTATACAGATTTCTCTGGTAATTACAAGAGCCTGTCTGTTTGAATTTATCACATTTTTAGCAACCAATGTTCATCTGCAGACACTGTTTCTCTGAAGAAATGGCGTACGTGAAGCATGAGGAGGGAACTAAGGCTCCTTTGCTTCTGAGCAAGCTTCTGAGCCCAGACCCAGGCGCTGCATGGAGCAGGACAGGCGTCTCCACCTGCTTGGGGACACTGCTGCCCATAGCCACTAACTGCTGTGTTACTGGCTTGGTTGTATTTCCTCTTTAGTATAAATGATAGCATATACTAATAGCAGACACTTGGTGGTCCATCTATTAAACCCCATTACCCCAAAAGCATCCTCCTCCCCAAACCTTTCCCTTCTCTTCACCCCAGGCTTTGTTCATGAGGCTAAAAACACTGTTTATAACAGAAGCAAAAAAAAAAACTATTATAAATACAAGGGTAAAATAGCAATTGCTCAGGCTACCAAGAGAAACCTGTGCAGAGCTGTGCCACAATGGGAACCTCTGTCTCCTTTCTGACTGCCAGGCATCACCAGGGAGAGGGAGAGGGAGAAGGAGAAGGAGAGGGAGAGGGAGAGGGAGAGGGACAGGGACAGGGACAGGGAGAGGGAGAAGGAGAGGCTCCCTGCTCTCCCCTGGGTACCTAATTAGAGCTTCAGTCTCCAGCCCGGTGCCGAGCATTTATATTGTTGTGCAAAGTCTGGGCAGACTTCTGCTTGCAAGGCATCCCAGGTCGCAGTATGTGTAAAGGGTGGGGATACCTCTGCCATAGCTCATTTCATCTTTCTCCTCCTTTAATTTCAATTCAATTTAAATTTTGGAATTAACTAGGAAAAAAAAGAAATCGCCATAGGTTTTCCAGTAGCTTTCTGTCACAGCAAGAGAAATGAGCAAAATCACAAGTGTAGTAGCTTGGTGCTCGGACTACCTAAGCCTTTGCTCTGCTCAGGTTATGAACTAAATAGCCCAGTGGGTAAGGGAGAGGTTTGGGATAGTTTGATTTCTTTTTCTTTTTGAAAAGCAGTTTTCCTCCGTGTCTTCTTATGATCTGCTGTGTCAAATTACTCTTGATCTGCTTAGAAAAAGAGTTGGAGCTATACTTAGAAAAAAAACCCACTCCAGTTATTTTTCAACATTTTAATTTTATTTATGTATTTCATGCAAAATCCTGCTGTCTCAGGGTGATGGTTGTGTTGTTCTTGCTGATTCAAATACATGGCTAGACGACAGGAATTACTAAAAAAATAGAAGACCAAAGATACATCCTGAAGTTCTGTGAGCAGATTACATTTCATTTTTGAAATGCATGTTACTGCAGCCATCGTGTTAATTTTCTTCACGTGAAGTTTTGCAAACTCTGTTTTTTTTTCCAGGGAGATGCTGTTCAGTGAAGCTGAGTGAGGCTGCCAGTTAAGTGAAACCAATCTGTTGACAACTGCTAATGGGTGGAAACAACTCTGGCAGTAGTTATTAAGGTTGTAGTGGTCTGAGGCTTGTCTTCCTCTGATAACCGTTTAGAAACAAATAATAACTTTTTTTTTAGGTCCTCAGCAGCTCTCATTTCTAACAGTTCAGACAGCAGAGCGAATTAGGCTTAGAAAATGTAAACATGGGTCATCCCCAGCTCCGTTATGTGTAGTTAGAAACGTAGAGGGTGTTGATTTGAAGGCAAACTAAGTGGTTGTCAAATTATAATGAGAAGTCCAAAGTGTCATTTTGGCTAAAGAAATTGGTTTTGGTTAATGTTGTGTGCTTCCTTAGACACAGAAGGAAAATTAGAGGCATTTTAGTGTTTTTAATAATTTTGAAGGGCGTTGTGTTAGGTAGAGATAAGGGTAATAAAACTAATGGACATACCATTGGAAGCTGTAGTAGAGCTTCCTTTAATTTTGGCTACCCCAAAATTTCCATCAGTAACAGCTTCCAGTGTGAAAAGTGGTTTCAGAACTGTTCAAGCTAGTTCTGAAATAAAAGAGCAAGGAAGAATTTCTTTTTGCCCATTAAACCCATGCTTTTTTGACATATCAGTAACCTGTAACAGTTTTACCTTCTTTTTTTCTCTTTTCCTGTGAAAGTATACCCCAATTTTTGCCAAGTTTTTAAACCTCTAAAGAGGTACCTTTCTGGGAGGGAGTATGCAGGCTGCTCAAAGCAGATATTGGGACTGTTTGGATAAGGTATAAGATGGGGGGGTGGGAAGGACAGTCGGAATCTGCCCAGAGAAAAAGACTCGGGCAGAACGCAAGCCTGTGCCTGCTACCAGGTTTGCAGCCACGCCAGGCAGTCTCGACTTTACCTTGACTCATGGGAAGCTGCGGATGAATATACAGAGTTAAACCTGGGAAAAATCCCAGTATGAAGTGTCCTGGCCTCTTTCCTTCAGCTCTCTGTAAGGCACGGCCTCGCTGAGTTGCTTTTCTAGCCCCTGAATCGAGCCAAGGGGAACCGGCACCCCGTCAGGCTCCGGTCTCCCTTCCTCCGCTCGGCAGAAGTCACCTTCGTGCCTGGATTATGAAAATGCATTTTCAGTGTAACTGTTAGAGGGAGGAAATGCCAGGCGAAGTTTGGGACAGCACCATTAGCTGGAATATTAATCAGCTCACATCGGGAAACCATTCGTGAGAACGGTGCTGTTTTTTAGGGAAATACTGCAAAGCAGCTGCACACCTTCTAGTGAAAATACTTGTATTAGTCTTTTTAAAAGCTGCCTGCATTAGAGTTCCAGTGCAGGAAAGATTTCCGTATCAGATAAGTACTAGCAAGGAATTTGGGGGTAAAGTATCTATTCTCTAACATTTAATGTGGGGGGTTTTAGAAACAGCATGCCTTTTGATGTGAAATCTTGACTTTTCTAGTGGCCTCTTACACATGAAATGCTTTGTATCTAATTAAAAAAATTCTCCCGTGAAGAACACCAGTAACATCTGATTACTTATATACTACATTTTCCTCAATTAGAGCCTGTCAGAGCTGCAAGGTCACACAGCCATCTTCCTGCTTAGAAATCCCTGCTAACTATTTAACCTTGATCTTCACTTTGCAGTGCTCCCGCGAGCGTGTGACTTGTGATGGAATAACTTAGCATGCTGAATCCGTAGTCATCACTGCAACTGGCAAAGAGGGGACGTGGTTATTTATAAAGCCTTAGGCCATCACACAGTTTTAATAGACATTCGTTTCCATTCAGATACTAAAAATATTAATCTCAGCTGCAATATAATCTGATTTTCAGATAATGGTAAGAAAAGCTGCCTTTTAGAAATAACCTTTGATTTAATTATTTAAGAGATCTAATTCTGTTTTCTGCATAGGTACAAGCTCTAATTAGTTTCCTCTTACTATGCATTTTTTGGCACTTGCTTTTTTCTGAAATGATAAAAGATCATCAGAATAAAATTCTGCCATTGTGAGGAGGAAAAAGTGCAAATTTTGAGCATACTTTTCTAAATAGCTTTCTATGCACAAGATAGTGAAACAGCCACATTGAGGCATCCGCTTCATCACTGATCTTTTAGTGTCTGCAGCATTAGGCTTGAATTACACTGCACTGTATCACTTTGAATTTTTTTATCATAGAATCATTAAGGTTGGAAAAGATGTCTAAGATCATCTAGTCCAACCGTCAACCCAACACCTCCATGCCTACTAAACCATGTCCCGAAGTGCCATGTCTACATGTTTTTTGAACTCCTCCAGGGATGGTGACTCCACCACCTCTCTGGGCAGCCTGTTCCAATGCTTGACCCCTCTTTCAGTAAAGAAATTTTTCCTAATATCCAATCTAAACCTCTCCTGATGCAACTTGAGGCCATTTCCTCTCATCCTATCACTTGTTACTTGGGAGAAGAGACCGACCCCCACCTCTCTACAACCTCCTTTCAGGTAGTTGTAGAGAGCAATAAGGTCTCCCCTCAGCCTCCTTTTCTCCAAGCTAATCAACCCCAGTTCCCTCAGCCGCTCCTCATCAGACTTGTGCTCTAGACCCTTCACCAGCTTCGTTGCCCTTCTCTGGACACGGTCCAGCACCTCAATGTCTCTCTTGTAGTGAGGGGCCCAAAACTGAACACAGCATTTGAGGTGCGGCCTCACCAGTGCCGAGTACAGGGGGATGATCGCTTCCCTAGACCTGCTGGCCACGCTATTTTTGATACAAGCTAGGATGCTGTTGGCCGCCTTGGCCACCTGGGCACACTGCCAGCTCATACTCAGCTGGCCGTTGACCAGCACTCCCAGGTCCTTCTCTGCCAGGCAGCTTTCCAGCCCCTCTTCCCCAAGCCTGTAGCGTTGCATGGGGTTGTTGTGACCCAAGGGCAGGACCCAGCACTTGGCCTTGTTGAACCTCATACAATTGGCCTCAGCCCATCGACCCAGCCTGTCCAGATGCCCTTTTGTTTGTTTGTATGCTTTATGAAGGGGTTTAAATTGTACTTAAATGACAGTATATTTTGTAAACTTCTGCCTTCCTAGAATGTCAGCTCCTTTGGCTTTATTCTCTCCATTTTTTTGGATGTGCCTATGTTTAGTTATTCCATGTAAAATAAATTTGTTAGTTGTATAAAATTTGTGTGCTACAGTGCACTGTAGCCGAGCTTCTTTTCCTCTGAACACAGGAGGCCAGTGCTGAAGGAAGCAGGAGTGATGCAGTGAACTTCAGACAGGTGCTGCATAGGACACCTGAACCATTGAAACAGAGCTGGAAGGCAGGAGACACATGCCTGCATGCCTTTGCAGTCATCAAGGGAAAGACATACTGATAGTTGTTAAGGGGAAAAAAGAGGGGGAAAGGATTTACAGTGACAGTAGTACACCAGTAGTGTAGAGCAGCATGGCATGCTGCTCTTCGGATAATTTTTTTCTTATTGTTTTATATGCTGTTCCTTTGATAAGTAGTTTGTTTTTCAGATGTCACTGAGCATCTGAAGGTGGAGGGTTATGTCTGTGTGTGGACACAATAATTGTAAAAATCAGACCTTTGGTATTTAGATGGGAAGGGGCAAATACAGCAACTGGGTGTTCGTTAACCTCATAGTCCATATATTCAGTGAATTGCCATTTTGTAACTGAAGATTTTAACCTAGTTTCAGCCACTCTTTTGAAGAGGCCAGGATGCCAGAGCACCTTTGGACTTGCGGGTGAAGCCCTACTTTTACTGCCTTTTTCCTATACGACTGAGGATGCCATCATTTCTGGAAACAGCAGTTGACTGAATATCCAGATGACTTTTTCTGTGATTTTGTAAGTAAGTGACTACTTCTACCATATGGTGGAAACATTTCTTGAAAGGAGGACAGAGTTGGTGGAGTAAAACGAAATGCTCCAACATCCCCATCCAAAATAGTACCTTGGCAGAGCATGACAGAAATAGGATGTTGTTCAAATTCTTCTTTCTTTCCAAGAAGCTATTAATGTTGAGCATCGTAGACGGAGAGCCTCACCTGGTGTTTTACATCCTGCCATCCTACTGGGCTTCCTTCTCTGCTGCTTGTTCCTACTCTCCAGCTCTTCTAAAGGAAGACCGTGAAGAGGCTGAAGCTGAACAGTGTATCTCACAGTGTCATTCCCGAATCATCCTCACTTTATCCCCAGCAAATCTGACGTAGGCTAAACCTGAACTGAATGAATCTGTCCAGAGGACTTCCAGCATAAAAGGATAAAACATGTGACCAGTGAAGAGCTCTCCAGAGCCTATTACTAGTCAAAACTTTTTTTTCTTAGATTATAGTATTTTCCAGTCAATTCGCCCATTATGCAGCTTTTTATGTGTGCATAATGGGAAACAATTAACTATCAGTGAAAATCCCAATAGCCTTTTGGTAACTGAAATTTCAGATACATCTTGTGGCAAACCTAAGCCATGGGTCCGTTGAGAAAGGCTGAACTTTGCCATCCTCTTCGTAATGGGCTGTGGTGCAACAGAAATAGTTGCTGCAGCTTTCCAGTCCTGGAGAATACCCTGCTGGCACACTGTTCCTGTGCTTAGGATGGAATTAGCCTTATTAATACAACGATTTTATGAAGCAGGGATTCCTTGTCATAGCCCTTGTGGCCTACTGACGTGTTTAGGACTTCATTTTGCTCCTCTAACTTATAAAGGGCTAATACAATTTCTGTGCATCTCTCCATATGTATATGCATGATAAGGTCCTTTGGAATAGTTGCATACCGCTACCCCAGCTTTATCTTCCCCTCTCTAAACAAGCCCCGCTGCCTCCATTTGCTGATCATCTGCCTCAGGCCCCGATTATCTTCTGGACCCTCTTCCCTTCTTCCTCATGCCTCTTGAACTGGGAGAGGCCTGAAAATGGTCACAGTGTGGCCAAACTGGGGTGAGTCAGTGGGGATCATCCTGTGATCTGCTGGCCATGCTCCTTTTGATGTAGCCCAAAGTGTGGTTTGCTTTTTTCACGCCGAGACCGTGCTGGTGGCCTTGCTTTTGCCGGGGTCTGTTCCAAACACGCCGTGCCGTTGGGTTGCTTCTGTGTCTTTCTCCAGTTGAAAAACATGTTTGCATGACTGCAGTACCACTTGGGGTGCTGAAAGCTCTAGATCTGCTTCAGTCTAAACTCGTGATCATAAAAATGCTGTGTGTTTGTAGAACAAACCTTTCTTGTGGAATACTTATGTAAAACTGTATGAATATAAGCAATGGTTAGCGAATTCATCTATTTGAAAAGACGGTACCTTAAATCATATATAAAAATCACCACAATGGTCAAATACTCCTAATGTTAAATCTTCCTTATTTTAACTCCTGATCCGGCTCAAACTCAGGTTTTTTCCCATCTTTACCATGGATCATTGATCATTGTGAGTCTGTGCTTTGGAAAAGTACATAACTGGCTTATATAGAAGTACTTTTGCTAATGCAGTTTTTTGGCAGAGTGAAGAGTATCCTTTCAGGATAAAACTTCTTTGTTTTGAGGTTTTCAATTCTGATGAGTGGAAAGATTGAAAACCTTTGGGAATTAAGCATAGCTTTGTTTTATAGCTAGCAGGGCATGAAAATTACAAGCCGAGGGAAGGAGAAGGAGTAGTTTCTAAAATGGACCATTGGCAAAACCTCCCTGAAAGAAGATTTTATTAGAGTTGTAATTTCTCTGTCATTATCAGGTGTTACTTTGAACACTAGTGATATCAAGCAGTAATAAAGAGAGGTAAAAAGGAAATATAAAGATTTTGAAAACATTTACAGTACGGTGAAGTATTTAGCCTAATTTGCATGCTGCTAATAGCCACTATTAAGGAACACAGAGCTTTACAGTAGCTTTGGAGAGGAGTTGCAAAACATTAAACTTAACAAAATTCCCTTTGATCCCTTCTACCCGTGTTTATGAACTACGCAGTACCAACCTTCAGAAGTTCCAACCTGGGCTTCTGCTGTCAGAAAGTAAGGGCAACCCCTACAGCTTGCTTACAATAATTTTTAATAGGTTTAAAAGTGAGCATGCAGTAACTAAGTCTCATTTTATTTCTTTGAAGACAACTAGGGTCTGTCTAGGTGTTCATAACTGATCTTAAAGATTGTGTGTCTGGGACAGAAAGGGAGTGTTTTCATTCCGTGATTTCAGATCATCAGGAGGTTGGAGGGAAGAGCTGACCTGGTATCTTTTCAGTAACAGAAAATTTCTGCAGGGCTGCAAAGTAACACAGTTTAAACTGATAACAATTTTCTTTACTGAAGAGTGGTTATTAGCCCAGGAGCAAAATCTTCCCCGCCCCTCGGTGGCTATCGCTTTAGGAACCTGTGTTTGGAAGAAGGAAGAGGTTTTCTCCAGCAGTTGGCATTTGAGTCAGTTTGGGAGGGTGTTTAGGTGAACCCTGAAATACTTCCTGGTGCTGTGATCGGTGTGAATGTGGTATTTGTGTGTCAGCACCCCGTATCTCAAAATTCTTTTGTCTTCGGTGATGTGTCACAAGGATCAGCTGGGTGTGTTACAGAAATACTCTGTCAGGGTTTTGTTAATGTGAGGAATTGCTGAGCTGTTTCCATACCGTGTACCTTGTAGGGCTTCATTTACTCAGTAGTTCATCTCCCCATGTCGTATTCTAGAGTTTTAAACCCTTGGTCAGGTCTTGCCAGCTTCTATTTAGAAAAAAGGAGGAAGTCTGCAGGACGTGGGTTATTTTCACTGTTAACCCTAAGCCCAAACACAAAACAGGAACTCTAAGTGGGCACGGAGGACTTCCACAGAGGTAGCCAGGAATATTGAATGGCCAGCTTGATGTACGTACAGGTCAGCTAGTAGCAACGGAGGAAGAAGAAAAACTCACAAACCTTTTCTAGAGCAGGAAGGCAGTGACTAAAAGGGGCCCCATTGCCCTAGCAGACACTATCTCATCATTCCTCGCTGACAGGAGGGTGGCTGTGCCCCTCCATCGCTTCTTGTCCACCCCAGGCACTGGGGCTGGATGTTTTCCCACTGCTGTCAGGACAGAGAGTGGACTCCATTTGTGTGCCATGAGCCTGGCAACAGAGAACTAGACAACGACTCTGTTTTTTCCATACGGAACCCTTCCTTGCAAACCAAAACTGAGTGCGGGAGTAGAATGGGAGGAGCGAAGATCTGGTAGAAGTCCTCTGGCAGCCAGGCAGTGTCCCAGCTGGAGACCTCGTTTTGTTTCTCCGTCTTTCACGGGAGGTACCATTGAAAGGGTTCTCCTTAAAACTCTGCTAGTTCACCTGTGTTCTGCAGTTGTCTGAGTGTCACACTACGAACACATGATTTAATGAGTAACCAGAATTTTAAGCAGATTATACAGACAGTTGAAAAACACAAAAAAGCCCAAAGCCTCAAAATAGCTGTTTTCAATTTTCACTGCTTGAATAGAGTTTCAGAAGGATTTAACCTTTGTTCTTTGATCATGGCACAAAAGAATATACACATGCAAACGAGGAGGCTGAGGTAATGATTATATGCAAAGATGCTGCTAAGTATATAATTAAAAATGCCCCGTGAGACACCCCCAAATTTTGTATGCTAATTTTATTTTATACTGCCATGTAGGGGAGGGATGAATTCACCTCTCCCACGCACTCTTTGCACCTGTTTTGTATAATGGACAGATTCAAAATCCATCTTTGCAAGAAGTCTGCTCCATATTATTCAGATAATATTATGCAGTATTTGTTAACCTAAATCTTGCCCCCCTCAGATACTTCAGTCTAGACTAATTGGCTGCAGTACTTAGCATTTAAATTATCAAGCAATGGGGTCTGTGAAAATTGATCTCCCAACGTTTGATACTAATTCTTTGTTTTCTGCTTCTTCACTGAGAAAATTGCAGCAATTGTTCTGCAAAGCCTGAAGCGAAGGAAATAAACATACACTTACGGCCACGCTTACGAACATCAGGAATAGATTTTTATTTTACGGCATCGTTATTTTATGTGATGGGATGCTGAAACCAGGAATTCTCTAACCTTAGAATTACAAAATATCACATTGTAACACACATCACATAAAGTTATATGCCAATGAAGTATGTAAAGATGAAAATATTATTGATGAACCAAGGCAATTCTACAGTAGTCCTTGTAGTTTCTGTCCTGTCACCAATATTTTTGTTCTCCTACTCATAACTTCTACATTTTTTTTCCCCTAACCCAACTTGATGTCTCTTTACATTTATACATCCTGCAGAGTAAGGCCTTGATACCAGCTGAGAAGTCTGCGGCAATGGAAAGACTAATAATAGAATTTCAGAATATAATACCAGAAACTCCGCAGACGGTGTTGCAGTGAAATGCAATAGCCAGGTTTTTCTACTCACAAAGGTGGGAAATTTAGTTTTGCTGGGATTTTCTTTTTCCCAATCCACAAGTTGCTGCATTCTTTTGAAATAACTTCCCCTGTAAAACATACTTTTCTTATAGAATCCAACCAACAGAAAGCACTTATGTGTGCTTGAGACACTGCAGACATACATTGCTGTTCATCCCAGACAGGAGCATTTCTCAGAGCTATTAGCTAACTGCTATTAGCAATAGCACTGGTAGTGCATGTGTTCCTGGCTTCTCCATCTCATATACCCATTTTCAGGAAAGAGAGGTAGGGTTGAGGAGTACCAGATACACTTATTGATCAGCAGTGTCTAAGATTATGTCTAGATATCAGAGTGCTTCTGTGACGCTGTTAGTTGCATGGGTTCCAACGATGAATGCATCTTAACAAAACGGCTACTTGCACTGATAAACTCAGACAGGGAAATAAAAAAATTGCCTTCTGTAACTGTGGCATTTAGCAGATACTCTACTGACTGTAGTCAGAGCAGATTTCCAGGTGAGATTAGGTCTGAGCCGTGAGCTTTGTATTTGGGAAGGGGATTCCGCCAAACCTTTTGGAAGCTTTATCAGAAAAGGAAAGGGGCCAGCTGCCGAGCCAGGAGTCGCAGAAGAGGAGGACAGGCTGTTGCACTGTCTGCGGTTACCTGCTAGGTAGCTCAAATTACTGCTCTTCAAGTTGAAGTATCACCAAGGAGCCGTGCTTCTGCACTAGGTACTGTATGTTACAAAACTCAGTTTTATTTCTAGCCCTTTATGACTGAGTAAATGCCTCCCTTTGTCAGTTCAATACTTCTAGTGTTTTGTGCCATTAGTTATATACGTGCATTTCATTAATGCTGCTGGCAGTTAATCTAAGTGGAAGAGCTGCAGTCCGTCATTGCTACATCTCAGATGTCTGGTCAAAAGGCTTTCGTGTTCCTTGTTTGCTATATTCTCATCCGGCACAAGATCATTGTGCCTGCAGTACACTGTTGGCATTGGGCTGCCCCATAATAAGGAATGATTTGTCACTGGATCACTTGAGGTAACAGGCTGTCTTCTCGCACGGCGCTGGATTTTCAGCAACGTGGTCTCTGTGAGGAGCCAGCTCTGTGCTGTCCCTGTAGCTTTCGCAGGGCGTGGGGGAGGCTGTGGGAGGGATGCGAGGACCGGCCAGGCACTGGGCAAGGAGGCAGGAGCCAAAGCAGGCATCTGGGCGCTGGTCCCCGAAGGCTCTGGGTGCCCTGTTGTGTACACAGCGCGTGGCTGGGGCTTTGTGGGCTCTGGAGGAAGCGGCCAGCTGCAGGACAAGCTTTGGTTTGTGAATACAGAAAAGAGAAGGCAAAGGAGCGTGGGTGTTTCATGCACTGGGTAGCTGTAATTACAGATTTGGATTCCTGGCAGCACTGAATGCAGTGGAGGAGCCAGGGCCAGATGGGCAGAGTCTCCTGAGGTCTACCAGAAACTGTTTCAATGCATTTTCCCAATATCAATCACCAATTTGTGTAACTCTTCCCCCCCCCCCGCCCCCCCAAATAGGAGCAAATAAATATCAAACTCACTTGCCTCACACAGCATCTCTTCATTATTGTTAAAACAGTGGCACATGAACAGAAATTGGAGTGACTCCTTAATTTATCTGTGACAACCGCTGTTTATTTCTTGGGGAAAGAGGGGGCGTCTTCCTTTGTAAACATTTCAGCTATCTCCCTAGATGTACTGCTTTTCTGGCCCATGCCTCTGCAGCATATGAGCGTCTTGCAAATAATAATGTAATTACTGTTGTAATGGAGCTCAGGTAATAGGTAATGGAAAAATGCCATTATTCACAGCCAGAGAGCAAAATCCAAAGGAGAGGTGATGTGATTACTTAAGGTTGTACAGGATGTTCATGCAAGAAAAGGGTTTTGAACTAGCTTTGATAATTTTGTACCAGCCTTTTCTGGATCAGTTGTGAGAAGAAGGCTTAATCCTGTCCATTCTGAAGGAAAGCTTTGCCATCCATTTCAAGATTCACTAGGAATGGCCTTCATTTAATTCAGTTTTATTTATTAAATCTAAGGTTTGGGCACATGCTGTGGAAGATAACCTAAGGTGTAGACCACCAATATGTGAATGAACTGCCTGAGAACCTGCTCTGCCCTATGAGAAATGCAAGTTTTCTTGTTCCGCCTGCTTTCTGGTTTCTGCCATGCCATGCAATGTACTCAAGTGTTGCTGAACTCATGAATTCAGTGCAACAAATCCTGTACCAATGTACGTGCATTCACTCTTACACAGAAATACAGTTTTAATCACATTTTTAAACTAGAGCAGAAAAAGTAATTTTTGGAGTATGTTATTTGTGGGTTTTATGGAAGACGGTTTTGCTTTTTTGTCATTACTGAAGACCATTTGTTTTTTTTACACAGCAGTGACTCTAACAGAGTATTGACTGATGTTTTGGCGAAATTCTCAGTGAGCCACAGCAAATTAATTATTTCCTCTTCTTGAGTATTATGTACTGATGCTGACTGCCATTGAACTGTTACTGTAGATCAGCGGCTAACAGAAGGATTGAGTATGTATGTGACCACTAGATAGGTAATGGAGGATATTCCTTGATGAAGGCTGCTTCTGTATTTACTGTCACGTTGGCAACCTTCCTGACCTTGCTTGGAGTGCAGTCCTTGCGGCAAATGGCCAGTGACTTCAGCAGGTGGGGGTTTGACCCTGTGCCTTTTCCTTTTTGGTTTACTTCCCTGTGCTCCGGTGGTTATGTGAGAATCTCACCTCCCCCCCTTAAGCAAATCAATAATCCTCAAGGTGTGGGGAAAATTTTGAAAATAGGACTTTGACATATGCTAGAAGTTAAGAAGCAAGGGAGGAGGAACTTGAGCATGTTATATATCAATCTCATAATTTGGAGGCTGAAGCCAAGATTATTTTTTAATGCTGACAGTAGCAGTATTGCAGCACATAAAATAAAGTAATTGCTTTCTTATTACTGATGTTAGGAAATTTTAAAAATTAAGTTTCTCAATAAAAAAATGTGGAAATCCTCATTCAGCTTTGGCTATACTGCCTGTGCTTCTGATCCTGGCAGGGTGGCCAAGATAAATAGAGCTGTGCTGTTATGTGAATGACCCGTTTGTGGCTGAAAGAATTGGCAACAGTGTTATGAATCAATTTGCATGAAGGAATTACTGTGAACATCTAATTAATAGAATTCAGGCCATTTTAGTGTTCAGAAATAGTATAGGAACAAAATATTTTCATTGTTTTCCCTTCCTGCCTGCCACTTGTAATTGTTTTTCACAAGTTTTTGTGCACAGTTTAAATCCTGGGAATAACTCAGGAATAATTCATTACACCTGTTTCATAGGATGGTTAATCTTTATGATTCAGAGAGACTGGCTATATAGTCAATGCCATAAATAACATGTTATTTCTCTTTTCTTGATCAGATGATTGTTCTGCAACACCTTATAGTCCATGATTGGAGAAACCATAGCCATCAGCTCAACTTTTGCTTTGCACAAACATTTGAATAGAATACTTTTCGATACAAACAGACTGAAGAAGTAAATAGAAGTGTTGCAGAAATCAAAACAAAAATTCCTAAATTCTGTAAAAGATTTTCCTTAATACTGTCTTGAGCAATCAGTACCAAACTCACTATTTTCTGAATGTTCCATAGAGTCACCTTCTTTCCTGATGCGGGTCTGTAGGCTAGAATATCATTAATTGATGCAGTGAAGCTGATCAGCTTAAAACATCAGACTCAGTCTAACCTTCTGTGGCACTCCCGTTACCGTCTTGTTCGAGACTGGGCACAATATTGTAGAAACGTTGTCAGAAATGCCAGATAGAGGGAAATAATAATTTCCATAAGCCTGCTGGCTACACTTGCTAATACAGCCCACGTGCAGCCATTGTTCTTTGCCATAAGGGCATACAGCTGACTCGTGTTTCCCACTTTGGTTCAGCAGAATCCTCAGGTCTTTTTCAGCAAAGCTGCTTCCTTGCCAGTCAGTCCCCACACCATATATTTGCTTAGGGTTATTCCATACGGGATGCAGGACTTCACACTTGTCATTACTGAACTTTAGGAGGCTCTTATCAGACCATTCCTCCAGTCTCTTGAGGTCCCTCTGAATAACAGCACTGCCCTCTAGCATATTGACTGCCAACTTGGTACCATCCACTAACTTGCTGAGGGCGTACTCTGTCCCACTGTTCAGGTTATTCATGAAGACATTCAACCGTATTGGCCCCAGTGTCAGTCCCTCAGAGACACTGCTGGAAACGGGCCAACTAGTTGGAGTTTGCACCACTGGGCACCGTGCCTTGAGTCAAGGATACAGTCAGTTTTCCACCCGCCATGCCCACTTTTCTAGTCCCTGTCTCACCGGTTTGGCCATGTGACTTAAAGAAAAGATCTGTGTCTCAAATAAGGGACTCTTAATCCTCTGCCCTTCTCCTCCCACCCCCAAAACCTGCTCCAAACAGTAAGAAAAAGTCCTAGTTGAAGTTCATGAGAAAGCTAACTCTAGAGAAATAATTCCTTTTGTAGTCATGTTACCTGCTTGATGATGGGTGCTCCCGATACGGCATGTACACCACAGTCACCATACCATCTGGTTGAGAGTCAGGTCCAGGATCTTCATCAGAGACCCCAACTCTCCAGCTCAGGTATGCAGGCACACTCAACCCAGTTTGATCTCCCTTTTCTTGGGTGAATACTAATTTACGCGTCATCTAGCAAACGGAGATTATTTGGGCAGTCATTAATCAGTAGATCTGGTTCATCACTAACATGACCTCTTTGAGTTTATGTGTCCATCCTGCTGATTACAGGGACAGGGCTCGGGTTGCCATCGCTCCTTCCCTTCAGCAGCTGTTCCCAGGGCTGGGGCTCATCACTAATCGCCTTTGCTGAAATGAATGGGCAAGATAGTGACTAAAAGTAGGTGTTGTTGCTCAACACTGGGGGCAAAAGCTTTGAGACCAACATGCATGTGGACACATTTAACACTATATGATAGAATAACGATCATATGAATATTTCACACAGCGTATGTGATTTACAAGTACTGAGCAAGAAATTTTGGCTGAGGAGAGTTTAGGAAAAAACAAGTGTTTTCTTTCAGTCTATTTAAAAAGTATTGCCCATTATTACCTTTATCTGCTTACATTTTATTTCTTCTGGTCACTTTGACTCCCCTTCTCCATTTTCTTTCCGTTATTCTTTACATTACTTCTACCATCATTTGTAGTCCTCCTGTTAGGAACAGGGTGTGTGTTTTAAAATACAGATTATTCTGTTAACGTATGGGTGAAAGGGTTGCAGCTGTTTGCCATTTAGGTATTCGAACCATGAAGATAGTCCAAGGGCAGGTATCTACATTTCTTGTTAACAGTCTACTCAAAACCTAATTTAGGATAAGATGAAAACTTTGGTTGAATCATAATGGACTGCAGATCAGGGCTTGCTGGAGCCATTTCGGTCAATTATAGCAAAATGAAAATGCTATCGCTGTTTATGATATCAAATAGCTCTTGCTTACTATGGTAACTTGGTAACTATGCGGCAGAGCTCAAGTTTATAATAGAGCAAAAGCTCTCTGGAATGTTAACAGTCAGAAATAGATACCTCTGGACACTCGGACATGCCTGTAATTACCCAAACTGTGTTTCATGCTTCAAGAAAGTCACTCCCTGGGTGTGTCACTTCAGGATTTAACTGAATGGTTCAAGGATAGACATCCGATATTTTTTCTTTTTTTAATATAAAGTACAATGTGTAAAATTTAAGCATCAAACATTGAAATAGTGAAATTTAAAAAAAACCCAACATTTAGATTGTCAACCTAACAGCAAAGACTTTACAGGAAAATTAAAGCTGGCTAGGCATGAAGAGCTTTTAGATTCACAATCCATTTGGAAAGTGTTTTATTTGAAAGAAAAGGAAAAAATGAGCAAAAAAATTTGTATTTTTAAAGACAACATATTTGAATGCAGTAGAATATAGACAAATATAGACCAGGCTGTAAATTAGACCAGCGTGGCTACTTTTTCTTCAGATGGAGCTGGAGCACTGGTCCAGGCTGCTGGGGTGGGGTTTCCCGGTAAGAGTACACAAGTGGTGCCCCAAACACATGATTTAGGGAAAAAGAAGCTGTGTTTGGGAAGACTGTCATAAATAGTTTTCATTAGTACCTACACGTTTGGTCATCTTTGTATGTGCTGAAGAGCACAAGTATCTTAAGTATTTAATAAATACATTTTAGAAGTTGGAGAGATGGGCTTGGACATGCTGCATTTCAGTGCAAACAAAACAAAGCTCCCGAAGAATCCTGTGCATGCTTTGTCCTTAAATCTAAGCACTGTTCTCTTTGAGTCAAATAATTACCGTTTCCTTGGTGATCTTCACATGTCAAGCACTGAAGATTTAACTTTTTGTTAATCCTTCTCTCTTGTAAAGAAAGTATTCTTAACAAGAATCAACAGTGTGTGCCAAGGGCGTGTTATTAAATAACGGGTGGTCCAAGTGTAGGCATCTGAGGTAGGGTATCCAGAGTTTTTTGCTTAAACAGGCACTTACTGTACTTACTATATTTACTTACACATATTAGAAGTTACTAGAAATTCTGTGTTCCCATTTTATTATTAAAATAAGGAAAATTTCCATATACTGGTCTGTGAGATTGTGTCTGATTTGCAAAGTTAGGAATCTGCAGTTATTTACATGTACCTAAAAAGTGAAAATAGGGGAGCTAAAAGTTTGTATATGTATATGTAATTTCTAAAACCCATGTCTTTTGTTTATTAAGAAGTTTTACTCTTTATAGAATCGCTACTTATGAATTCTGATTTTTTTCTATTTATCTGCAAGCAGACTTGAGTCCTCAGCTGTTCACGTGTGACTCTATTCTCTTTAAACCCCAGGAACACCACAGTAGTCCTATTAAAAACCCTTAGTGCTGTGTATGTCCCGGTGCAAATGGAGGGATATTCTGTGCAGGGATATTACTGTTCTTGACATAAGATGGAGAGGAACAAGTTGAGTTTGAGTCCAGGCGGAGGCCTAGGTGCTGGCTGTTGGGTGAAAACACGTTTTATTTTGCAAAGGAAGCAACCATAATATGGTAGTGTCTGAAATCCTTCAAGTACAAATCCAATAATGGTAATCTTATAAAGTACTTTTTTAGTGCAGATACACCTTTTACTTTCACTATGTTGTTTGTCCTTATGCCTGGCACAAAAAATGTGGCCAGAAATTGAGTTAATCAAGCTGTTGGCAGCTTGGAGAGTATGCAAAGAGGAAGAAAGGTACATGAAAATGGAAAGTGGGACAGAAATAATTTTGTCTCCCAGACATGACAAGACGTGCTATCTGGACTGAACGGCTTGCAACCTAAATTTAGGTAATGAAAAGCAGCAGTCGAGAGAAGAGGAAAAGAGAGGGCAGCGGTGCAAAAGTCATGCAGTGTGTTCATCCACATAAGCGTATGCTCACACCTCCATGGGCTGTGAAGGTGTGGACTCTGAAGATAAGTTGCAATTGTGGTGCTTTTTGAAATATTTTCCCTTAAATACAAGGAATTTGGAGTGAGATTTAGAGCCAGAGCAAGGCAAAGGGAGGCGGAAGGTCCAGGGGTCGGAGGTGGTAGAGCAGGTGGGTGAAGGCTGGGAAGGGTTGTCTCTGCTGTCTCCAGGGAGCTGAAGCTCCCTGCCGGAGAGGCCAGCTGCAGACCTGGCTGGAGGGCCGGGGAGCAGGCAGAGCTGGGGGGTCTGGCTTGCCATGCGGCCGCCCTTCGTGGGAGAGACCGGAGAGCCGGGCAGGCCAGGCGGGCCCTGTGCTCGCCTCGCGCTCTGCCCACAGGATTTCTTATTTTCATCATCTTCATGACTGGGGAGGCCACCTGAAACGTTGGATAGAATGAAATATGGGACCTTCTCGTATGGATGCTCATCACATCAAGCAGGGTGTCAGAAGGAGAAATGAGAGCTGACCTGATTTTGTCGTCACATGCAGTACTGGGATGCATGCCAAAACAGACCATAAATATGGTCACATTCATGTTCCAACATGCTAAAAGCAGAAATACTTTTAATGGACTTGAGGAGTCTGTAGGATATTCTAAGTCCGAAGAAATTTGGACCCATAAATTTAGTTTGAAGGCGACTCTGTCGTGTGGTGGCTCTGCCCTGGGTGTGGAGGGGGAAGATGCAGAGACCTCCTGCATTTGGTTTTTTCCCCCTACCTTTCTTCCTCTGCCAAGTTGGACATTTAGATGCTGTATCCCAAAGTAGTCCCCCCCGCCCCGCTGATTTTTCAACCAGTTCAGAGCCCAGACGCCAGCTATTCCCCACTTCCTTCCCTTAGAGAGAGCTTGTGAGGAGGTTTCTGCTAGGAACTGGGACTGGGCAAGCAGTAGAAAAGATGCTGAACGTAGTTTAATTTTGTGAAGCTCATACTAAGAGGTGCCATGTAATTAAGTCACCATTGTCTTACATAAACTACGTCGGTTGTTAATGGAAACATAGTTAAGTGTGACAGGATTTCTTTTGTTACGTATTCTGTGTATTTATGTGGCCTTGCAAAGACAATAAAAACTGCTGGACATGTTCCCCATCCTGTGAAGTAAGGCCCTCTTAGTTATTTACTCTCAGATCATCTATATCACAGGACTCACTTTACTTTTTTTGTTCTGTCAGCCAAACATAATTCAGCTTTTAAGACCATCTTGCAGTTGGAATAGCTCCTCTCTCCTATTTCCTCTCTCTTTACTAAGCCATCAGATGGCAGCAACTCCATCATTAATTATCAGAGATGGCGGAGCAAGTTTACTTCAATATCTTCTTTGAAGCTCACCCAAGAGGAAGGCAGCAAAGGCCGGGGCAGCTCCACGGGTGGCACTCGCAGCCCCGAGGTGCAGAGCCAGCTCCCCGCATGCAGCCAGCGGCACCGGCCGTTGGCTCCCGCCTCGCTAGCAGATCCTTTGGAAACGTCCCCTGTGAGAATACCTTCCTAGCAGCCAAACAGGAGCTCCTGGCAGAAGGATGATCTGCGTGTGGCACGGAGAGGTGTGGTGCTTTGTGTGCCGTGCTGTAGGTAAAGGTCTTCTGTAATCACCTCTTAATTATATTGCATTTAGCTCCTGACCTGTTTTCTTGGAGCCTCTAGCCAGAATTTGATGTTCACTTTCCTATATCCATCTGATAAATGGCGACGTAGATTTTTTTGTTAGAGACACTGGCTGATTTCCTTCAATCATCTCCTGCTGCAATTACTGATTTCTTAATGATGAGAAATGCTTGACTGATACGTGGTTGGCAATCTGATACCCGCTTGTAATTATGAACTAGCAAGATTATGCTTCCTTAACATTCGTGATCTTTAAAAGAATAATCTTCTCCCAGTCATCTTCTCAATTAGGAAAAAAAGTGAAATAGTGGCAGGATTGAGGAAAGGCTGTTCCAAAAAGCATTGCCCTGGGGGATCTGGAGGAGCTCTGTACTGAGAGCTGAGCTGCTTTTCTTCTTCCATCTCCAGCAGTGGAATTCAGAAGCACATAATTTAGGACATTAATATTTTCCTTAGGTATATATTTCATAAAATAGTGGAGGCCCTAGCTAAATTCTTAACTTGCTGCTTTAGTTTTCAGGGTTGGTATACAACACCTCATATAATTTGAGACGAGTTCCCGCATACCATGAGAGTATGTTTAGATGAAGTGTGTAGATAGACATGCAAGCAAACGTAGTAGTAGATTAATTGCTCTGGGTTTTCTTTAAGCTATCATCCACGATTCCTTAAAGCTGTTGTGCGTTTACCACAGCTCTTGCCACAAGTGCTCTCCAGCTGCGTTGACGGAGCCCCAGTTCCTGCTGCCAGAAGGGAAGCGGTGGCTGGCTGCGTTCCTGGGCAGAGCCCCCTCCCCTGCCTGACTGCAGGTCTCAGGCTTTATGCAACAAAGCTGCCTGAAGAAGGTTGCAGGTCACTTCACCAGCATTAACCCGCGCACTTTTCACACCTCCGGCAGCACGGATAATCCATGATGCGATAAATTTGCTTCTGCAAGTCATATTTTTAAGGAACGCTTGAGCTGAGCCCAAAAGAATGAACGTACGAGCCCAAAAGAATGAAACCCTCTATGGCCAGGGACTGTGGCAGGCAGAAAATCATTCTGCTGTTAATAGTTAGTTGTCATAATGGACAAGGTTTAGCTCCTTTCATCATTGGAAAACCAGCTGTGTTCAATTTTTCCCAAGTCACCTGTCCTCGAACTGATAGTGCAGTTCAAGGCTGCAGCCTGGCAGCCTGTCTTCGCGAAACGTGGTGACTCTGTGGAGCTTGCAAAAAATAGATGAACTTGCGTGGTGGGGCTTTTTCGATTTTTTGTGGACACCTAATTATTTTAATAGATCTGAATTAGAAAGGACAATATATATAAAAAAATACATATATGTATGATATATATATATAGGTATATTCCCTTTCCCTGTTAAGTAGGAACTGAGTGTTGCAGTTCTGTAGAAGCACTGAAATAAGAAATGGATCTACTTGTTTACTAGTTCAACTGTTTGCTAATTTATTGTTTTCCCTGGAATAAAATAGATTTCCAGTTTTAGAAAGAGATAGGAAAGGTGGTCCTCACATTTCTGTGTTGGTATTGCTGACAATCTGGTCAATCTGCATTTAGCTGTAAAAGCATTTGATTTCCTATCAGAATAGTATCTGTGGTGACGCATCTCAGTTCAGAATATTCAACTTCTCCGGGCTAGAGGCGGGGAATGAGTTATTAGTCTGAAAAATGCTTCAAAGCAGCAAAACAGTTTGAAGCGCTCTGCCTCTCGCTAGCAAGGAGCTGCTGGAGGAGCTGCCGATTGACTTGGGAGGTGCTTTTCACCTTCAGTGCCATCAAGAGGCTGGAACTGGGTGGATGGGAGCTGAACTGCTCACTGCCAGGCTTCCCTTTTCGACGTGGTTGTGTTCCCAGTGGAGAATGAACGGTGTAAAGTGTTTCTTCAGTGGTACTGTGATGCAGGAATATGGAAAGATACCTCATCTAAAACATGGTGCAAAAGAAAGGGGAACTTCAGACCATTTACCTTCATCCAGCCTCGATTAACTTATGGATTTGTTCATAAGCATGTTAAATAAAACTAAAATCACATACAGCATCGTGAAAACTTGAACAGAGTATAATAATACAAAAAATAAACGTATATAAAATGTAATACATTTGTTTATGTTAAGAAAAAAAGAAAAATGATCAGTACACAATTAAGAACAAATACTGTGCCACAGAAATATTTGTTTTAACCAGATGGTCTTAAGCAATGCAGTCAGAGCTGTGGTCACAGTACATTAGTTTTGTTTCCATAGTAACACTAGTTTGGCAGACTGAGTTATTTAGATCTGCACTGCAGTGTTCATAACAGTCTAATCCTTATAGATATGCTTTTATTGAAATTGAAAATGATACTTAGGCAATCGTGCACACTTAAAAGTGTGCAGACATCACGAGAAGTCAGATTTCCCCAAAGAAAGAATTGGGCAGAGAAAGGTATATGTGTTTGACCAGGCAATGACTCCAAAACCAGCGGTAAAACTATTCATCAGGCTTTGATTTGTATCAGTAAATAATATTCTTTTAACCTGCCACTTTGGAAGTCGCTGTCATTCTAGGATCTGCGAAGAGCAGATGTAGCTGTGTATGTGCAGTCCACATGTACAAATGGTGTTTATTGTTTAAGTTGGCATTAAATTTGTATTAAATATAGTGTAAATAGAAATATATAAATATGAATTTAAATATAGACACAGAATATGTGGAAGCAGCACTGGGCTGCACTATGTGCTAGTGAGTGTGCTCAGTGGTAAGGGATGAAGCTTAGCTCCAACTTTTCTGTTCCTGTGAAACTTTAAAAGAAGCTAAAGGGAAAATAACCATGAGCAGTTAGTACAGAAAACAAGTTTATCAGCTAATCTTAAGTTATGACATGCATACTGAGTTGTGTTAAAGAGCTGAATTGCGCAGTGACTTCCAAGATTTCTCAGCGAAATGAATCTAATTTAGATACAGTAAATCATACTATTAGCTGTGCTAAGTTGTATGCTGTTATTAGCTGTGGTAAGTTGTATGTGGTAAGAATATGCCCCAAATAATTAAGAGTGATGGTGATTTATGAAATTTAGACTCACACAGTTTTGCCAGATGGCAACAGCCAGAATTGTAATATATTATTTATTGGAGAAACACAGACAGATACCACAGCACTTCAGGACACAGATTGGATGTCCAGGTCCATCTGCAGTTGGAAATCCCAGTTTATAGCACAACAGAAATAACTTTGTATCTTTTCTAAGCTAATTAAAGTTTGTACTGTTTCAGACGTTTATGGAAGTATTATTTCCTTGAAACATGGATAGCAAGTAAGACGATGGATTTTTGGTACACTGCCACCGAAAGGGACCTTGGCTATGGGTGCTCTAAAGCAGCAATTTTCCTTTTGCCCCTCGGCACGCCAGCAGTACCCTAATTACAGAGGGCCTTTAGGCATCCTGAAGCAGGAAAGGATTCAGAATTGGTTTAGCAAGTTTTGACAAAGGCCAATAATCTAATTAAAACCAAATGTGCTTTCCTTTTCAGCTACAAGTGAACAAATCAATTATAATTATATTTTACCTCTTACTGATCATTAAAAAAAAAGAAAAATGTTATCTTAAGATAATCTGAATGTGTCTGAAGTAGATAAACAGCGAAATTCACATTTTTAGCAATAGCGTGTTGAGCACTTCTGCAGAAAGAGAGAATGTATTTTACTGTATCAAATTATGGGCCTGTGTACTTTTTCCAGGGTCATTGGCTTGCTTTTCTTTCAAATTACAAGCGTCCAGTTATTTTTAAAGTTGTTTTAGCAAAAATAGGCTTGTAAGGGGAACAGTTTAATACTCGATGCGTCATTTCCCTCTGCCACAGCAGCGATGCTGTTCACAGTCCTTATTTAACATTTGAGAGCCCTGGACTACGCATCATGTGCCCTGCGGAGGGAGAGTCATACGGTCTGTATGAACCGAGTTTTCCATTAATCTTTGGAAATGTCTCTAACGCTGAGATTCTGGGCAGGCAAAGGACTTGCCTGAGGAAGGTTAAGGAATGTCTCCTTCTGCCGTGTCAAATCTGTTGTACGCAGAACAGTGTTTTTTCCACCTATTTTGATTGGTTTCCATAAAATTAGTATTATTTTATAAACACTAGCCTAGTGGCTGACTCTGCTTTGCATTTTGAAAGCTTGTCCCTGGAGTTACTGTTGCAAAATTGTGTAGCTGTGGATATATCCGTGAACAGCATCCTATAATAGAAAAATATATAAAGTAATTTTAAACTAAAATGAAGTAAAGTTGTAATAAAGGAAAGCATACATACCATTTTTAATATACCACATTTTTCCTGAGTGTGCGGCATATACAGAAAATGTCATGACACTTTGGAGTTATCTTGAATACGTAAGGAGCGATTAGTTTAAATCATGAACGTCAGTTGTGAAATGACGCACATAGAAATATTTTTATTTCCATTAGAAGAAACACCTAAGAAGTCAGTGACTGAAGTAGGTTAGGGGAAATTATTTTGTACTCTTTTTCATGGGCTTTCTGCTTTGCCTTTGATGTAACATTCAGTAGTGTTTACAGAAATAGCTAGGCTCACAAATAATTTATGTCCCATTGATCTTTTAGGTGATCCTGAATTAAGAAAAAATGCTTGTGGTCAGTTTTTCTGCTCCCCATATGGTTCTGTTGTTGGGTTTTTTTTACTAAAACTTTGCTTAGCAGTGGAAGAGAAGAAATTTGGGGTTAATTTTTGCGTAGGAAGTGTAAGCTAAGGAATGCGTTTCCAGTGCAAGCAATGACTATTAGTAATAGATCTGAGCTGAGAACTGCTTCGGGGGGTGTGTTGGGGGTGCAGGATCAGACTCTCTGCTGACTGTACACCCTGCCTGCCGGGCACTTGGAGGTGTTCTGTGACACACAGCGCGAACCTGGCTACCCCGTCTTCAGGTAGAGTTGCCTGACATCTGGCCAGCTCAGGGCAGCAGACTCAGCCAGCCCGCCTTCATCTTCAAAAGCTCTCAGTGGAAGTGCACCAAGTGTTTGCAAATCTGAGCTCTTAAGCGGTTTTCATATTTATTCCAGGCAAAAAGCAAGCACGAGTTGTAAAAGAAATGTCTGCACAAGGATTGCTTTAGAAACAGAAGTTAAAGTAGTCCTGGGACAAGGTGTGATTGGTGTAGTGTGTGATAGTATTACAGCAAAGTACGATTTTAATAAACAATTCTAAATACAATTTTTCACTTAAATAAGATTTTTCATTGAAAAAACCCTGTTTTTTCTAGCAAAATTTATGAAATTAAAATGAATAGTAACAAAACCAAAACCAGTTTCTTATAAAGTGAGCACACACTTGACTATTCTACTTTCTCCTGAATTGCAAAATCCTATTATAAACCTCTATTAATATGCTCTAAGTTAGAAAAAGAGGAAAAAAATCTTTTATGGGGTTTAGAAAGCACATAAAATTACCTGAATATAGGTATGCACAACCAGGTGGTGCGCAGCTCTAACACAACCAGCTCACCACCATGCTCTGATCCAGTTTCACCCCTATTCCAATAGCAGTGAACCGTTGCTAGCACCTTTAAATCCTGTTGTTTAGATTCAGTGTGTTTTGATGAAATACATTTTAATCAGGGAAATGAAGACACTGCGATTTTTGATTTGTTGCCCCTTCAGGAAGGAAAGGGCCACGTCCTACAGGAGGTGAAACTCGAATCATGCGGGTTTTGTGATTGATGGCGTTTCATTCCTGATCCAGTGCTAGCAGCAATCATGAGCTCTAATTTCGACTATACTTATCTCCCCCTCCAACAGGCATCTGTGTCTTCTGAACTTGCAGGAATAAATTTACACAGGCACGAACACTAACTTGTAGGAGTTTAGACCGTGCCAAGGTAAAAAGCAGAACTTTAAACCAAGCCGCTTCTTAGGCAAGATGGCTTTACAAGAGCTAAGCCAGCCAAAGAGACCACCAGGTGATATTTGACAAATGTATTAACTTTTAACACCTTTACATGTACTGACTTGTCCTATCTAACCACGTGAGGTGTAACAGTGCTGCGCAATACATACCATCCATAACAGCATGCAAGAACATTTTCCGTGGTGCCCTGATATCTGCTCTCAGTTTGGCTGGCAGATAACACTCGGACTCAGTTGACAGCAGCTAGCTGAAATAGTGAGAACTGGTCAATGCATCAAAATTGTTCATAACTTTTTGGCATTTTAAAGCATCTTCCTGCTATATTTTTAGGAAGAGAGGAACGAGTTGTGACAGTCATTTAGACCTTCCTCAGTGCTCAGAAATACCTATGACCTGAGCAATGTGGTGGTTTAATTAAACGATGAGATGGTATATGGAACCAATACCTCAAAGCACTTGAGCACGACTAATTTTAAGCATGTGAATATTGTGCTTGTACTTGGCTGTTGTCAGCTGAGTTGGAATGGCAGACTGTCAGACTGATAAACTGTAGCTACTGGGGTCAGCTGAGGGCTTAAAGTTAAGCATGAGCTTAAGCGTCTTTCTCTGCTGGTGCCAGTGGTGGAGCGGGAATACTGTCCTGGAGCATTATGGCCTCTGTCAGGATGGCTGTCTTGCACTTCATGTATGCTTTTTTAAAGCACTGCAGGTTTAACTCTTTTCACTTGGCCTTCTGCTTTTTCATCTCTTATTATTTTTCCAGTATTGTTATTTTAAAATAAACTGCAGCCAGTTTCCTGTTAGCTGAATGTAGGCATACACCATTTTGCTGCAGATATATTAGAATACTTATAAAATCTGTCTTATTTTTATTTCCAAACATCTCTTCACCTGCAGTCTGTGTAGAGCATTCTTTGTCTGCTTTTAGCTTTTTATCAGTAGATAGTGTTAAGTTGCTTCCAGAAGGAAAAGATGCACTATTGAGTAAGTAGGTCATGGGAACAGCCAAATGATGGCGTTTCTGCAAAGAAAGGAAGAGGAGAGTTAAGACTGGAAGTGGAAAGCTGCTCTGAAGAAAGACAGGTATCTCCTGGGATGGGGGGATGTGCGCTGCCCGCGGCGTTTCGCTCTGTAGAGCGTTGCGTTGCCAGTCAGTGCTCGCTGCGAGGATCTACTTGATTAGTTTACTGCAGATTTACTGTCATAAATAAATAAATAAATAAATAAATAAATACCTGCTCCAGTTTAGAGATTTACTCCCATAGATTGCCTTTCCTAAAGATTATACTTTTTTCTACATTTAAATGTACAAAACCTGTTAATGCGCAGTAGCGGAGGAAAAATTGTCTGTGAGAATGAGTCTCTTCCCCACCCAAGAGACCCTCAGTCGCTTTTGCAGATTAGTCATGAGAGTGGCAATAACTCACTTGAACGCACAAGGTGTAACTGCTGGAGGTTTCTGGGAGATGGAAGTGTAGTAATTGCTGTAATACTACTTTGGCTGATTTTCTTTTCTTTCAGAACTCAGGTGACAGCTTAGAGCTTTGTTCTCAAAGCCATTGGCCAAGCGTTGTGTTCTTGATACGTATTGTATTTGGAGTAACGTCATTTCTATTTGAATTATTTAAAATCTTTCTGATAAATATGTACAGGGAAATTGTAAAAAAATGTGTAAACTCAAGTTATTACAACGTGAGGCAAATTTTTCCCTTCATTTTTCTTAAAATTTTCTTCCTTGTTACCCTATTTAGAAAAAGGTTCACTTTGTTCCTAAAAAAAAAAAAATAAAATAAAAAGGCTAATGATGTTACCTTGGTGATTCAAGAATGGAAGAGCTGAATGGTACGTGGACTAAGTCTGTATACTTTAAAAAGCATGGACCAGCATTGCAAAATTTTTAAGCAAGTTGTGTTTTGGAAAGCTTTTGTACTTCATTTCTGTGCTCTATACGAGTTACAACCATCATCCGTATCTGTGGGATGGGGGAATTCTGAACTGCTGAAAATATCTGCAGAAAAGGGCTTTGTAGTTGGCTTAGTTCATACATTTTTTAAACAGAGGCTGCAGATGGAAGAATACAATATTGTCAGCCAGATGTGGCTGAATATGTATGTATGACTAAATGTACTTAAATGGTCAACAGATAACTTACATGGTCATAGATTTCAGTATATTGTATAATTAGGCAATAGTGTTTAGACCATTCCCACTATCGGAAAGTTTTCTTTAACTTAGCCCATAAAGTAAATTGCTCCACAGCAGAAGAAATGCAAAAAGTTTTATGAAAATTGGAAAACTCCTTGACTGGAAGTCAGTGGTGTGCAGAATTTGTGCCAAGGCTTTCTGTGCTGGGCTGAGATGGCTGCAGGATCAGTGACCCAGAGAGAGCCAACCCTGGGAATTTGAAAAACACACCACATTTTGACTATATTTTAGGAATCAGTTCACCTGACGTTATAAAAAATAGTAATCCGTAAAGAGCCTGCGGGGAAAAGAAATGGTCTTTTTTCAATGTTATCCCATTTTTTCCTCTTGTTTCACATTTAAATTCTAAATACATTTAACATTTCAACAGTTCATGTCAGAGATTTTAAATAATTACTACATTGAGCTAAAAATGAATTTTTAACCTCTTTTCTTTGGAAGCAAAGGACATGTAAATTTACAGTTATTTTCCTGGCCCAGTGCTGAAACACCTCTTTTGTTATCGTGAAGGAAAATAGAGAGGTTTGATTAAAACCTTGCTCGGTAATTAAATGTCTGTAGTTTTTCTCCTGTAGACATTGTTCCATTTTGGTGCTACTTGTTGTAAGGCTCCGTGGAATTTTAATAAATCCCTCAAATGAACCCCCAGACAGTTTTCAGGATTTTTATACTACATTAGCAATTACAGAAATACACTACAAAAATCATAAACGCCTGTTAATTGCAAGCATTTAATTGTGTAGATTATTAATTTAGCATGAAGAAAAAATGACGGGCTATATTCTGCTGTCTGTTGCAGAAGTCTTGCACGTATTTTTAAGTTCTGTTAGTAATTTCATTTGGAGTAATGAATGATGCATCTGTACTTGGATCTTCAACTGAACACGTGCTGAACAAATTTATTAATACACAGCCCTGCTCAGCACTAACTACTCAACATTGCTACTGAAAACCCTAAGTCTGAGAAACCTACATAGGGAAAGCTTGCTCTTGAGTTTAATGACATTTTAAGCTACGTGATGTGTAAAGGTTGTAGAATAACTTGTATTTAATGGGGCGTTCAGGAGGCGTGGGGGATTAAGGCTACTTTCGTGCAGAGGGAACTGGAAAAAAATGAGAATAAGTGGGAGGGGAAAGGCCGTAGAGGAGCGCGTGATTGCTTTGGGGTTGAAGTTGCCTCTTGAGCTAAAATTAACTAGACCTTTTTCAAGTTTTGCTTACACTTGGATACCCCATTAAATATCTATAGGATGTTTTTTGATGGTGAAAAAGCCATGGCCAGTATCAGTCATGTTTCCTGTATTCAGAGCTTGCAGGCAGCAGTGCTTCAGGCTCAGTTTTTAATTTGCTCCAAGGAAAAAACATTACTGCTGGGTAGAGAGTTGTCTGGGAAGGGCTTTAGAGACGATGGTCCATGGGACCTGCATCAGGGGGGAGAGAGCTGATGCTTTTTTTCTTTCTTGGGGCCTTCCATTCTTTCCAATTTTAACTTACAAGAGAGAACTACTTTTTAATCCTTCTCCTAGTTTGCCTCAGGCAGGACCCCAGCGCCTGCCACCTTCTCCTGCAGCTTCCTTTCTGTCACTGCGTGGTGCTGGGTGTCATTCCTGGGACCCCTCCTGCCTCTGCCTTTCATGGCACAAAATCGCTCTTCTCTTCATTTTCTCTTCTCTTTTGTACTTTTTCCCCTGCTCACGTGAAGCTGCTGAAGGACTGCATAATTTGTATAGGTTTACATGCAGTACGTAGTATCCTCCACCCATTTTGCTGCAGACACAACCCTTCTGATGAGCCTCTAGGTTTATATACCTGGATTTCCTTGAGCTTCAAGTGGAGAAGAAACCCTTTACTTCCCAGTTCTCATGTAAGGAAACAACTGAGAACTGAATTATTTAAAGCAGAAACCAAGCCCTGGCATGCAACCTACAGCTTGTGAAGGAAACTGGAAAACGGTGTTTGCACAGGCAGCAGCAAATGGAGTTGCTGGGCAGAGTGAGATCTTGCAAGGGTGATGGCAAAGTGCTGCACGGCAAGCGCATGGAAAGAAAGCGTCAGCGAAGTGAGCTGCTACAGAAAATTGATTAATCTGTGAAAGTATACAAATCTCCTCTCTACGTTGACATCTGTGGTGTTTTGCCACAATACGTGACTGTGATTACGGTACATTTTAACAAAGGCAGTGTAATTGCCAAGGACATCAAGGTTTGGTCAGCTGGTGTAGTTAGATATAGCAAGCTGTTCTTCAGGATACAAAAGTGTTTCTGCGTAGACATCTCTGTAATTTAATAAAGCAGAGACAAGTGCTTGCTAAATCAAGGTGGTAGCTTCTTTTATTTTAGGCAGGATTGCTTGTATGCTAACATTAAAGCATGAATGGTTTCAGTTCTGTTTGCAACACTTCTGTCTTAATGTGCATTAATATGCTGAAATCCTTCAGTCTGAGGTTTAGTATGTAAAAAAAAAAAAGAATATTTGTTGGATTTTCTATCAGTTGTTTTTAACTTACATAGAAAAAATTACGGTCGGGAGATGTTTTGCGGGGTGACATAACAGCTTGTACCAGACCAAAACACTTGCAAGGAACCAAGAAGTTCCTTGGACCCACAAGTCTTTTGCGAAGCAAGTATTCTTTTGGTGATCCCTGCATCTAAATGCCACTGCTCTCTGACATTCTTTCTTCCTTTTTGATGGTGCCGATGATAAGAAAACAGGGCTGTGCTGCCTTTTGAATTTCCCTTTCATCTAAGCGTGCTGTCTTCTACGTCATATGGGAGTCCTTTGTGTGGCTGGGGCATACGTGACAGGAGGACTGACTTCTCCCTTAATTAGGGACAGGCGGTGGGCGTGAAGGCTCTTTTCGTAGCTTCAAGATTGTCATACACTCCTCCAAACAAATCAGCTAGTCACCTGCTACAAAACATCTTCTCTATTTTTATGAAAGTGGATGTTTAAGGCTCGGGGAGGGGGGTTATGGTGTTTGTTATCCCTAACAGGAAGGATTGTACTTGACATAGCATAAGCATCCTCTGTCGTAGACCATGCTGGGTGGCTGGAGAGTCCTTGGTGGTGGTCAGCAAAGCTGCAGGAGGGGAGATGGAGCTCTGGCAAGTTGGAAGTGGCAAAAGGGTTTTAATTTATGCAGCCTGGACAGCGTACGGCTGCTGGCTGAGAAAGCTGCCAGGGGCTGCCCGGCGCGGCTGCTCTGCTGTTTATGGACAGCCACACTGCAAGTGCAAGCTGCAGCTCTAATTCAGCAGAATACTGCCAGTCCTTTGCAACGTTATGATTTTTTTTCCCCAAGGCTCAGCCCTTAGCTATGCATTTTACGCTTTTTCCCCGCTATGATTTGTATCTTGCATGTCACGCTGTTGGCTGCAGCGGTGTCAGCGTAGCCCGGGTGAAGGCAGAGCAGGACCAGCCTGTTGAAGCAGAGGAGGAATGTAAAACTCCTGGTAATAAAAATAGCCTGTTTTATATTTTACATGTAAACTAAACTTTGCTGTTGGTGTGGGACTTTGCCAGGTATGCATACCGTCTGCTTCCTGACCTCTGTAGGACTAATGCAAATAGCAGTTGACTTCAGATAATTTGATGTTATTTAGCTTGTTAATTTATGTCAGTCAGAAGACAGGAGGACTTTTCTGCCAGCAATAAATTAGTTTCTGGTATTGATTTACTGGTAGTGACATGGAAGAATGAGGAATGACATTTAGTATGGCTGTGTCAAAAACTATTATCTTAATATCACAGTGGTCAAATTTTAATAACAGCTGCCACGTTACTTCCCTGAATAGGGAGTACTTTCCAAAGTGTAGAAAAAATAAGTGGTATTACAGGGTAATAACGGGTGGGAAATGCCTTTTTTTATACTCCAGCAGCACTGCTTCCTTCTGGATCAGTTGGGATCGCTATGTACTACTCAGAAGAGGTTATTTTCTGGTTCCAGCAGAACTGTTGGGTCCTAGACGTGCCTTCAAGCCATCTGGCCACATCTCATTGCATTCGAAGAATGCTGCTGGGCACGTTTCACTGGGCCCCCAGGCCAGGCTGCTCTGGCTGGGGATGCTCCTGGGGGGCTCAGGAGGATGGATGCTTCCCCGCTGCAGGGTGCAGCTTTTCCTCAGAAGTGTGTAACTGGCTTCAGTTTATATAGATATTTTACTGCCTTGTAATCTTTTTATCAGAGGTTGTTTTTCTTTTCCTATGTATATCTGGCTTTCTTTTTGGAGATGGTGAATTTTCAGCACATTTTCGAATGGTTTGTTTCGTGGCATTTTGAAGAAATATGCCTACAGTGTATTCTATAAAACATTGTATGCATATTAAAAAAAAAAATCCGTGAAGGTCTTGTCTGCCAGAGATTATACAATGAGATCTTTGAGTTTGTATGATGTGTCTTGTTTGTGGAATGAAGATCCTTTGCTGTGACGCTCAGCTTTTGCAGCCGAGAGGGCTGTGCAAGGCCCATTAATTTTCCATCAGTGCAGTGTTAGTAGGTCCCAGGAGTTCGTTTATTGATGGTGGATGTTTACCATTGCCGGTATCGGGTGGAACGATCTCTCACTTCACAATATTGTTGTTGACTGTTTCTTCTCTTTTGGTGATGCTTAATGCTTCCTTTTATTTTGCTTAATCTGTTAATCCTTCAGCCTTTTTACATTTCAGAAAATACACTGAGTTTGTTGTATGCAAAACTGTTTTTTTTAAAAAAAGAAAAAAATGCACGAAACAAAAAAACCTGTCTGACCTAAAGTTACGTAAAGAAAGAAAAATGGAGAGTTTTGTGTTGCTTTGCATGTATGCATGGACATCTGTAGAGAAGACCTCTGCTGAAATTAAATAGTCTGTTACATTCTTCAGTATATTCATTTTAGTTCCATAGAAGTAAGTTAAGTATTCGTACAAGTTTTACAACTTTGTTTCTAATTCTCTATCCCTAGAAATTTGAAATAGATGCTGTGTTAAGAGTGATCTGATTGTGCTACTTATTTGCTTATCTTTCCTATGGCCTTTTACATAAATTGTGTGATTAAAGAGTTAGCTTTTCAAGAGGAAATTAATGCTAATTGTACGTAATAAACCTTGTTAATGAAATGTTCTACCCTGGTACATAAAATGAAGAGTCATTGTTGAGTTGGGTATCTGTAGTTGAATATAGTCTACTTTTAGTAATACATTTTAATATTTTTGTATTTTCTTTAGAGATGTATTTATTCTGCCACTGTAATTTATCAGAAGTTTGACTAGCAGACTTAAACAGACATCTTACATTTGTGCATTGGGAGACATTAGGCTGAGTGAGTGCACATGGGTTTTTTTTTTTAAGGTTTCCCAAGGAAGGGGGATCTGCTGCCAGTATAGTTTCTTCCAAGGTCAGGAGGACAACACACACTTGCCAGATCAAACTAGGTTTGGGAAGAAAAAGTAGTAAGCAATATGACATCTTCTTTAGGAATTGGTTGCTTTTTGAGAAAGAAAACTAGATGTGTAGACAGTTTATCAGAATAAAAAGAAATCAGATGGTTGTTCTATATGGAGTGTAGCTGCATGAATCAAAAAATCCTAAGTATTAGCAAGTGAAACATGCCCCCAAATGAGGCTTTTTCACTATACTTCCTTTCCTTGTCTTTATCTCTTATACTCTGGTTGGCAAATATTCTTGTGCTGTGATTGGTAAGTTCAAATCGGATTTATTTCATTTAACTTTAGCTGCTAAGTTCAGTCCTAGTCAGTGGATGTGGGTTGAATCATCCCTGGAGATTCCTGTTTTATAAACCTATTTTAGGATCCAGTGAATCACCAGCTGAAAGTGCCTGTCTCTTACTGCTGATTCGAGAGGAAGCATCAATCACTACTGCAGAACAGATGTCAAGCATATATATGGCTAAAATTAAGTATCATGAATCCGATCTCAGGACCAAAGTAAAAAAAACTCTACACCTTCATTTCTGAAGTGCAACAGAGGGGAAATTTTGGGTTACTTGAAAAGTGGAATCTGTAAAATCCCACCTACTCAGGCAGGTGTCGGAGAGGCCCTGGGCACAAAGCCTCCACGGGCTCGGTGGCCGCCGTCCCGCTGCCCGAAGCACCTCCCGCCCCTCCTTCCAGCAGTGCAGCTCTGCCTTTCTCCCTTCGAATACGCCTCTCACCAGGCATTTATACTCATTCTTTAATGTGTTTATGGTCCACGTAACCGTAAACTGGGAAATAACGTGGCATTGCTGCTTACGGGTCATCTGTGTTGCTTTCGTGGTTATAGGCAACCTTTGCCTTCCAGAGTTTCAGAAAAGAACTTGCTTAGTTCACTACCATTTAATGTGTCTACTTGCTTCTTTCCCAAGGTATTGATTTTGGTGTGATTTTAGTTTTTGTGGTACCGTGTCACCTAATTTTTGATATTGCATAGGACTGAAAGGGCCTCTTGAAATGAGTTGCTACAACTATTGCCCAACACAGATTTTTCCACTTTTTTGTTAGATGGGTATTTAAATGCCTTTAATAGTTTTGTAAGCACTACGTCTTTTTCTTCTTCCCTGTTGGCTGCTTTTTGTTTCCAATACAGGTATTTCTTTTTCTGTAAGATACCAAAGACGAAAGCGCCCGCAGTGGATTGCCACTGGGAGCTTGCACGGAGAGGATTATCCCGATAAACTTTAAAGTTCAAACTTTTCCATTTATTACCAGTGGGCAAATGCCTTCTCTTTGGTCCCTGCTGCCACCTTGCATTAAATAAACAGCGACAGGTGACAGCATCTCCTTCACATCTTTCTGCTGGCCAGGCAACGCATTGTAATTTGAGGCCCTAAGCATATAAAACCCAGTTTTACTCTCTGATTGCAAATTCTGAAACCATTAAATGAAATCTGTATAAAGAAAACAAGTCAACAGCCCTTTCACCTGAACCCAAACTAATTTCTTTTAATTTTCTAGTGAAGCTAACTAATGTACCAGAATATCTTGACTAAAAAAATACAACCTGAAAATTGACCAAGGCTTTTTAAAATTGCATCTCTGATGCACCTAGTATGCCTTCCACCTGAGAAATGCAGTTATTTGACTCTGCTTTGGGTTTCTGCATCTCCCACGGCAGATTTCTCTACGGTATAAATAATGTGCGAGAGAGAAAAACAAAGGGGCACATTAGGACATATTATTCAAGGAAGTGATGTGGCAAAGCGACATTTGGGTTGAATTAAAATTGTTAGTTACATTTTCTAAGTACCTGGTGGCTTCCTCGGCTGGAGTCTGGCAGAGAGCCGGCAGGGCTGGGGCGGCTGCGCCCCGGTGCCGAGCACTCGGCAGTGAAACCCCCCCCGTTTGCAGCCATGTGGAGAGCCCGGCGCGGTGGTTTGAGGCCGTGTGTGCTTGCAGGAACCTAACCGGGTGCAAAAGCTGCTCAAGAAAAGCTAAAATCTCTCTGAGGCGGGAATGAAGTCTTTGGATGTGCATAAAATACCTTGATTCACAGTCTTAAAAGTAAAATACGCGATTTCTTTTCATGACGGACTGTGAATGATTTTGATAACAGATCTATAAAGAGTTTGAGACACGTTTTAAATTCTGTTATTCTGGAATAAACCCAGGGTACGTCAAAATGCATCGATTTTTGTCGCTGTGCTGCAGTCGGAGGTGTTGAGTGAGGGCCAGTACAGGGGTGGCCGGGAGCAGTCCCCTGACACACTGGTTCTGCCTGGAAATACTCTGACCATGTGTCTGGCAGCGGAGAGGTTAAGTCCCTTCAGTCGGCTACCAGCGATCTGCTGGCAGGGAAATGACTTTTCCAAAGTTTTGCATAACGGGACCATTGAACAAGTATGTTTTGAAGCTGGTGAGGCAGAAAAGCTTTCTGCTTTAGCATTTCTGTCCTTTCAAAGACAAAATGAAAGCAGGGTGAAGCCTGGAAGGTTAAACACCTGCATGGTGAAGTGAAACATTGGCATTTCGATTGAAATCCGAATGTTTCTGCTCTTAATTCCAGTGATTGTGGTGTTTATTGTACCAACATCTGGCTTTTGTCTGTGTGTCCGCAATACTGAAGTAAGTTTATGATTTGTTTTCACGGCTTAATGCTTTCACGCTCCAACTGATAACTTCTTTTTCCTCATCCTCTTGGGGTCATTAGATATTGCCAGGTTACTCTTTTTGGTGGACTTCCTTTGTGCACATAAGAGAAGCTTACATTTTACTAATTTTTTTATCAGACTTCACAAATAATTGAACTATAATTGTTACAGATCAGCAGACAGCTGTCTTTAAATGCGCAGACCTACAAGAACATGGTTGGGCTGAACTAAAGAAATCCAGCAGCTAAAATACAGCACTGGCCAGGGCCTGCCTGATTCTGGGGCATGGTTTCTCTTCCCTCTGCAAGCATATGCATCCCCCCTTCAGAGAATATAGGATCGATACATTGAAAAGGATGTACAGCCAGCCTGCCTTGCCGAACCCCAGGCTTTGTGAGCAGCCTGTCTCGCCCACCGGGTCTGCAGGGCCACTGGCCCAAGGGGGAGGATTTTTCCTGGGTTTCATCCATCGCTCCAGGCTGTCCCATCCGCAGTGGGGCTGGAGCCCAGGCTGTCTCCTCCTTATGCTTTGTGCTGTTCCTCTGAATTAGTTTAGCCCTTCGAGAAAGAAAGTCACTGGAAAGAAGGGTCTTCTTTGGATGTCCAACATAAAAAAGATACTGGGATATGTGGGCTGCTTTTCCCATGTCTGCCTCTGTGACTGCCCTGTAGGCAGCTGGCCAGCCAGCACTTGTCTCATCAGGCTCTCATTAGGAGCCACGATGGCTCCTAATTCTTGCTTTCTAATTACATACGGCCAAAGAAAAATTTAACAGGAGTATATCTCTGAACAAGTTTTGCTTGGAATTGTGTCATTTTGCACCAGATGTGTTACAAGGAATATGGAGAGATACTGATGCCAGAACTTGCTGAAAAATAGGAAAGGGTTAAATGAACGTGGAAAACCTAAATGAGATAGGATTACAAAAAAGACTAAGAAAAATACTATTATTGACCGTATGATAGGTATAATAGAGAATAATAGCAATAGAAAATGCACAATGGAAAGAAATTGTTTTCAAAAGGATAAAGATAAATGACAAAGTAAACAATATTAGCTTCTTCAGGAAAAAATACCGAGCTGTCCTAGCAGATAAAACCACCCTACGGGAAACAGCGATGGAAAGAATAAGAGGGATGGGTGTTGGCATTTCAGAGTCCACTATCTAAAGGCTTCAGCGTGACAGGGAGAACTGTCTGATGACTACTGGGCTTATGCCACTGGAAAGGGTATTTTGGGTTTCAGACATGCTTGTCTGCTAATCTAGCAATGTGAAAATATAGAAATACGTCCGGTGTTTTATGATCAGAAGAGCCCAGGCACCATTCTGCATCAGGAGTGATGAAATGGGGCTTAGCTGAAATATTTAGTTTGCCTGTATTTCTTTCGCTGAGCTATGAAAGTTATTTCTGTAGCTTTAGTTATCGATGTCACCTTCCACTGTTCAGGTATGGTAATGGCTTTCATGGGGGGCATAATCGTACAAAGGACTGCGCTTTTTACATAAGTACATATACTATAGAGGGAAATGCGGGAATCCAGGGGAGTGGAGAGCCAGGGGAGAGCTCCTATTGATTTCTTCTCACAAACTGCTGAACGCTGCGTGCAGGAGTGAGCCCCTGGAGAAACCTGGCCTGCTACATATATATCACTGGCTTTGACATCCCAGTGTGGGGTAGGCAAAATCAGGGAGCGCTTGGAAAGGGCAAAGCGTTCGCTCCTCCCCTCCCACATGCAGGCGCTCCTGCTCCCCTCCATCCTCTTAAATTGCGACAATGAAAAGAAAAACGTAGAAAAAACTTGCAAGCGGGTTTGTGGTTTTCAAAATAATGTATGCTGGGGGAGAAAAATGTGTTTAAATTTGAGTGTTAAGCTTTAAATCGAGGCTGGTGGTGGAAAGGTTGGGGTGGTGTGCTTGAGCAGCAGGGGCGATGCCTCCCATCGGCTCTGCCTTCTCCTCCCGCAGCAGCAGGGTCCAGCCCCGCTCCCAGAGCCTCCCTCCATTGCCTGGGAGGAGAAGTCTGGTGGCCAGGTGGACATTCCCCTTGCAGAGGGTCTGGCCCCCAGTTGGAGTACGTTCGCAGCAGCCAAAGAGTGAGGGAGAAAAAGCAAATCTCTAGCTGAACTCCTTTGCGGGCTTCCCTTCCCATCACGGCTTGGGAGGGAAGGCTGCCTGATGGCTTTCTTCTGGTTTTAAACGTGGAGATCTCCACTTGGGAGTTGTCTCGTGGCACTCGTGGCATACCGTGTACTACCGAAGAGCAGGCCTGTGATGTTCCATGCCCCGGGGTTGCTGCCATGGAGCAGCGTTGTCATGACCGGGGACCAGCTCGGCTTGCCTCCGCACAGGGAAGCGCGGCAGCCTCGCGCCCTTGCGTGGGGCAGAACGCTTCCCTGCCGAAATGTCCAGCTGAATAAAATCCCCCCCAAAAAAAAGGTTGGGGTTTTTTTTTCCAGATAAACATTTCTTAGGCTTTCTGTTTTCAACTAAAAATAAAGGGGTTTGGTTTTGTTTTTCCCAGCTGGCAGGACGCTCTCTGACCAGCTGTACACTTTACACTAGATCGAGTAACATCAGAGTCTTGCCGAATTGGACTGAAACAGAAGTGGCTGGCTCTGAAGCACTGCTCAGTGTGACTTTGAAACACAAGGGTAAACGTAAAGGTTTCTTCGCTGACACCTGTACTATATTTAAGGAGTTTCCTGAGGAAGTTTGCTGCTTTTAAAGCTACTTAAAAACATGAGAAGCTACTATTTTAAATATCGGTGCACTAGGCAAATGTGGAGCTATGTGAACATTTATTTTTATTTTCAAATTTGTTTGGAAATTGGATAATGGAAGCAATCTTTGATGCATAATAAGCCTGTATTTTTGCAAATACAGAAAGCATTTTGAACGGAGCTTTGTACGTATTTTGTAGTGGGAATGACTCTAGGGGGGGAGGTAGGCCAGAAGTCTGTATGTATGTACAACCTGTCTGTAGGCCTGTCAGAAATCCTCAGGTTGCAAGTGGTGCTTTGGCTGTGGAGAGTTGTTGGAACGTCTGGATCCAGACTCAGTTATCGCTGCCAGCTTCCAGTGAGGAACACGTGGTGCTTCTCTACACAATTAATGCATCTGTTCCATAAAACATGCTTCCTAGCCTTGAGGAAGGTGCTTTTTCTTGCTTTCAAACCTCATGAATGAGGGACAGCCTTTTAATTACACATACTCTCCTTTTTTTTTTTTTATATTCACCCTAATGCCTTTAATAATAACATCTATTTTTTAATAGCTTAAAGACTGTGTTTCCATGGATTTTCTACTGTGGTGTAAGCCCTGTCTCTTCTGTGAGGGAAAATAGCTACTGTCCTCTGCCAGTGCTGTTGCAGAAAGGACGGGGCAAAATTGGGCGCGGATGCTCGAACAGCACAGGGAAATGGGTCTGAAGAGTCCCTTGACCCACGTGGTCACCTGGCTTCCTTCCTAAGAGGACATTTCCTCTTAAAAAAGGTATTAAGAATGATTTCTTTATGTTTGAACTATGTGAGGTGTAAGAGAAGACATGGTAGTGTAGTGTTACAGAGGTATTGAGGGGAAAGATCTGCTTTGACTTGTGTTTCTCATTGCTGAAGCTCCTGTAGGATTGTTTGGAATTACATTTCAAGGGGACGTTTCTGAACAGGGCAAAAAGGTTAAAAAGCCTCGAGGAGAGTGGAGGAGTGGAGTAAATACTTGGTAGACTCTCCTCATTAAACATGTGTTGTGCAGATACTTCAAGCTGTGGGATACTGGACACAGTTGCCCCTGAAAGAATCTTTCAGCCCTGGTATGCCTATGTTTTTTCCTTTCAAATAAAATGGAAGACTTAATGTAATAACTGCAGTTATTTTTAAATGGACGGAAGATTTGGAGCACAAATGTCTTAGTGGTTAGTGGGAAGAGAAACATTAAATTTCACAAGCTATGCTCGGTAGCAGGAAGAATAACTTAAATATTCATGTTACTGTAAATATAACTTTTAATAATACACTTGCTTGCCATATGTACAGACCTAGGCAGACATAAATTGAGCAATGCTATGCAACACCCAACATAAATATAACAAACTTGCACACAAAAAAGTGGTCTGAAAAAAGGGGTAGAAATTTGAGAGAAGCGATATATATGCAAATACAACAGCATTGTCCTGCTGTAATGAAGTATTGTCATATAGAGTGAAGAAATATATTGCTACCACTTTCCCAAGAATCTTCTTTCTTAACCAGTCTAAAGACATATATGCAGCTGCAAACTTGATGAAGTAAAGATTTGTATTGCTTTTATATTGTTACTCTAAGGAGAAGCTTTTTATTGCAGTATGGGGAAGGGAGGGCAATAAGTTCTGAGCCACCATTTTAATAATTTTATTTTTCAGTATAGAAAGCTGTGGATAAATTTTTACACTGTTGGTACCTAAAAAATGCAGACTTCTGCTTTTGAGTGCCACCAGGAAAAGCAGTAGGGTGAAGGGAACAAAGAAGATCAAAGAGAAGTAAGAGAGTTTATTTCAAAGACATCCATAAAAATAGTGGGGTTTTAAAATTTTATTAACAATGACCTGAATTAAGCTTAACTAATTTGGGTCTCGATCTTGAAAATAATTTCATGCATGCTTAACCTCAATCATGTTTGTTGTCAAGTAATTACCTCTGTTTACAAACTATTAAGCAAGCATAGAATGTTTGCAAAATGAGCACAATAGAGAAACTGATAAAAACCACAGATATGCTAATGTGAAAAATCAAGCAGATACACAAAGCATAAATGTTATTTCACCTTTTAGCACTTGGAAATTCAAGAGACATTAATTCCACATCTTTTCAGCCACTGTTGAATTTGATGAAACCTCCTCTGCACCTGAAGGAATGAATTAAAAAAAACCAAACAACCCAATTGTAAGTTGATGGAAGAGTACTGAACTTAAATGAACGTTGCAGTAAATTATGGAGACCAAGTAGATTTTTGGCTCAAGGCCAAAATTTGTTTGGTTTGGCCCAAGTCTTACAGGTGCCTGGCTTATCACTGGCTCTTTGAATATATATTATATTGAAGTAATTAAAATAGTTCAAGTACCATGCACAAAAAGAGTAAGTAGCAGCATGGCAATTAACTGTTATAAAGAATTCATTGCAATGCCCGGTAAATAAATCAAAGCACTGGGATGTAAAATCAAAAGCAGAAATCTTAAGCTGTGACTTCTAAAGTAATGCTTAGTTCAATCAGGCTTACACAAATGAAGTTTTAGAATTGGAAAAATAGGTAACCCAGGTTGAAGACAGGACCAAAGACTGCGGTTCTCTTCCATGCATCATCTTCTTGCTAATGGAGAACAGATTCTTTTTGGGATGAGATTGATGGTGGACTATATGTAAATGCTGTCAAGCAAAACAATAGCTGAAGAACAGAAGCACTGTATATTTTGCCTTTGAATAAATGACCTCTGTGGAAGTCACGCATGTTAAACTGCAGATGTGAGTGCGTAATGGATGTCAAGGTCACTGTTCGGTGGCACTGCTGGCATTGCCACGCAACTTCGACAAACGCCCGGGTTTGTATTCTCTCTAAATTAGTTTCCTGCAAGTTAATTTGTTTTCTGTCGGTTCGTTTGGTGGACAAGAGCTGTACTGAAAGGACCTTTCATCTGGAAGTGAGTTGGAAGTACCGTTTTAGGGAGACTGTGACTGGTGCAGGCTGTGTCACATATCAGGACTTCTGTCATGGTAGTTCCCGAGGGTTTCTGAGCAGAGCCAGCTGGAGGGGTGAGCGGCCTTTGCAGGGATGTTTGGAAGTGAATAATTTCCACTGCATATATGCTCATCTACTCTGTTTTGCTCTGGAATTGAATGAGCACAAATTTAAATTCTCCCAAATTTGCATCTTTTTTATGATTTCAGTACAGAAACCGAACATAGCACAGATTGAATAAATCAGGTTCAGGTTTGTCAGAAGAGGACTGCAAACCTTTGGTTAGCCTCGCCGCAATTTTGAGTTCATCAGTATCAATCCAAATGATGCCAGAGAGTTTTTGGATGTTGTTGATAAGGGTTCCCATTATTTTAATTCTACTGAATTAATGTCTGCTGTATGCAGGAGCTGAATTAGAGCAATCGCCTGTCATTGCTGCGCTGCCCCTTCTTGATGGACTTGCCCCTTAGGTCATTGGGCTTTCCCTGCCTCTGGTACCTGTCAAATGGGGAAAGCAAAGGCAACCCACCCAGAAGAAATAAAAGCAAATATAAGATATGCAAATGTAATACATTTGGTATACAAATGCCAGTCTTGGAGTGTTCTTGCTAGTGAAAAGCACAGGGAAAAGCCAAAGGGCAGAAGAGCGATTAGAGAAATCCTGTGATGATTCCCCAGTTCCTATCTCAGCTCCTGGAGGAGGTGGGACTCTTCTAACACAACTGGGTATTGCTGGACTTTGGGTTGCTGTGTTTACATGCCCACATAATTCTCCTTCCTCTCATTTTCCGTTGGACATTTCTGACAGTTTGGGATTTTTTTCTGAGGAGGTTTTTGGAAGGGAAGATGTTGAGGGTTCTTCCCACTCTCCTCCTCACCTAGGCTCTAAACAATACTGCAGGGAGCAGCTCCAGTCCTCGTTTGCTTCAATACGCGGCTCCTCCATGCTTGTGTGTGCTTTTATTCTGTGGTGCAACTCCCCAAAGCTGCAGCCAGGAGGGACCGGCACTGGCCAGATCCCACCAGTGACATCAGGCACTTGCAGTGGGGCTGGGACCTGGGGTTTTCCTTGTTTTCCCCATGCCCTCAGCAAAGGCAGCTGACCCAGAGACTCCGCAAGTTGACTGGGCTTCTGTTTGGGAAAGGTCATGCTAACAACGGGCACACTGGGGCTCTGTCTCATGTGACAGGAGGGAGAAACCTGCGCTGGGTCACAGGGAGCCGTCAGCTCTGGGGCGATGAAGGCAGCATTGTTCCCAAGCAGAAGCTATCGTTTCTGTGGCCTGTGGTTCAAGGTTGCCCCCTGTGCGTGATGGAGGGAGCTCTGCGTTCCCGCCGGGGCTGTCACATCCCCCGGTTACCGTGCCCTCAGTTAAAGGTAGGCTCAGGAGAAAGGACCATCCTTCCCGGTTGCAGAACGCTGCAAATTACACCTCGCCGTCGCTAAAGAGGTCCATTGTGTTACAAGCTGGCAAATCACCCAGCTCAAATAAGCTTTAATTTCTCATAGGACCCTATTGTTACCCAGTGGTAAAAGCTACTGTGGGAAATTTCCATGATAACGACTGTAAATTCTTGCCCGCTCTTTTCTGGTGCTGCCTGCGTGGCGAACGACAGCAGGACCATGGACTGTCCTGCTGGAGCTGGCTGGCCATCTCCTGCCACATAGCGCTCGGTGCTTGGGCACCTTTGGTCCTCCCTGGCCCAATGGCAGGATTATTTGTGTACGTCTGTGTGTTGCTGGTCTTCGTCCCCCAGTTCGAAGGGTTGGAACATGAGGGCTGCATTGAAGCACGATAAGGAAGGATTTTTGTGTATGTATTCGGTACCCCGAACAATGCACGAGGCACGTGAGGGTGCTGGGTAGTGCTGAAGGAGCAAAACCAGGTGCCTCGTGCCCGATGCCTGGTGGAAGTGAGCCCTGTTGCATGCTGTCATCCCACCCGTCCCCACCACCGTGCCAGAGCCTGCCAGCTGGCACCATCGGCAGCCCCGTGCCGGAGCTCATGCCCCGACCCTGTACAGGCAGCGCTGCAAACGCCGCCGGAGACTGCTGTTCCGCAGCCACGGCTGAATTTCCTGGAGGCTTCACAGGCAGAATGCACTAAACTCCTTATTTAATTTAAATTCCCAGCAGAACCACCACGTGTGCATGCACAAGCATACAGCAGAAGCATGCATCGATGTTTGCGTGGCTCGCTTGAAAGCCTTTGTGTCAGGCTCTGGCGCGGGCGTTTGCGAGACCCCGGTTGTCACTGTGGGGAAGGGTACCCAGACCTGCTCCCGGCACAGCGCCTGAAGGGGGAAAGTGAAATTGCAGTTTCTGAACATTCATTGAAGCAATTTTAGAGCTTTGGGTCTTGTGGAAACACATGGACACCACACAAACTTATTTTTTAATTTCAGTGTGTACTAGTTGATTTTTCCCTCTCCCAAAATTCCTGGGCTTCATTTTGACTCCATGGTCATCTCTGTCTGCAGAAGGTGCTGGCAGGTGCGCAGTTCTTCACCATGTAAAATTGCATCATGTATTCCCATTTTAACATTTTATTGCAGTGAACCCCTTGTAAGAAGGGTTAGTGACTATCTGAAATACTTTTGCACCCTTTTTCTATGTTAGATAAGGGGTTATTTTTATTGAATTGCAATAAAAAGGCAAAAATTGTGTAGGCAAAATAATGTTTCTGAAACAACTGTGAAACCATAAGCTTCTATTTTAGTCTAGCACAGAAATGGAGGAGGTCAAACAATTTCTGAAGTGTCATTTAACTTCACGTTTCTGAAACCATTGACTCAAGTTTATTTAAAACATTTATTTTAATTGCTTACTTATCCAAATATCTTTCTATAATAACTCCCCATTTTTTCTGATCCAGAGGTGCAGAGAGAGAGGGTGTCCCTTTGCATGGTTTCACCTTTTGTTTCTTGGTAGATGTTAGTCGTGAGACATTTTGGAAATGCTTTAAAATTTTCTTTCTGAAGTGTAGGATGGAAATCATGCTTCAGTGTCTGATAAATGCATGCTCTCCATTTTAAACCTTCTAGGCAAATATTTTCGTAATGCTTTATAGCTTTCTTTTGCCTGCTTAAAAACTTGTAACCTTGTTATTGCTGTCTGGCATATTTTTGTTAAAATCTTAAATCCAGTGCAGCCTGGAAAATCACTCACTTTCTTAACAAGAAAACCCAGGACTGGGCTTTTAGGTTTCTGTCTTTATTTTTCAAAATCAAACTCTCTTGAACTTCGCAGTATTTGTAGTTTTCGTTTTACTTTAGTTGCCCACTCCTCTGTGGCTTGTATTTTATGTTTTCAAGTAAAATGTAAACGGGGTTGGCAAACAATATCAAACGAATCTATATAGTCTAGAAATATTCCAAATCCCATGGATTTTAAGTTTCTGAGGTGCACCATTTTTAAGTTCTGTAATGCAGAAAAATTTCATCCTTATCCAACACCATCTATCCTACATGCAGGAAGGAGATGTAATTTTTTATTTTAAGTACTATAATGCCAGTGAAACCAGCTCCACTTCATTTCTAACTCCTTTTAGTTCCATTATTTCTAGTCTCAGAAAACTCTGAGCACACATCCATGCTTCCTAAACGTGCTCACTCCGAGCTATACTATGTAATGCTGTCAAGTTATATTCAACTATTTCCCTTTTTTGAATAGTTCTGCCCTCATCAACTCACACGATATTAATGTGAGCACTGGCACAGGCAGCCAGACGCAGAGATACTTGAACTCGTGCTTAATATGCAGGAATAGAGTATGTTTGCGTGTGGGTGTGAAGGCTTGTGGATCTCCAGAAAATTAAAAAGCCATGTCAGTGGATTGTATAAAGCAACAAGGGAAGGATTTCCTTTCCTTGTAAGAGCTTTATTCTAAATCAGTGGTACCCAAGAAGCCCCTTGGGTTCCACTGATTGCAGGGCTCCAGACGCCTGCTTGGGAAAATGATACCTTCCTCAATGTTGCCTGCTCCAAACCCCAATATAAATTCTTACAGGTTTGCTAGATTTTTTAGTTTAAGCAGAAATTGTACGGCAGAAAAAGGCTTTCCCAGCTCTCTCTTGTTTTGGAAATAGCAAGGACGTTTGCTCACGGGATGCCTTCGTCAGACGTGGGAGTACCTGTACCAGTGATCCTGTGTGTGAGCGTTTCAGGGGTAGCATGGCTACGATTTATCCTGAGCCACCTTCTAGCTCAGCAGTGAGGGAGTGGGGGGCTTCCAGAATGGCTACCCACTGTATTTAACTACCTTTTTTTTTTTTTCTTCTTTTTCTCCCAACCTTCTGACCAGTTTCCGGGGTGGTTTTTCCCGCAGAGTGGTCACACTCCCTGTCCCGCAGGCGTGCTTTCAGAGACACTGCCATGGAGGCTCCAGAGACTTCCTTCAGACTTCAAAGGGCCTTTTAGAAGCCTCTTGAAATTTAAGCACTTGGACCGTTTTCCAACAGCCTTGAAATCCTTTATAATTGATTCAGCTGATTTTTTTAAAAATATTTCTTTTTTTTTTTTAGTGGGAGGGAAGAAAGGCATGGATAGAGTAAATACGTAGCAGTAATAGAAACTGCAGATGATCCAGCTTCCATTACTGTCCCATCAGTCTATTTGTGCACTCAGCAGAGGTGTGAAAGTGTTAAAGACACTCGTTACATTGAAGTCTTTGAGTGTCCTCACAGCTTTGGTCATGCATGGAAAAAGCAACCACCTCCATTTCATGCTGATGAAGTCTTCCCATCAGCCTGTGTTTTATATATATGCAAATATAATCAAGCCAATTATATACGAGGTGCACATTCAACATCCTTTGCGGGGTGACCTGTCACAGCCGCCACACTGATATCGGCTGAAGCTGTCGTGCTTTAGCGACTGATAAAAGTCACATGGGAAATGTTGTTTTTAATTGAAAACTCATTTCTCAGAATTAGTACTGCAGTTCAAAAGATTTCTCGTGATTACTGGTGCGTGTGTCTCACCTTCACAAGTCTTTGTTTCATGGATTAAATCAACTTCCTTCTGTTGACAATTGCGTAGGAAATATTTTTTTCCTGGAATATCTATTTTTAAATTGGAAACTCAAAATAAGTAGGTCATACACAGCTTACTGTTTAGAATTCTTATATATATATTTAAAAATACACTAAATTATTTAGTTATGAAGTAAGATGAAACACAAGATGTCAGGGGAAAAAAAATCTCATTACCTGCAGTGTCAACCAAGGAAGCTTTGAATTGCTTGTCTTTTAAATTAGTATCCTGCAGCTTCAAGAATATGTTCATATATAAAATGAACATACTTGCTAGTTTAGATTGCAGATATAATGTGTGATTAATATGTACTTTAATTTATATTCTCCTTCATTTGCCAAAAAAACTCATGCTAGTGCTTTACATGTATAAACACAAACCATTCAAATGTAGCAGGAATTCCTGTGCCTAAGTCATATGATTTGTCTTCTTGCTTTATGAAACGACTGTGCCCAGAATGACATGAATGGCCACGCGTCCCTCCAACTCTCCACTTCTTGGAAGACTGAAAACTTGAATTACATCATCTCCAAGGGAAGGGGAGAAATTATTCCCTCGTGGAGAAAACCTAGAGAAAACAGACTGCCGTTTATTCCTGCTCCTTCTTAAACGGAGTCCTGGCAGCTTGACGTTGGTGTCCACATAGCCACATGACTCATTTCTTTTCACCATTGACCTCACACACACTGATAAGGAGAGAGGATGGAGGAGGCCCCAGGTGACAACCTTATCTTGCACTCCAAACGGTACCCGAGATCCACCTAGCAGTGATTCAGCTGGTATCTGCTAGGGGCTGCAGGCTTCTTGATGAGACTCCCTGGTTGATGGCAGTTGATCTTTATCTATTTCAAGGAGAAGACTGGCCAGTGCAACCAGCAGCTTCTGCACTGTCCCCATGGCTGAAAGCAGGTTCAGTAGAGGAGAGGAGCCAGGAGATCTGAGAACTCCACCACAACAGCTGTACTGCATTGCTGAAATCGTTCATCTCATCAGTAGCCTGTCTCTGCTCCATCACCCACCAGTTATGGATGATTAGGGAAAAAATATAGCACAAGTCAGGTACAGTGTGACTCTGCCCCTCACAGAGCCTCCTAGTTTCTGAAAGTAAGAGGCATAAGTCATTTTATGTCTGGTCCAACATATGTCTGGACCTCCTTTTTCTATAGATGTATCTCTTTTTTTTAACTAATCTTACTGTTGTCCTTTACAGCATGCTGGAGCAATCAGTTCCATATGGGAGTTGTGTGCTATGTAGAAAAGCACTTATTTTTTAAAAATTTATTTTAAATCTGCTTCTTGATAGTTTCTTTGGGGCACCCATATTTCCTATTTTGCTAAATGGGAAACTGTTGTATCGCCATATATCTGCTGTTTATGATTTTATAGAAATCTCTCATATTTCCTGGAGGGAACTTGTCTTCATAGACTTTCAGTTTACAGAAATGTTTCCACTGGTCTGTTCATCCTCACTGTTGTTATCTCCTTGATGTGTCCTTTCAGAGGTGAGGCGACTGCCACTAAGTACACTGCAGGGTGGGGCTCACCACGAATTTATATGATGATGTGGGTATGAGGTTCCCCATTCTCTCTGAGTCATTCCCAGTATCTGCTTGGTTTTAGCTTCTGGTTACTTCTAATTATATTTCATAGGCTTAATCCCAACAATTCACACATCTTTCTCTTCTTGAATTGCAATAGATACATTATTATATAAAAGAGATAACTAGAGGTGATTTTTTGTGTTGTTTTAGTGTTCTTTTGCCAGACTGTGGTGTTTACCACAGCTCAGTATTTAACATTATTCTCTATGGAGGAGAGGTTTGAATGCAACCTCTTGGGACAGGTCCTTTCTTCCTTTCTTCAGAGAACATATGAATCTTCATCATTAATGGATTTGCTCTTCATCCTGTAGCTTTTCCCTAACAAAAACATGGGCGAACTAGTAATGATATGCAACCAACCTTGCCAGGACTACAGAAGAGCATTGTCAGATATTAATCAAAAAGACCATGTAGGTCAGAAAGAAAATCAGTGAGGCCCAAGCAATCATCAGCCTCTATACTTCAAAAAGATGTACAATCTCAATCCAGCCAAATTCAACATGCATTTTCTAAGCTGGCTTTTTTGCTCATATGGAACAAGTTGTTTGCATAGCCTAGTGACCTATGAAAGCAAGAAAGAGGGAACACAGGATCCATTTAATCATCTGAAAGGAAGGAAAACATCATGTTCTTAGGAATCTTCTGGTTTTTTTAAAAGGATAATGTAATAGGATGGGTAACACACTAGCTGGAGATCGACACTCAGTTCTCTTCACTGCCATGAACTGACTACATGACTTTTCGCAAGTCACACTTATTTTATTTCCTCATGTACTAAAATAAGTATAACAAGAGGATATGGTGCTATGATGTTGTTGATAATCACTCACTACCTTAGATGGAAACATTTGAAATGGGATATTGCCACTGTCATATATAGAGGAGCAATGAAAATGATCCTGCATATCAAACTGCATATCAACCACCTCATCTAAATGATAGATGGGTAGATGGATGTGTTAAGCCTATAATTTCCATGGCTTTTGCAATATGTGGGTGGTATGTGCTTTGAGAAACAATTACACCAAAACTCCATCCCTGCACCACTTAGCAGGACCTATGTAAGCGTGCAAATACAAAAAGGTGAAATATTTTCTGTATTAGTTGCTTTAGGAAGGCACAGTCTCAGATACCATGCTTCTGTAAAGTTGTCCTTCTGTAGTATTGCTTTCTGAAATGAATATTTATAATTATTTGTAGTGTAGTTCCCTCCTGTAAAGAATGATTGGATTTTTTTTTTTTTCCCCCTGAATTTCCTTGTTCTTTCTCTGGAGCAACTAAAGGAAGATTTATGTAAAAGGGTGATTTGCTATCAGTTTGCCTATGGTTGGGTGCCAAAGAGGTAGGAGTTTGGGGATAAATCATCTTCCTCGTTTTTCTTCTTATGAGATAAAATTGTGATGAGTAACATGTTAAAGCCTTCTGCACTTATGACCAAGAGTTTCTTACGTGGGTTTGTGAAGTATGCAGAAATATCTTTTCACTATCTAGAGTTTCATTTACTTTATTTCACGTTTAGTAAGTGCATCCATCTTTTTGCATCCATCTTAAATGCTGAGTGTAAGGTGGTCAAAAGACTTCTGTTGTTAGTAAAATCAGAAGGGGAAGTTAAAGCGGTTCCCTTGTGTAAAATTTGGAGTATAAATCTCAGTATTCACTCTGGAACTGGAACTAGAATGCAGTAGTAGTTTCTGTTTTTTAGAAAGTATAACATATAAATTGTACAGAGACATTTCCATAGGAAAACTCATTCACATCACAAAATTAAGTCACATTTTTCAAGCACATTAGCATTTATTTCTGTGAGAGCAAATTACAGATGCAAGTAACTACACAAAAGTACACAGAAAGCTGAGCTTTCAGACGCTTTTTTCTGAGTCCGTACTGGGATTGCTGCTTGCAAGAAACAGAGGCTGTAGCTGAAAGAAGAGGAAATGTAATACTAAATTAGATCTGTATAAATGAGAACACAGCCAGCCTCCATGTTGTCCAATGTAACATTGTTATTGAAGCTTTGCAACCTTTTGTATTTTCATGAACAAAAGAGAAGTGTTGTTTGCTGAGGTTCACAGATCTGCAATCCATCTCCATCGCTCTTCTGAACTCTCTACCCATGCAGCTCATTTTTCTCAGCCAGAACCAAAGACTTCATCCTGTGTCTTGCTTTCAAGTTTAGGAAGGGAGCAGCAGCAGAGTTCTGCTCTTACGTCTTTCAGGCTGGCCAGCTCAGCAGTGCCCGTAGTACAGCAGGAGCAGACTGAAGGTTGTCTGCCTGTAGCTGAAAGAGAACAGGTTGAGGTTAAACGGAGGAGCTGTAGGTGGTTTAAATACCATTTGGGTCCCAAGGTTACATCTAGATTCGCCCTGTCCCTCCTTTCCTCCCTGTCCTAGAACATAAGGTAGTTTTGCTCTATTTTTAAGTTTACTATGGCTCTGTATTTTAGACTTCCTCGATGTCTGACAACAGTAACAGGAACTTTCCATTACTATTTTACTTGTTTCCATTTATTATAAATAATGCATTAATTTATTATTCTTTATTTATATCTTCATTTTTATATACAATAAATATATAATGGAATATATATATTTATATTCTATTATTATATTACTTTCCACTCTTATCAGATAGCCAATGTAGCCCATAGCTTTGCAGGAGGCCGCAGCCCAAGTTTTACCAGATTCTGTCAGTCCTGCCTTGGTGGGGTACCCTGGTAAGTAAGTAGCCTGCTTACCTGAGGATCCTTCTAGGAGTTGCCATAGTTAGCAGATTTGCTGGAAGCTATGCAAGCACACTGCATGGGAGCAATACTTAGTGAATCCATCTCTGAAGATCCACCAGTGGATTAGCCGTGCCCTGCAGTCACTGCATGAGGAGAGAGAACTGCCAAGGTTCCTGATTTAGGAGGACAGATGACGGGGAGAAAGGGTCATAAGGCAGTCAGGTCACTGAGGTTCAGCTTCGTGTGGAAACCTCACGGCTGAAAGCAGTGCCTGCCTGCAGGTTTGGATGTGGACCTTCAGCTCCTGTGTAATCCCTAGTAATAACATCACTGCGACCCAGGGGAAGCTCCAGCGGGGACCTGGCAAATTCTGAGATAAAAGCAAGCAGTGCCATTTTCTGTACAACAAAGAGAGAAGGTCAAGGAGAGAGGACTCTCTAAAGTTGTGGGTTCACGCTGGTCTAGTCCTGAAGAAAGTACATGGAATTGACTCTTACAGGGAGGAATAATTCATAAAACAAGGAAGGTCTCTCTCCACCTTTTGGTATTGAAGCTTGGAACAAGACCTATGGTAGTCTTGTGGTCAAAAAAGTTACTGAGATGAATTTCAGGGATGCATGTTGGGTTTTTATGTATTTTAACTAAGGACTGTGTCCCACCTGGTAATCTTCACAAGGAGCATTCAATACTTTGGCCATATCAGGGCAGTGATTTCCCTTGGGAAATGAAGGATACCTTGCTATATCTCCTTCTAATCATGCATAACAAGCATCCTTCTTATCTCATCTCTTTATATACTCTGAGAGTGGGAAGAGAGCAAGCGCTACTGCAATACATCGAGTATTCCCTACATATACAAGCAGAAGTGAACCATGGCCTTGGTGTACCTGGAAGAAACATGGGCTTGTCTTTCATTACGTTGAGACCATGGCAAAGGTCATTCATCTGTCACATGGAAAAAAAAATGTGATTGCTCTCCAGTGACTTCATTGATATGGTAAAAATGAATCCAATCACCTTTTTGATTAGGTGACCAAAAGACAAATAAGCTGAGCTGCTTTTTTCTGTAATTTCTTCATACATATGCATGCAGAGTGTAACTTCTGAAATAAGCCATTATGCAGTGCCTGACTTTGCAAAACTTGTGATTTTTAAAGGAGCTGTTTGACATACAGCTTGCAGAGGTTAAAGAGTAAAAATGTATACACAGCCTGATTTATAAAACTCAGGGCAAGTGTTTTTTCATAGTGGAGGTACAAATGTGCTGTTTGTTATTATGCATTCTTTATATTACAGTGGTACTTAGAAGCTGCAGAGTGCTCTCCCAGGCTCTGTGTGACCTAGTATGGCTCTGACAGTGCACCTGAAACTGCAGCATAGGGCAGCACTGAAACATGATGGTTCCTCGGTCTGAAGAAGTCAGAGTCTCAGTTTTGTAAATTAATATAATTTAACAGAAAGACATTTCAGTGTTTGTTCCTAGGAGCTGTTAGCTTTACAGAAGCTCTTTTGGCAGGCGGGAACTTAACCTAATAAAAGCATTGTAGTCAGTATGTATTTTTTTAAAATTTAGACTTGTATCCTTGTTGTTCATGCTCCTTCCCTTAGTCAACTATTACCAGCAATGGCCCACCGGTAGGTAAAGATACTTACAGAGCCACTCCTGAATTTGCCCAAATTTTCCGGGGCATCAGCCAGTCTTACCTGGACATGCCTGCAGTATACACAACCCTAGCTGCAGCTTTAGTATCCTCTCCTGTTTCGAGCCCCTTCAGCATTTAGGAGTCCAAAGAGCTAGTGATTTTATGTTGTAGCATAATTCTGTGCAAAACGGGTCTCAGAAACCTTTACATAAGACAAATACTTAAATATCAGTGCAAATGCAAGTTGAAAAATGAAGGACTTCAGAGATTTCAGGAATTTATTCCTCCAGTTTACCGAGATGGGTACTAATTTCACATTGGTGCTCATTGATACAACATTAGCATTTGAGTTTTTTACAGTAATCCTGTATTTGTGCAGAACTCTTGTATAGGAGTAGCCATGTCTAAAGAATCAGCAAATATTTTGAGTGTAGAGGCTTGGCTGCATTGCTTTTTAGATTTAAATGGAAACTGTTCTGGGATTGTTTCTTCCAGCTTCTTAAATAAGAAATAAATTGATAGCCACTGGGGAGAAGATGTGTTGTTGGTCTCTTTTGGACTGCTGCATTGCTCTCTCTAGTTTCAGCTCTCAAGTCTCTCTGGTTTCAGTCCTCTGTATTATATACATTATGTATATATACGCATGTATTGCATTTCAGAGAAATAAAGAAAAGGAAACTGTATGTGCTTTATTAGATTTAAAATCACAGAATACTAAGATATTTAGAAATATTTATACATTAGCCACTACATTAACCACTTTCTGAAGAGAAATTGTAGGGAAGAGGTTAGTAAGATTGTGGTACATCCAATGTTATTTTTGTTTTTGAAAGATTTGGAACAGAATCCTAATGAGAAACAAGGGGAAAAGGGATTCTTTCTTTTATTAGCTAAAGTCTTCTTTCTAACTTTGAGGAAGCAAAAGTATCTTTGTCTTCACAATCTTTTCAACACTCTTATTCTTCTGGTTTTAATATTTTCAAATGAGATAGGCTTAGACTGAAATGGATGTTCAAACCACTCTGCTTCAATCCAGAGAGTGTTTTGGAGTAGCATAATGTTTGACTGAAAAGAACCAAAGAAGCTGTGCCATCCTAAAGAAAACGTGTTTTTTAGATGAGAGCCCTTCAAAGTCAGAACTAGGCAGCCAAGGAAAACACAGGGGGAAGTATAAAGCAGAAGAAAACAACCAACCAACAGAAAAACTCGGTCCTAACGGCGACATAATGATTGATGGTACTAAAATCGCAAGCATCATAAGGAAAGCTTTTATTAATATAGAAGTATATGTAATATAGAATTAACTAATACATATAATATTATACATTTTAAAGGAGAAGTTTTGCTTTTATTCTGATGTATGAAGTACTCTTATCATGTTCTGTGTGGGATCTGTGTGTCAGGATGAATAATTTTTATTTTTCTTTTAAACGTCTGGCCTTGAATCACATAAGTCGTAACCTTACTGTAAAATCAGATCTGTCAAGTTTTCTCAGTTAAATGTTACTAATCTCTGCTTTTGGGAGCTGGTAATATGTTGTATAAAACTCACTGTGGGATAAAGGTTTGTATTTAGGGTTTTTTAGATGGAAGCAGTCAGGTCAGAAGAGAGATGTGAACATGGGTGTCAGTAGTTGGGGTAAGTGGGCAGTGCTGTGCAGGGCTGGTGGCTGGGAGCTGCAGACTGGGAGCACTGGGAAGCCCCAGGCTGGAGCATCGTCCTGAGTGCTTCTCCCTGCGCTACCCATCCCCTCGCCTTACCTGCGGGGGAACCGGCCTGTCGCTGTGATAGCAGGATGAGAATGATGAACAGCATGGAAAAAATCAGTATCTAAAGCATGTTGAAAATCTAGAAGTAATTACCTTGCAAGGAGCCAAACGAGGAGGATCTGACAAAAGTGTGTCAAATAATGAATGCTGCAGAGAAGGTATGTCATGAACTTTTCATGGCAGAGGGTAGGGGGATTTTTAATTCACTTAAAAGTTGGCAAATTCACACTGAGTGTAATTACATCGTGGAATTAATTCTTCATAGAAAGGCACTGAGGCCAAGACTTCAGCCAATACTTGAGCAAGATTCAAAATGGGATTCCAGTTTTATTTGGGCAGCAAAGGATACTCTGAGCTGTAGCAGTGAATGCCAGAAGGTTTTTGGAATGTCGTGCCCTGAGGTTTCAGTGAGTCTCTAATAGCTTTTGATGAAATGACACTACGAGGAGAAGGAGGATACATTATTTAAATTTTCCACTTCAAACTTTTTATATTACTCTGTCCTCTAAGTAGCAACCACCTTAAGTGCTGAAAGACATGAAGGAGCACTGGAAGGGATCCAGCGTGACCATTCCTCTGTTTCTGACACTGGACGGGATCCAGTGTGGTCAGTCCTGTGTTTCTTACACTCTTCCAGCCATAAAAATTGATAACTACTTCTTCGGACGTCCAAAGCATGACATTATTAGAGATGTGGCAAAAGCCATTATTTGTCTTCCAGAATACACAAAGATGCTGTATCTTCCCATCTTACACCTACAGGTTTTCAGATGCGTCTCACTATTTTAGTTATATAAATAGGGTGGGAATGACCTTTTAGTTAATGAAAGCATCTGATTCTAGTTGTGCTGTCCATGTTTGAATTATAAAAATGAAGACTGTAGTGAACACTGAGACGTTCCGATGGGGGCATAGGCTTTGCAGTGCTGCCATGATAAGAAATCATCCAGTAGTGGTGACTTCAGATGAGAACCACGAGGCGTTCCTATGGGGGCCAGGCAGCAGCACTTCCCGGACTGTGCAGAAGGGAGCAGTTGCGAGGTCTGATGTCAGCCTCGGCCCTGGAAAGCCTTAGCTGGACAGCAGCTGATCCGTGAGGATGTTAGGGTGAGCAATATCTGAGATTGCAGATGATTAATAAAGGTAAATTAAGAAAAGATGATAAGCCTTGAGAGCATTAAACTGCAAAGTGGTGATTAAAGACCTTGCAATGCAGCTCTAGGGTCTTCAGTCCCGAGTGTGGCCAGCCCGGGCTCAAGCGGTGCGTGGCCACCCGGACGTGGCCACCCATGCCCTGAAGCAGAGCTCAGCAGCTGATTATTTGCAAGGCAGAAAAGCATGAAGAACACTGAAAATGTGGTTCTGACAGCTGTATAGCATCAGAGACCACTGGAAAGAAGAAGGGAGGAATGAGTAAAATATCAAGTCTGTATAAGAAATAAGCAGAAGAAAATAAAAGCGTGGCTTGTGCCTAGTATTTCAGGATTATCAAGTTATTTCTTAAGCATTACCTGGGCCACCAGCTGATCTGAGTGGGTGTATTCCTTTGCTGATGTGGACTTACAGGCAGAGGAGGTCTGTTTGGATGTATGGCTCTGCCTGTGTAGGACAGCAAGCGAAGGTACAACTTCAGCTGATAATTCATCCATGGCCTTGTCAGGTTTAAGTGGACAATGGCCCACCCAGTCTGGGCACTCGGATCAGCAGTATTTGGCTGCCAAACAGGTGCTTGAAGACACAACTGCAGGACTGAGGATCTTGGATTTCAGTGTGTAAGTTTGAAGGCTGATAGCTGATGTGCGCATGTTGGTCACATGCATTTCTGTCCAAAACAATCTACATGTACGTGCTATCTGAATTATGCTGAAAAGTCGGTGTTTTGCGTGTATTTACAAGAGGTTGTAAATCCTACCTTAATTCTGACATTCTTAATTTCTTTAAAATGGCTACCTTCCCAGGCTCTGCTAGTCCTATTTCCCAGCTAGGACTTAATAACAGAGTATTAAATGAAGTCTCTTCTGCATGTTAAGTAATCTTTATTAGCACTTCTAAAGTATAGCTGTATTGTAACTGTGAAAACAAATAGACTGATGGCTTTTGTGAGGTATGTTATTGGTGTTCCTGTGGTCTTCAGGCTGGCATGTTTGCCGATTTAACTACCAATTCACAAAATGAAGTAAGCCACAATGGGAATTCCTGCAAACCAGTGAATTAAGAAATATTTGTGATAATAATTAGCTACCTGTCAGCTCGTGACAATTGAAGAACAAGGCAGAACAATATCTGTTTTGACGTATTGATACAAATATGCATTCATGGACTCTCTCAAAAACTTCTACTTCCAAACCACCAGCCCTTTCCATGAAAGCCAAACTCAAGTGCTGAACTTCATCATCTTGGGAAATGACCTTTGCTAACGCCTGCCTGTTAGAAAGGCATTGCTAGTTTTGGCTTCTAGTACAGATGAAAATGAGTACTACTCAGTAAAAGTTTGCTTGCTTTTATTTTATTAAGTATAGCTATGATTTAATTCCAGTTTCGTTTTTTAAAAGAACTCTAAATTGCATGAAAGAATGTAACAAAGATGTGAAAGCAGTGGCTTCTTTCGGGTTTGAAATACTTTATTATTTTTGAAATCTGAGGGAAAAAGCTACAGAAATCACAGAATAACCTCATTAACATATGAAATAAATCATGAATTGAGGAAGAAAAGAAAATGTTTGCTTATCTGGCTTACCACAGCAAATTTCTGTATCTTGATCAAGAGCAGTTGTAAGCTGGAAATGGAGAAAAATAAGAAGGATAAGGGTATGGAGAGCTGGTTTTCCTACTGCATAGCAGTGTGTGCCTCGGACCTAGCAGGAACTTGCAGATTTCCAAGAGCCGTATTGCACAGGCAGTGGAGGGTAATGCCTCCTGTGAGAACAGCTGCTGTGTGCTAACATCAGTATGAGCTGTCACATTAGGTCTGTAATCATGTCATGGACCTTAGGAGCCTTCGGAGGGGCTACAGCAGGGAAAAAATGGAATTGTCAAATATTGTGAAAGCTGTGGAGAACAGAGACATCGATTGTGTCTTGAGGTAATTGAAGGTATGCAACTATTTTTCCTTTCGAGCTGTTTTGCAGGCTTAAGAGAGTTAGGATCTGAGTCAGCCTTTGGGTAATTGAAGTCCTTGAGTCAAAGGATGCATATTTTCAGTGCTTCATAAACACTTTGCCCGCATAACAGGAGAACAGCGAGCTGCTTTTGGGCTTTTCTGTTCTTTTAGTAACATGCTTGGAATTGAGTTGAGTAACCGGATGATGTTAATTCATCTTTCTGTTTGAGGTCCTTCTGGAACAAAGTGGGAAAATGACATGAATACATTTTAGGTTATTTCTTTTAAGAGTGGAATTTCAGTACTTCGGTTCATGCAGAAATTATGCTAGCGACAGTTTTCAAATGTAGCTTTTTACACAGAAAAGATGAAGTGATCTGGGTACCTTATTAACATGTATTGCAGTTCACGTATTGCGGCTGCCTTTAAACAGCTGTTCATTTTATTGTATCTGGCTGTTGGATCAAATAAGCTGTCAACAAAATGTATTTTGAAATCTCAGCCTAAATTGCATTTGCAGGCTGTAAAATAAGGATTAATTTTGTTGATTTCTTGAGACTAGAGACAGATTTCATTTACTCTGCATTACCAGGACAGGCATATTCTAATATTTATAACTGGAGATAGATCAATTTGTTCTGCATACATCTTCTTTAGTTTTGAGACCCGGATTTGGTTAAAAATCCAAACTGGGTTTTCTTTGAATTGCAAATTAATTGCAGTGAATATGTAGTTATCTCAGGTTAGTAGGAAAGTAAATACTTCCAGGAACTGTGCAGTTTGGGAAGCCTTTATCTTTTTAGAAACAGTTTGGATAGTGGTTTTTATGTATTAATAACAACAGAAGAAAAACTCAGTTTAATTTGCTGAAGTAGGCAACTAGATAATATCAACACTGGAATACTAAAAGCAAAAATACTGGTGGGGGAAGGTCCAGTGGTAAGAATTTGTAATTCTCAAACAATAAGTGGCATTACGAGATTTACGAGTAGTGACTAGTAATGATGTTTAAGAATGGGAAGAAAAGGCGATCTGAGCCACATGTCTAGTTTTAATGGAATGGGATACTTCAGGTGCATTTTGAAGGAAATTTAGTGAAAGTCAGGGAAGTAAATGGAAAACTTGATAAAATACAACCTGAGTTATCTTTGATAAGATAGGTTGTACAAGACTGGCCTGATCTCTTGCTTTGTGAAGGTAGCTCACTTTTTTAGACAAATGAAGTTTGTCTACCTGGAGGCCAGGAAAGCCTGTGGTACAGGGTTGAATGGAAGAGAATTATTTCAAGTTGAAAAGATGCAGATCAGTGTAAAAACTGTAAAAAAGGTAAAGAGGATGCTGTAACAGCTTGGAATAAAAAACAGAGCCTGGCTGAATTTAGTTCCAGATGGAACTAAATTATTTTCTGAAAGGGTTTGACATGCTCTCCTGCAGTACAGGGGACTGGACTCAGTGATCCAGAAGTTGCCATGTACTTGTCTGGAGCCTTTTAAGACCTCCTGAAAGAAAAGGTTAGTAAAATGGGAGGTCAGTTGTTCCTCAAGTGAAAGTTAGCAGTGAGGTTTATGAATAAAAGTATAGTCCTTCCCTCCACAATGCTCCTTCAGTGAAGGCATCACTTTCAGTTTGCTCCATTTATTCTGCATGCAGCCTCCTTCTTCTGTCTCACCGGTCAGCATTCGCCACTGACCTGCAGTGGGACAGAAGCGGTCACTCAGATGATCTGCTTCGGAGCTGGTGTCTAATGTTGTGCTAAAGTGAAGTTCTGAGGCACAAAATTATGAACGGATTTAACTGGAAAGACAGTTTCAATATGTATGTACTATGGTATTACAGTTCAGAAATTCCTGAGTGTCGTGTTTTCTGTGTCTAGCAGTAATATCAGAATTACTTTTCAACTGCGTGAGAGAGAGAAAAGTAACACAATTTTGTACCTGGTTTGGGTTATTTGGACTGTGGGGTGTGGGTCAGAGAATGTTGATTAGATCCATAAAATGCACCTGAACGCTAACTCTTGCTGTGTCTAAGGTCTAAGTGCTCTTCTGTTTAGTGAAACCTGTGTTCCCAGCTAAAATAATGTTAGGGACCATCACAGCCATCTTAGCGAGAATATAATTGAAAGCCAAGAAGAAATACTGTAGAAATAGGTGTGGTTTTTGGAAATGTAGGTGACTTATTCTATGATTTGGACCATCTCCAGCCTGTCTTACAAAATACAACTGGAGAAGATGCCTTCATTTAATCCACGTGTTAGAGCACGTAAAACCAAACTCCCTTTCTCCTCCAGGAGATTTGAAGCAACATCTCACCTCTTAAGTAAATCCATAGGTAACCATCTTTCAAAGGGCATTCTAAGAAGGGAACTCTAAATAAAGTAGTTTTATTTTGCAGAGAATAGTTAAAAATCTGCTGAGACAGGGAAGATGTAAGCAACTGCTTAATGCTTTTACTAGAGCACTTGTCACTCAGAGGAAGGGTGTTCACTTCCATCGGCTGTTCTTGCATAGCAGGAGATCGGAGTGGGTGTCTGAGGAGGTCATTCCCTTTTGTATGCTTTTAAAATGAATATGTGTGTAGACTTTATATTTTTTTTGAAAGAAACTAGAGTTACTTTACTTTTGTTTGGAAGCTTGAAAAAGGAACCGGAGTTACTGGTGACTGGAATGGAAGTAACAGGGGTGTGGGTTAGGTGGCTGGGAGAATTGCTTATCAGAACTTGCAGATGTATGGAGGCTTTCTAGAGCATCACATAGCATGGCTCATGTTAATTACACTTGGGCACTCTGAGCTTACGATAGGGTTGCGTCTCAACTGTTGGAAATACAAAAGCAGATGATGGGTATATCAGGCGTTTATGGGCCACAGGCGTTTATGATTCTTGAACGCTGGTGACGGAGTTTGTGATTGAGGGGGTTGAATTGAAAGTAGTAGGAAGTAACTTATTAACTGGACTTAGTAAATTAAGCACTATCATTTCAACAGAAAAATGTGAATGTTGTCATGGAAGACACATGTTCCCTTCATAAATGATTACTTTTTTTTTTTTAATTCTTCAAAATCGTATTTAATTCTTCAAAATCGTATGTGTCATTTAACAAAACATGGTGTACTAAAATGGGAGACCAGATTATTGAGCTCGATGATCTCCCAGGTGAGGCATTTTTAAAGACATTATGGTCACTCAGCATAGTCATTACGGTAATTCAAGTCCCTGTTCACAACTACGTACAACTCCTCAATATTCTTCCACAACCATTAGCGGTCTTCTAATTGTTTGAAAAAGAGTATTCCTGCTTCAGTTTCCCCAGTGGTAGTTAAGAACCCTGGGCTTTTCTGCATTTGCATCCAGCTGTCAAAGTAAGTGGAAATTTGCATTTGCATGAAGGGGTTTTTTTGCCCAGAAGATGTTCTATTTTTACAAAAACTGTGGGAAGAGATTTGGACATTTTGGCATTCTAATACTATAGTACAACTGCTCTAAATACCTATTTTTTAAACCAATGTAATGTCTTTAACCCACATTAGGGTAAAATAAAATGATTTTAGATAGTGCTGAAACACTTCTATTATTGACTAGCATAACTAATCTCAAACACAAAAGCTTTATGGTGAACCCAAGTCAAAAGGGAGAAAGCTGCAATGTATCAGGTAAAAGCTGTTCTTTTATTTTTTTCCCAGCATATGAAAACGGGAGTTCCAGACTTCTGTTCTGAACTGAAATTTGGGAAGAGCTCTGCAGTCATACTGTCGTGCACCAAAATACTGGAACCAAATTAGAAGATTTGCTTTCTCTTCCAAGAAGATTAACCCATTTGGACTTTTTTGGTTAAAATTAGCAATAGCCAAAGTCGTTAAAATAGTTAAAATAGTTAAATAGTTAAATAGTTAAAATAGCCAATAGCCAAATAGTTAAAAATACAAGGTCACAAGCAGGAGAGTTCTTTTCATAGGCTGCTTCCTAGAGAAGTGGCAAAATAAGAAATTTCCCTATTAATCAATTTTATCATTTTACTTAGATATTGCAGGTTTTTCTTTTTTGAAAGCCTGGGTATATTTTTCTGCCCAGAGGAGGAAATATGCTTACAGAGTGGTTCGGATAATGTCTTTTCAGTTTTGCTTTATACATCTATTATATGTTCCTCCTTCAGGATTCCTCCTCCTCCTCCTCTCAGTTTTTTTTTCAAGACATTTTCAGGGCTGGGAAAATCGGGACACAAATTTGTGCAGTACCTAGCACAGTGCAGCGTTTATGGAAATGTCTGATTTGCTCTGAACTGTAAATTCTAAATAGCGATAAGTGGGATTACTGCTGTAATTATCTTTCTTTAGGGACCATTTCTAACTTGAAATATAAAGCCTGTCTATTAAATAACATTTATCAGGAATGTTTCCTTAGGCATACTTTTCAGAATTGTATTTTATTTTTATCTTGAGCAAGATCTGACTCCTCATGGTTTGTGTTAGAGACAGGGAGAATAACTAGAACAGGCAAATGCCTCGTAGGCAACAGGAAAGCGAGTGGAGAGATGAAAGATGAGCTTCCAGCAGCTGCAAAAAGGATATACACTTCAAGGGTGCCCTATAAGCCTTATAAAGCAATAAAGGAAGGAAAACAACATTATGAAGGGTCCTAACAGCCATAAAATTCCAAAAATGGCAAGGATTGCTTTCATTATATAAAGTGTTCGTTAAAGCTTTAAATAATGAAATAAACTCTCGACACTGAGAATGGAAACCTTCACTGTTCAGCCAGCCTCTGTTTACTTTACAATAATCCAGGCCATAAACGTAGTGCCACACAAACACTCCATTCTGGGGGAGCTCCGGGATGCCCAAGGACCACACAGTTCTCTGGCTTCAAAGGAGCGGGGTCTCCAGCAGCACGCCCGGCTCCTGGCCTGCCGCCCCGCCGCAGGCAGCCGCCGCTGGTACTCGCCTCGGCCGAACGGTAGGAAGTCTGAGTCAGAAAATCCCCGGGATTGTTTTCATTGGCTTAAATTAGGTGTTTCAGGGTTCTTTTCTGGGGGAGGGTTTTTTGCTTTCTTCTTTCCTTTGAAGCCCAGGCATATTTTGGGTATTGGAAAAATGTGCTGAAGACTTTGGGACCAGAAAGTAAGTGGGGAAACTCATTAAGGGGTCTTCTGGGATTCACGGTGGAGATACAGACATCTTCTGTGTAAAATAATTTACTACTCACTTACTTGTTTTAAAACATAGAATTGGAATTAAACTAAGAATTTAGCAGATTATACAACAGATATTTAATTTGTCTGTCAAAAGAATGGGAAGAAGTATTTATTTTGAACAGGGATACTTTTAAAATTCAAAAGACCTTGCATCTGTTATTTTAGCAGTGCTAATATAGTTTATCTTACCTGTTAATAACATAACCTGTTTAAATATTTTCTTCCTGAATTAAAAGCCACTTTAGAAAACATTATAATCTGCAAAGTACACACGGAGCACGCTTCCTTATCTGTCATTCAGCCATTTTCTGCTTTGCTTGCAATATACAGGAACAAAATGTATCCTTGGGGAAAAAAATAATTCAGCTATATGTGGGTAAAATTATTATTGAAACCTTTAAGCTACAGCATACTCCCCTTAAAGGCACTTGAGCAGTACTGTGATTTATGATACTGTTTGCAGTGAAAGTGTGGCATCCCATTAATTTTTCTGCCCAGTGCCATAGTTTACCATTTGTTTCTTCGTCATAGTTCTGAGTAGTTTTCTGATGAGGTTAAACATCTTTTTTAAAAGCCACTGGAAAAGAAAAGGGCTCCTGATGTATATTTTTGTGTTCGTGTACGTGTTACGTGAGATATATTCGTGCAGTTTTGATATCTCTGTACTTGCACCATCCAAAATGAAATCCTTTGTCTCTTGGCATATTTTTGGGAGACCAGACAGGGAGACTGTCTGCATCATGAGTGGGAGAAGTAAATGAGTCACAGTTCTCTTTATGAGGAGCTTTGTTTCATTCAAATCCCTCTTGCCAAGATGCTGACACTGAATTTGAGTCATCAGCAATAAACAAGTCGTACAGAAAATTGAATCTTTAGAGGGCAGAAAATCATGGGCAAAGGAAAGACACTCACCGGCAAGCTCCCTGTTAGTCTGTGTTTGAGAGGAGTTATTGATTGCATTATTTCCTGTGGCGGATTTTTCCCATAAGTGCCTTAAACTAATTCAAAGTCCCAGTCTGAAATTTCATTTCGAAACATGGCATGTGTAGTGAAAACCAGCAGCATCACTCAGGCTTCGAGATCACTGAAAATGAAATTGAATTTTCACCGCACTAAACAAGGTGATTGTAGTCCCTGGTTTTATCATTGGCTTTTCACCTGTGCTGTGTCCTAAAAGTCTGAGCTCAGTAAGAAGTACTGGCATCTTCCAGCAAAAAGGAAAGATTTGGTGAAATTTATCTTGGGTTGGGTTTGGTTTAGTTTTTTTTCCCCTGTATAATGCAATTATCTTTTGCCTGAATAAATTTACTTCATGTATCGTGGTAGCAGTCCATCAGGACTGGACATGTTTGTGTTCAGGAAGTGATAATAGATCAGCTAATACATATTTCAGTTGAAAGGGAAATTTTTATACTATATCAACTTTAAGTGTGTTACTTTCATGAAAGTAGCACAGCACCTTATTTGTGTATGGTACCAGCGTTTCTAACTACTCTCAGCTTTTAAAGTGTAAATGCTTTAAAGAAGGGTGGTAATGTACAAATATTTTTCCTGTGGAAGTATTTTCACATTTAATAACCTTCCCCTCAACAAAAGGCTAAAAAGTCAATATTTTGCTGATTACCTAAAATGTGCCTTTCTATTATTTTAATTTTAAGGTGTAATTCCATAATCAGTCTGGGACATGACATATAAATGGATGGAGCTGACTCATGGAGGGGCCAGGAAAGGGGGTAGGGTAATGGGAACGACTTCAACATTTACGGGCATTTCTTCATCCTCAAAATGTCTTGTACGACGTGGAGTACCCCAAGGGGCTCTCTGTTACCTAGAGTTCCTTCATCCCTTGTGATGAGCATGTGTGCTGTGCTGGCGTTGCTCTGACCCGCCACCCCCGGCTTTGCCCCGTCATCTTTGTAGAGAGGCAGAAGTCCAACACTGTTGAAGGAAAGAGAAAAATACCCTAAATTTTCAAAGAAAATGGAGAGTATAATGCAAACAGTAGCAGTTATGGTGAACGTAGTCGAATGAACTTACACTACAGTGCGGCTTTGCTAAATATAGCTACAAAATACTTGCCTGCGAGCGCTGATGTAGGAGAGCATTGACGGCATGCAACTCGGGAAGTTGCAGAAACAGGGGCACAAATCACAAACAAAGAGATGGGAATAGGATTGCGGAGTGCCAGAGTCCTGGTCCTGTACTCACTCAACCAGGTAACCTTCGTCCTTGGAGGGTTGGATGGTCTTTCATTTGTGCTGTCCCTTTCATTGCAAAAGTGGCATTTTCCCTCTTGTGCCTGAAGAGACTCTGGAAGAGTAGAAATAAGAAATGAACTTGTTTTGTGGCAAGAGGATCAGTGTACTGCATGCCTGTTGTTCAGCAGCCCTTGACAGTCAATTTTAAATATGGATGGGGAAAAAAATCAGGGTAAGATTTGCTCACTCTTGGTGAGTTCAGATCTCTCAGGCTTGTGCTTTGCTCTCCCCCGCTGACCCTCGGACACAATGCCCTCCGGGGTATACATCTGTGGCCCTCCGATGGTGGAAACCTGTCAGACCACCAGTGGAGGTGAGGAGGAAAAGAGCAGCATGTCCAGAGGAAAAAAACCTGGAGAATGCTGATGCAAATAGGAGGCTGAAAACCTTGAATGCAGTGAAGTGAATGCAGCCTGGGAGGAAGGGAGTGAGGAGGAGGAGGAGGGCCTGGGGACCAGCTGTGGGATGAAGCTGAGAAGTAGCGGAGCAGGGCAGAGTGCTCAGGAGCAGAGCCAGGGCCAGGGCATGGGGCAAGAGCCAAGGAGGGAGACAGGCAGACAGAGCAGAAGGCTGCAGGGAGCTGCTGAACGGAGGTGCCACCTTTCAGCTGGCCGACATTAAGTGATGGTGTCTTGTCCCAGGGAGACCCATCCCCAAAGGTCCCTGCAGCCATGTGCTCCTTCTGCTCCTGCGAGTCCTTCGTGCTGGAGTCTTTTATCGTCCCTCCATCCATGGCCTGGCCTTTTTCCTATAATCCGCTGCCAGCCTTGTCCCCTGCTTATACCAGCCTGCCACAGAACAGAGCTGTTCCGTGCAGCATTGCAACGTGGCTCGGAAATGCCACACGAGAGTAGGCAAAGGTGGCATGAGAAGAAAGCTAGAGAGTGATGCAACGAGGTTTAAATGTGCAGGGGCTTTGAAGACTTTGTTCGTGTAGTCAATAGGAAAACCAACATGTAATGTCTGCTCAAGAGACATTGTGGGTGAGACCCTTTTCCCTCCTGTCTTTTGAGTTGGACTCTGAATACATGCAGCAAAGTCCTGAGAGTCTGCTGGCTTTTCAAGAGAAGAAGGGTTAATTAAAAAGGGAAAGGTAGCATAAATCCTGTGTTCTCACGGCAAGGAAGTATAGTTCATGTAATCCTGTTGATATTCTCCAAAAGCCAAACCTAAATTCAATATTGTATTGTGGAAGAGCATGAGTTAAGTGGACCTAACTGAACAGGGGTTTGTTCCTCATATGGTACTTGTGAAAGTATTGCATTAATTTGCAAAGGAATGAAGGACATCATAGACCAAAGGTGTTAATACTGTGTTTAAAAAACTGAGTGAATGATAATTGATGATAAGAGCAGAGTTTAAGCTCACTTAACTTCTGGTGAGCTGTGTTTAGTATATATTAGGAGCTTACACAGTGAGTTCAACATAGCTTTGAAATGCAGTAGTTTTGCTTATATTGTAATAGTATTTTAATGGTAAGTCAGTTACTCATATTCTGAAGTTAGTCTACCTGAAAAAATACAAATTAATACCAATACCATTAATCCTGATAAATAAAGTGGTTTTGTGTACTTCCCCAGACTGTGATACAGTTAACTTCCTTCCTCCTCAGAATGGTAATAGTGATAGTACAATGAAAAATTTGGTTATTTTATTTTTTGCTTTTACATGTTTTTTAGATTTGGTTGCCAGGACAATGAGGGACATGATTATAGAAAGATTAGTGATAATTCTAAATGATTTTGCTGTTTGCTCCTGGAAGTTGAAAAATTTTCATATTCATTTGTCTCAAAAAATCATTTTATTGGTGATTTTTTGGTGGAGACAGTGGGCTGGGGAAGGAGTCACCATTGTTCCTTCTCAGAATAATTCCTTTACGTGGTGAACTTCAAAAGAGTCTGGATGCAGATTTGAATGAAAACTTATTATTGACAAGTGATAACACTTGGTAGTTATCTTTCCCACTTTGGTGTCAAATAAATTGCTTGTCCTCTGCATTTCTTCCCATTAAGGACACTATAGGTTTAGAAACTAGCGGAAGAAACTTATATTGCAAGAATGGGTGCAGGTTCCATGAGCAATGTCTAGAATGTATACCTTGCAATATCAGTTTGCATGTGTATGTACTACCATGTGTGTGAAAGAGTAACCAGTAGTTAAGCACCTATTGTTAATAGTTTCATATTTTAAATGGCATTGCCAACTCGTACATACGCCAGTGGAGCTGTGGTTCTCCATAGGATGTCTCTGTTCTCCTTTAAGAGCAACAGTAAACTAATAACATCAAATTAAGATGTGTCATAATGCATAAGAATGCATAAGAATTTGGTATTGATGAGCACAGTATATTAATGGCAATTTGTTTAGCGAAACTTAGAAAAATTTGTTCATACTTCATAATTTTCAAATGGAAATAAACATTTTTTCATTAAAACATTTTATTGAAGTGGTATCTATAGTTACTGTCTGGTTTGTGAGAAGCTGATGATTACAATGGAGAGGGAGCTTGTTTCACTAGTTGGAACACATGCCAGAAGTATTCAAAATGGGAAGAAATGTGCTTGAAGAGTCAGTTGGTTTGAACTTTAAAGGCTTAGGTCCTCTTGCCAAGTCTGCCACTTCTTCCTTGGGTGAATATGGGATGGTTATCATTTGAAGTGCTTCACTCTCACTTTCCTCATTTAAAAACACAGATATTTTAGTTGACTTCTTTTGTGGAGCAGTTTGAGATAAGGTAGTGAAGAGGATAGGTGTTATTTTAAGCACTGTTTTTTAACCAGGGATGAGAGGTTGGCTCAGGACACTGGCAGAGAGACTTGGAGAATTTTGCCTCCTTATTGCTTATTGGAACCATCCCCAGGAAAAGGTCTTTTATCGAGGAACAACATCTGAAGGTGTTTTCATGTAGTTATTGATTTCAGACCAACCCACAGGAAGCTCTGTCTATACATTGGTGCTAATTCAGCACCCATTTACCAGGGTGGCTGGGATTGAAATGAGCATGTATTTCTCTTGGCAAATGATCTCCTTAGGTGAAGGTTGAACATGGGGATGGAAGAGCATGAACAGACACGCGTTGCTGTATCTAGCTGGACGTTGCTGCCAAAGCTCCACTTCTTTTTGTGGTTTCTGCCCTCCTAAGCCGTCAACCTTTTACAAACATACAAGTCCAGTGTTACAACTGAACTTTAACTGCATGATGAGTCTCATAATAGCAGATAAGCTTATTGAAAGGGCAGGGAATATGGTGTTATTTCAAAAGTCTTATAATTGTAAAACCTACCACTCTTTTTAGTATCCAAAGTAGCTTGTATTGAATTTAATACATGCATATGTGTGTGTGCATCTGTGCTCACGTATTTGGAAAGAAGAATCTGGATATTTGAAATATATTTGAACAAGTATTTTAAGCATTAAAGGTAGATCTGGAGCTTCAGAGCCAGGACTGTATCGCAAGTTCAGTGCCAAACCTCTCCTGAACTCTAATAAGACTAAAAGTAGATGTTTTGTTCTACATATCTAATTATCCGTCACTTTCTTTTAGGAAAGCTTTACAGAAACATATTTTTTTATCCTTAGATTAAAAACAAAGTTACCTGAGGAAACTGCAGACACAGTGAAGGGTCATATGAATTGAATTTAAGAAATTCAAACATTTGGCTCCAAAATTTTTTTGAAGATTTAATTGGAAAGTCAGGCAAAGAGTCTTTACGCTACTGTTTTCTAGTGGATCTGTGGTAGATTTGTTTTTGGTTTGGTTTTGTTCCTCTCAGTACTGCTTAGAAATCAGCTAAAACATTTATATTGCAGAAATGATATAGCAGCAGTTTCAAGCCTTTTGTGCCTTCCGTGCTTGATTAGAAAAATCCCATTAATGATAGAAAATGCTAATCAGCGTTGTGTTTTGCCAGCCACCACAGGCCCACGCACTCTATATAATCCATTGTTTATTAACCTAATGAAGGTCATTGTAGCTTTTGAAAGCTTGTGTGACAGCATCTCAAAATGGTTTTAAAACTCTGTGCTGCTGGACTCCGGTGCTGGAATAAATCAAGGCTGGGTATTTACTTGTCAGGGTGGCTCTGGCGTAAATGAGTTTTTTTCTGGGTGGAGTGATCATACTGTGCTTTTCATTTGTTCATTATAATTGTCAAGACAGACAAACAGTGCAGTGGTGGCTAAGCTGATGGTGCTGCCATTAAGCAGCTAGACACTGTCTTTATCCACGTCTTACTGATTTTTCTTTTCTTTTCTTGGCAGGTGACATCACACAGAAGGGATATGAAAAGAAGAGATCAAAATTAATTGGGGCCTACCTGCCACAGCCTCCCGGTACGTGCATCTGTGCTTGCAATATATGAAGATGTCAAGCATACTGATAGTTGCCACAGTAAAAATCTGCATCTCTGAAGAAATATATGTGGCAGAAACAAAGCTATTGTTTTGCAGAAGAAGCTTATTCCATCCATTTTATGTATATTTTTATATATATGTCCGCTTTGATGTGTGTGTACATTTTTTACATACGTTGCTGTGGGTTTGGCAGTCGTGTCTGGAAAATGAAATCAGCCTAGGCTTGTTAGAGAGGCATTGATTGTTAGAAGTAATGCAAAAATACCGGGGAAAACGTGATGTCCTAACTCATTGAGACCTCAGCCAAGTAAAGCTTTCTGAACAGAGGTATACACAAGAGTGGAAGAGAACCCTGGAGTTTGTACCTTCCTCCATTTCTGGGTTTCCTGTCCAAATCTCCCTTTTGAAGACACTAGAGAGACCAGCAACATCCCTGGAGTTCAGCTTGTCCTATAACACGTGGGCAACCAATCCTTTATAGATACCTGGCCTCCGTGTTGAGGGATGGGCATGTACTTGCCCAAAAGGTGTAAAAATATCTTCTAACTAGATTTAATAATGTATTGCTTCATTGAAATCATTTCCTCTCTCTAGATAAGAACTCTTCAAAGTTCTTTCACTCTTCTGAGGCACTGGGTCGTGAAGTTGAATACGTAGTTGTAGGTATTGGTGTAGGCCATTTTGTGTTGGTCTCAGAGGAGCATGCCCCACACACTTGTGGCATCCCACTCACCTTACGGTGAGTCACCCCCTTGGGCTTGGCTGTCCTCTGAGCCCTGTTTTTGTTGCAGGCCTGGGAACTAGTTTCCTCCTTCTTTTACAAAATCCTGCCTTTATGGCGGAGCTGATGGTTTTCTATTTAAACTGCTCATGCGTGGAGGCACTGCTTTGTTCTCTCTTCTTGAGGTGTATATATATTAGCTAGCTCCATAGCAGTATGATATTTTTGTGCCTTTGGATTTCACTTGGTCTGCTCCACTGGTGGGAACTCCACAAAAGAGATCAGTGTTACAGACACCTCCATTGTCTAAAGTGATACAGCCTGATTTGAGGGTGTCTGTGACATTTCCTAACCATTGGGATCCATTAGAGAATGAAACAAATCAAATCAACAGAATTACAATACCAGAGGTGCAGTTATTAAATTTCTGAGTATTTATTGATCTGACCAGACTATCAGACATACAATAGTCTTCACAGTATGTTCTCATGAGACCTACTTAGGTTTACTGAGCTATGGAGAGACTGTTGCCTCACAGTAATCCTCAACACAGCGGTGCGGTTGGTACCAGTATTTGTTTATACAGTTAGTTGTGCCTTCTTTTCTTCACACAAGAAAATACAGCTCTTTCTCCAGAAAGCTCATAGTCTTCTGGTCAAGCTGTATCAGTGTCTGAAACTGCTGGGGATTCATCATGCATGTAATGATGAAAGACAGAAGATGGAGAACCCTCCGAGGTTTGTCTTTCAAGGTCTCAGTTGTGATATTAAAGGTTTCCAGTGTAAGGAGAAGCAGAGGGATCTCTGTAAGCCAGTCCTGTAGTAGGGTCCGTTCAATAATTTGAAGAGGTCATGACTGAGGATGTAGCAGATTAGGGCTGTTTTAAAGATGGAAGAAACGGAGTGAATGTTTTCTGCTCTACCACTTCCCAGAAAATCCTGCACTGGGAATGTGGCATATGGATGAGTGAAGGAAGATTATAATAGGATGAAGAGGAAAAGTATGGAAATATTGTCTACTGTTTTCTTGTAGGTACATCAAGCTCAATCGTTTAGCTGAAGGCTAAATGAATTATTTTATTATAGTGGAAGATAGTGCTTCTACTGTATTAAAGTATTTTCCTCCATAAACTGATATTATTTGTGCTTGGGTCTTTGCTGTCTTTGTACTTTTTGTTTGTTTTGTTGTCTTAGCTTTTGGACAAAACTTGAAACAGTTCAATTTTTGATATTCTCCTTCTAAGACTTTACTCATCTGAATGGCTTGAGGTCCCTGCTCACTAGGAAGGGGGACATGAATCCTTTCCAAGAAGAAATAGGGTAACAAAACATGCTGCCTGTTGTAAGCCTCTGTTCGTATCTGAACAACCACATACAGGACCAAATCAGTCATTTGGTTTTTTGTTGTAATCTTGTTTTGATGGGGAACTGCAAGAATTTATAAGCTTTGGCAGTCTTGGATCTTGCTATTAAAAGGGAATAGATGTTTTAGAGATATTTTAAAACAGTATGGAAATGGACATGGCTCTTTCGCTGGGATTGGAGGCATTGGGGAAGGGCAGGGATTTGCATTCTGTGACGGCGTTCAACAAACTAAAGGAAATCCAAAGGCAGTTCCCCTCTGTTGGGACATGCAGTCCTCTCACTGCACCTTTGCTAACATTACTAACGCCCATGTTGGCAGAGTGGAACATTGACCCGCGTTGGCTCCGTGAGTGTCCTGTGGTGTCTGTGCGTGCGTGTGCGTGTGTGCTCTACTGCATGGGGGCAGCAGCTGCATTCGTTGCTGTAACAAATGTAAAAAAACTAAACGTGAATTAATTAGTTTTTTTCAACTTGTTACAGCAGCGAATGGAGCTGCCGCGGTACGGTGTAGACTGCAACACAGTGAAGGAGCTGCCAGAAGAATGCTCCGCACTGCCAACATTGGTGTCTGTGACATCCGGGAAGCGGCCGCTAGAGAGAGAGCAGCCAGCACGGCAGGAAACCGGCCTCTCTTTTATTTTCGTTTTGGTGAGCACAATGAATGTATCTTTTCCAGTCCATATCTGTCTGTAACTGTGCCTCATCTGGAAGCCTCTGGTAGACACCTACATCAATATGATAGACTAGGAGCTGCCAGTGACAAGGCAGGACAACCAAAGGACAACATCTGGAAGGCCGTTACCGACTTTTATCTGCCTAAGAGTGAAGTGATGGGAAGGGAGAAGGAATACTCCTTCTTAGTAACATTTGAACATGTTAACGTCTCTCTAGCTTCCATACCGTGGATACTTTGGAGGGGCGTTCATATAATAAGTTGGCAAAACACAGGAAGGCATGTGTTTCCGATTCCCTTTTTGGCACTGCCTTTTTACAGAGCTCTGGACAGGTCCAAGCCCACCAGAATCCGGAGGAAGCTGTAAAAATCTAAGCACTCCTAATTCTGTGCTGTTTTCAAGTAGAGATCTCTGCCTGAGCTCCCCTCACGTCCAAACCATTCAGAAGCAGACTGACTTTTAGGAACAGGCATCAGGCCGGTAGGGCATACCGGAGGATGAACATTGTGCAGGGCTACATGTCTGCAGTGTGGACAGGCAAGGCATGACCCCAGCCATGCCTGCATGGCTGTGCCCTTCAGCAGACACCCATCCTGCCTTCTGGGGGTCACCTGTGGCTGGTGGCAGGCAGTCTGCTCCTACTCCCTGGGTTTGCAGCAAGGTTGCAGAGGATTCACAGCCCCTCAAGACACCAGATTTTCTCTTGCCGGCCATGTGGGCACACGGAGGACATCGCACTCATCGCACCATGCTCCCACAAGGCAGTCCAGACACAGTGTGAGAGACGGCTAGAGAGAAGATTGGGTTTGCAGTTCTGTTAGGAGAAGACATACTTGTAAAAAGATCCCTTTAAGACACCCTTCCCTGCTCATTTTCAAACCAATTTGCCATAATACTATAGAGGAGATCCATACCGGATTCTGACTGTGGTGTTTGTATTTCTCCTCTGAGGTGGGGCTGCTCTAAGTCAGGTTCCCTCAGTCTGACATGATTAACTTCCTCTGCCCAAGATTTTTGCAGAATAGGAATGATTAAATTTAAATGCAATTTCAGGTTTAACAGAATTAGTGATATAAAACCATGTAGGTGCTAAATGCAGTCAGTAGAAAGGTTGGCTATATACATATATAAACACACACGTATATATATCTCGATATATACCGGAGGTCTTTTTGTTGTGCTCATTGGGATACTGTCATTTTGGAAAGGGAGAGCTGTTACTTTTCAGGAATGGGTATAATCCTAATCCAAAAGGGGAAGCTGGGCAGCCGCGTGGTTGATACTGTACCAGGTGATGTGGGAGTTCACTCTTAGGCTCCCTATTTTTGACAGGACAGTCCCAGAGAGTATATTGTCACTATGCTGTACAACAAACGTGCAGTGAGTCTGACACAGGGGGGACGTGCTGGATCTGCTGCACATCTGCAAGTTGACTCCGCAGTGCATGCTCATAGGTCTGACACGTCCAGATGCTGCACAGACTGCACATATGCAAAGGACATTTGTACTGTTCCAGCCGGGCTGTCGAACATCCAGAAATCCAGAACGGATATGCTGCGTTTGGCAGTGTTAATGGGAGAAGGGATAGGGGGAGCCCCCTTTTTCTTTCCCATTAAATCCCCACCTGCTTTAACTTAGGGAGACAAAAGTACAGCTTTGTTTCCTCAAAACGCTTTCTCAGGATGTCAGTTTGTAGCTGGAGATGTTCTGTGCGCAGAGTAGTTTTTCTTTTCTTAGCATGCCCGTATGTCAGACATCTAAAAATAATAGTGAATCCGGACCTTTATATCTGCACGTATATCCCAGTCTCTCTTGCGCTGTGACCTTTCTCTTACTGCCTCTGTAGAGGAGTCCTGACGGCCAAGAGCTGAAAGAATAACCACTTAAACAGGCATTTCTTTCAGAATATCTTTCTGAAGATTATCTTGATTAGATCAGTCAGTTCTGGGTAAGATAACATGTGGACAGCTGCATGCACGCTATTAAGAGAAACCCTCCCTAGAAGAAAAATAACTAAATTACCTGCATCCCCCATAAGCTGTGTTTTTGCCCAATTTGCTTCCAGTCTTTTGCCAGGAAATTTGATTATTCATTCACAGAACAGAGACGATGTTGTTATCAATTAAGCTTTGCTTCTAACGCTTAGACATGGGTGGTTCATTCTCTCTTAATCAAGTGCTGTGTCTACACTAGATTACTTTCTGTAATTTCCCATCACTGGTACCACCAGTGTAGCTCTGTTTGTAGCGTAACCATGTAGACCAGTCACCAGTGCTTTATTTATTACGGCTAATAAACCTGTGAGATGCGGTGTTTAAAAGGCACCTGCTGCTCCTTTCACAGGCCTGGAGACAGCTCACTGCCTCTGCTGCTGCTGGAGCCCCAACAGCACCAGCATGGGGAGATTTCAAGCTACGCAGTGCAGAGAAGATAATACATTTGCACGGAAGACCCCTTTACCTTATGAAGAAACAATTTTCTGTAGAACTACAGGAACCAACTTCATAGCCTCTGTTATTAACTTGACACATATTTATATATATCTGTAATGTCTGCATACATTTGCATACTTTTCTATATGTATGTGTGCATACATTTGCTTTCAACTATTCCTGCTGCTAGCCCTTTGGGCACTCAAAGTAAACTCGGCGATTACAATTTCATTTTCTCTTCCACAGACATTATTTGGATTGCAAGATTATTTGGATTGCAAAGATTGCAAGGAAATGTTTAAACAAAGCCTGATTCTGGAATTGAAAAAAACCCATCATGTATTCACTTTATTAACAATAATGAGTATTCCTATAACATCTGCCTTCCTAATTCTTAAAGATCCTATCAAGGGATGACCATGATGGGGCATTTCAAAGCATAGGTGTGTCTTGAGAACATGGATCTCATTGAAAGGCATATGCATTGCAGAACTCACGGACACATTTCTGAACAGTGTGACAGATCTTTAACAGATGAGAAACTATCTCACATAGATGAATGCTTAGTAAGTCTTGTTTTTAAAAAAGAGTTTTGGTTTGAATTGGTGGATGCCTTGCAGAGCCTAGTTTGGTTAAAAAGGAAGGTTCTGAAAGCATCTGAGAACTACCCCTTGATGCCATCACTTAAAGCGTGATGGTTACTGCTTCCCTTTTGCCATGGTGACTGAGAGTCCAGTTACCATTTTATGCATTCTTTGTTTTATGATGGCACCTCTGTTTCCTGTCCTGCAGTAAGACCTCTTAATATTAAACCTTGTTCAAACACAGAGCAAAAAAACCCTTCCTTCAAAGACTTTACACCCTAATAGTAAGGCCAAAAAATGGGTGTAAGGGAAGAAATGAGTACATGATGGAATCAGTTAGTAACGTGGGTAGCGGTTTCAGCAGTCAGCATGATGGTTTTTTGGGGGAGGATATTTTTAGTATGCATCAGTGTCAGGATGTTTTTCAAAGAATTTGAAGAATTTCAATGAAATATCTGTTGCTGTTCATGGAGACCATCTGGGAAACATAAGAGGATAGGAGGAAACATGAAGATGCTTGTCTAAAAATCTGACAAATGGGTGAGAAAAGATGGCTCAATCAGAGGCGAGCAATGAGGGGTAGAAAGGGGAGATACCATTGAGGGCCTTGAAACAAAGCTTGCCTGTGCTGGAGCAGAGGAGATGGAGCCAGCGGAGGCATGTGAAGAGTTGGGTGCCACTGTCAAAATCAGAAACTGCTGGAATTCGCAATACTGCCCGAATTTGTCTGCAGCAAATTTCTGAAGGATGGATGTTAAACTGCCAGCAGTGTAAGCTGACCAGCGCATTGGTGAATGTGTTCACTATGTGGATAGGTAGCCTTTTTCTACATACTGTCCTAAAAGAATCTTCTAATGGTACACTGAAGCTGTGGGACTATCTAGAGAAAAAGGGAAATCAAACATCGCATGTGAATTGGAGCTGTAATGGGATGTCTGCCATCTCTGAGATAATGGAGAGAAAAAAGAAGCCCACGATAGCCATGCTAAGCTTGAACGGAAAGCTAAAGCTTGCAAGGAAATGCTGGAAGGCAAGATCAAGATTGTAGTAAGGAAAGAAGATCAGTTTGAAGTATGTGCATTGTTTGAAATCAGAACCAAGTGCAGGATTGAGTGTGAAAGCTCACCTGTGAAGGAAAGATTGTTAATTAAACATATCTAATCAGAAATTCCATTTTCTTCATATTTATCTATCAGAAAGTGGCTCCACTTTCCTGGATGTCTTTGGTTGGGAGTATCGCATTTTAAATCTCCTTTGGCTTATCCAGTGAATTCATTACTTAGATGTTCATTTGATGGGAAGAGTGAAATGCCACGCTAAGTAACAAGTTCCATGGGAGCGGTGTGACATTTAACCTGTTTACAGAATACATGGTGTATTCATCACCTGGCTTTGCTTTTAAAGCTGAGCCACCAGCCATTGCGCAGAAGCTCAGGAAATACTTTGAACTGAATGTAAATACTGTTTCTTAAAACTGCACTGCAAACACTGTTTGCCTGCCTTCTCACGAGCCCTGGAGTTGCTGGGTTTATCCTACAGCTCTCTCTCCTGCGGTCACACACTGTAAGTTAGTTTTAGAACAATCAGTGTAGCCTGTGTCTAATGCCTTCTATTTCTTGTCACTTAGACATTTCAGCTTTTAAATATTTTTAGATTCAAAAATTTGACACAGACATAGGAATAAGAGCTACATCAAAGCAACTTGTCAGCTGTCATTAAGGAAACGATTGTCCTCTGTTGGAGAGGGCAGTGCAGCTATGGCCACATTATCAGCACATAGCACTGCAATTTACCTACAAAAAGAAGTAATAAATAAAGGGAGGAACAAAGAGGTGAAGGCAAAAAGAAAGGAAGGAAGGAGGTGAAGCCTGCTTCCAGCTGACAGTTTTGTGCCTTCCATGCATTTAAAAATAAAACTATCCAGCCTGCAGTGGTATTGCTTAAATAGCTTTACTGAAGCTCTTGCATTTTTAGCTAAATACAGTCAAGGCAGGATCCAGCTTGCAGATTAGGATTTGTAGATTGATATGTCTGCATTAAGTTGTCTGCCTATGAACCTGGTATTTAAGCTCCCATTCTTACGGGAGGAGACACAGTTAATTCAGTTGATGAAACCCAGAGAGCTTTTCAGCTTATTCCAAAGCAGATACCTCCACTGACCACCTGCATAGCTCTCAAGGCTTCCCTGGGCTCATGGAGTTGCCTGAAGATAGGTGTCTAATAGTGTTCAGGATCTCCTACGGTATCAGAGACATCTGCGCAGAGCAAGGACATATAAAGCAGGGCTTAGAGGGGACGCATGCCATTCTGGTCAAGCCAGGTATCATAGTCCACAACATCTGAAAAGACATTAGACACCTCTGTTTAGACTCCTGAGTCCTGGCCTAGGTCTCTGTTTTTCATAATGGAGTTTAGCTTAAGCACCTTCTTGTAGACACCTAAATATAGGTGTCTTAATCTGCAAGCTGAATCCCACATTAGCGGCATTAGATAAACGAACTAATGCTTGTATTAAGAACGTGGCTGTTTGCTCCAGTGCACCTGGTAATGCTTATGTGTAATGTGATGAGCATAAAGCACTGATTTCTCAGCCTTTTATAGAAAATAACGGTGTTCCAGGCATATATATTTTGCTGAAATTCTTCATGACTTATAACGAGTCAGTCATTAGTGCTAATTATGCTTACCTTTTAAAGCCCTGCTTTAGCTGCAAGACTGGGCGGACTATGGCGTTATTAAGAATGAGGCCAGTTTGACAGTGACTGTGATTGTGCCTGCGCACAGGACACTGGTGTGACACTGTCCTTTCTTTCATAAAAGCCATTCATTGCTCTGCCGCCTCCTTAAATTTATGAATTGATCCAAGAATGAATTCTCAAAGCCCATTACGCCACCGCTTCCACTGCTTCACAAATGCATCTGGGCGAAGCTGCACTTGAACAAGCATTAGCACTTAAGTCACGGACCCTGTGTGCTGGCTGCAAAAGCTATCAATTTTAGGGGTTTAGTTATGTTCAGAAGTAGAAGTGAAAAAAAAAGATGCTTGTTACTGCACTATATTGCTGGAGCCTTCATGGAGGTGAACAATTCTGCTGTTAACACCGCTTCGCTATTTATGGCAACACTTCACTGATTTCATGGTATTCATTATTCTGTATGGCTTTTACTCCTACCCATCGCTCAGGAGTGGCACCGTGTAGGTTCTCGCTATTGTGTACTTTGTCTCACACCGTCGTTGGTGCTGTGTGAGGGAACGGGCGCACGGGAAGGGAAGGTGTGAGTCCAGGCAGTGCTGGCTAATTCCTGCTCCAACCCCTTCAGTAAGGAAGGGGTTTCTTGCTGTCTCTCCAAAGTGGGGCGATGCTTTGTGTTTTCCGATGTTAAAGAAGCTTAGTACGAAGAGAGGTCTCCCTGCAGATGGCTGATGGAGAGCTTCTCTGTATTTTAGTGCAGAATTAACTTCCTCACGTAAATTGGTGCTATCAGCAAGCCAAGTTCACACATCCTGTTCTGTACTTGGGTAGAGGTTTATTCGCTGTTTTTATATTTATGGGAAGGTGGGAAGTAAAGCCATCAAATGATCCCCAGACCTCATAAAAGCAGAAGATATTTTGATATTTTCATTTAGTTTGCTATGGCCTTAAATGACTACTAGAGTAGGATGTTGGGGCTGTCTCTTTCCTAACTGTAAGAAGAAACTCCATATTACCCATTGTGTCAGTACAGACTTACTTAAAAGAACAAACACACATGTACGAAGTAGGAGGGAGGTAAACTAGTTAAAGTGTCTCAGTTTTAAGATTAGGTGAGAGATTTCTATGTCTGTAGTAAGAACAAGTAACAGTATAATCTCCATAGTGAACCGGAGGAGGGAAGAGCCCTCTGCACTGTCAGGGAGTGCCGTGGGCAGCAGTGCTGCCTGGCCAGTTGGGCATCCTGCTGTCTTCTGCAATGTCAGGGTCAGTGTTTGAGGTTACCTTACATACACTGTCTTTTTTACACCTTGAAAAAGAGCTTTGTGCACTGCCCACACCTGCAGAAGAAGAGACTGAGACACCTGAGGTGTCTCATAGCCAAATGGCCAGGAGAAGGAAACCACGGGCTTGAATGCATTTTGTCCAACAGCTTTCAGGTCTACCTGAAGGGTAGACCTCCTACAGCAGCTGCACACCTCTTTGTACCTGATGCTTTTCCTCACAATTTGATTTCCCCTCAGCCTATCACATGTGGTGTCGCTGTTGGAAGGATGCATTTAATCACCTTTTCCATGACTTTGTTGTTCAGTAGCAACACCTACATTATTTTTGTTTGTTCTTCTCCACACGCCGTTGCCCTACAGAAGTCATTTGCCATGAGATGTTATGGCACTGCTTTCTTCACAAAACCTCTGTGACACAGCAGCAGTTTTAGGTGCACATTTTTTGGGTGTGTTTTTTTAGGATTTTTGTAAATGTATGTGGTTTCCAGAAAGTGTCTCATTCCTGACCATATGGATAAGGACTGAGATGAATAATGGTGGTTTGCATCTCGTACAGATGGAAACATACTTTTCTGAAAATTTTGCATCAAAATTAATTTTATTGTTAACTTTATATTGCTGGTTCTCAGGGTAACCCAATAAAGAAAGAAAAAATCTAAATATACAAATGAGGTGAAAATATTTCTTCTGATTATTTCAGTGATTCAGAAGTTAGGTTTACCTGCCTTAAATAATATAAAGGCTTGAGGGCAAGTGAAATTACACAGTACTATAGGGTGGAGAAAGAGCATTTAAATGATTTATTTGATTTAAGAGTATGAATTATTAATCACAATCTGAGTAGAAGAAAATTTATGGATTCACTCTGTCTTTTATGCACCTATGAGATTTTACTCCCAGTATGTTTTTTAGCCAACCAGCCACTTCTCCACAAAATCAAAGCAGGCTTGACATTGCTGATATTCCAGAGATTTAAGAGAGAAGCTGTATTTTGAGTTCAGTTTGTTTTCACAAAGAAATAAGTGTACAATGCCAGATTTTTTAAAAAGATGCTTTTTAAAGAGTCCATTGAAACATAATTGAGACTGATTGAAGTCAACATAGCATTTTCGGTTGGTCTGTATTCTACATAAAAATTCTTGTTTCTGCAAAAGTAAACTCTTATCTCTCTCCAATAAGCAGGCATTGAATAGTTCAGAAATAGTAGTGGAGAGTTTTTACATTGTGTTTTAATCGAAAAATATGAACGTATTTCCAAACATTGTTTTGTTGAGTTCAATTTCAGTTTATTAGTCATCCATTTGAATACTCAATTAGTAATCATTTAATTAAGTAATTTTAACAGATTTTTCTTACCGTCAACCCTAAGTGCAAGAGGCCAGTTTTACTTCTGTCCCTACAGTTACACATAGTGTGTAACTACTTTTTAAAGGCAAAAAATAATAGGAAAGAATTAATTTTGTTTCTTTAGGTGCTCCTGTTTTTTTGCCCCTGTGCATCACGGTGCCTAACGCTCTGTGCTTTATTAGCTCTAAGCTGAATGCATCTCTTACTGGGCCTGTCTGCTCAGGTTCTTCTCTGGAAGAGAGCAGGGTAGCATATTATGCCACTATTACAGATGCAGGTTTGCTTTCATTTACCGTTGTTTGTTCAAATTTTCCTGCTTAAGTAATTCACTTCACTCTTCTCTGGAAGTTGTCAAGGAACATTAGTTTCTAGAAGTGTTGTATACAATGCTGCTGTTATACCACTACTGTCATTGAAGGAGTCTTCAAGAAAATACCTATTTTTTAAAAAAAGCAAATTCACTATGGGAAAGGGATGAAGACAAGGTTTGAGTCTTAAATACTGGATGTTTAGGCCCGGCATACTGAGGTGCTGCAGGTGTATATTATAAAGCTAAGTTATTTTTATTGTTTTGCTGGAACAGATTACTATTTTCAGCCTGGTTTGTTGCAGTTATTGTTTACGTTCTGGCCCTTGGTAGCTGAAAATGCCTATAGATACTAATTTAGTTCCCTTCTCACAGGGTATCTAGTTTCCATAGGTTAGTATTGTGTTGTCACCAGCTGATACCACCCAACCGCATGAGGTTTTAGATAATACGCACTGGCTAAGTCTTCTTAGGAACTGTTTATAAGCAATTTGCAGGAAAACTTCAAGATCCATTGCAATGGTGTCCACCTTTTATTAGCACATTAAAATACTTCCTGAATACTACTTTATGAAAGGTCACCTCTTTGGGCAAAAAAAACCCACCACCAAGCCTACTGTCTGTATGCTCTTCTTATGTAGTCTATGATCCTGGAAAAAGGTTGCCTTAGAGAGAACCAGGAAAATAACCATACCAGAAAAGCTGACCAGAGGCAAGAACTGTGTAACCAATTGGCATGACATGGTTTAGCTACTGAATGTTCATTTTCTACTTATAGCGTAGGCTGAACTCCTCCTCCCTATTAACTTCTGGAATTCAATCAAAATGAACTTGTTTGTTTTTTTTTTTATTATTATTAATGCAGGGGTGGACCAGGCATTACCACAAGAACGTCGAACTCCTGTTACTCCGTCCTCTTCCTCTCGATACCACCGTCGCAGGTCCTCAGGGTCACGGGATGAGCGCTATAGATCGGGTAAGTAGAACTGAAGACCACAGAATTGGAATGAAAATTTGAAATGGCTGGTTCTGTTCTTTGCTTTTTTAAAAAAGAATTTTGTTGTAAACTCATGTAGTAGCTATACATGGGAAATATTCGTTGTACGAATACAGAGACACCGCCCAAGCATGCAAGGCTGGAGTTACAAAGCCAAAGTACTTTTGGAATTGCATCTGGCAACAAATGTGACAGGCAACAGGAAAGGCAACAGGCACATTGGCAGCAAAAGGAAGACTAAGGAAAATGCAGGCCCACTGCTGAATGGGGCAGGGCACTGGGTGATGAAGGGCATGGAAAAGGCCAACATACTTAATGTCTTCTTTGCCTTGGTCTTTACTGGTGAGACTTGCCTTCAGGAATCTAAGGCCCCTGAGACCAGTGGAAAAGTCTTGAGCAATGAAAACCTACCCTCCATGAAGGAGGATGAGGATAGGGAACATTCGAACAAACTGAGCATGTACAAGTCCATGGGACATGATGGGATGCATCATTGGCCGACGTCATTGTGAGGCCAGTCTCAATTCTTTGAAAGGTTGTGGCAATCAAGGGAGGTTCCTGAGGACTGGAAGAAAGCAAGATTGATTCCTGTCTTCAAGAATGGCAAGAAGTAGGATCTGGGAAACTACAGGCCAGTCAGCCTCACCTTGATCTCTGAGAAGGTGGTGGAGCAAATAATCCTGGAAACTGCTTTTAAATATATGAAGGACAAGGAGGTGATTGGGAGTAGTCAGCGTGGATTTATGAAGTCCCCTTATTAGGTTGGTCAATCCATGCTTGACCAACCTAATAGCCTTCTACAATGAGATGACTGCCTTGGAGGTTGAGGGAAGAGCAGTGAATGTTGTATGCCTTGACTTTAGTAAGGCTTTTGACAGCTTTAGTAAGGCTTTTGTCTCTCATAACATCCTCATTGACAAACTGGTGAGATATGGATAAGATGAGTAGACAGTGAGGTGGACTGAAAATTGGCTGAAGTGTTGTGCTCAGCGGGTTATGATCAGCAGCAAAAAGTCCAGCTGGACACCAGTCTCTAACGGTGTACTCTAGGAGTAAATACTGGCTCCAGTACTGCTCAATAGCTTCATTAGTGACCTTGCTGGTGAAATAGAGTGCACCCTTCACACATTTGCAGATACCAAATTGGGAGGAGTGGTTGATGCCCAAGATAGGTGTACCGCCATTCAGAGGGATCTGGACAGGTTGGAGGAGTGGTCAAACAGGAATCTAGTGAAGTCTGACAAAGGGAAATGCCAAGTCCTGCACCTGGGGAGGAATAACCCCACGCACTCAGACAGGCTGGGGGCCCACTGGCTGGAAAGCAGCTTGGCAGCAAAGTCCTGGTGGTCAACAAGGTAAACATGAGCCAGCAAGGTGCTCTTATGGCAAAGAAGGCCAACAGCCTCCTGGGCTGCACTAGGAGGAATGCTGCCAGCAGGTCGAGGGAGGTGATCCTTCCCCTCTGCTCAGCACTGGTGAGGCACATCTGGAGTGCTGAATCCAGTGCTGGGCTCTCCAGTACAAGAGAGAGATGGAGGTACTGGAGTGAGTCCAACAAAAGACCACAAAGTTGATTAAGGAACGGAGCCTCTGATATATGAGGAGAGGCTGCAAGAGCTGGGCTTGTTTAGCCTGGAGAAGAGAAGGCTCAGGGGGATCTTATCCATGTGTGTAAGTACTTGATGAGGGAAGTAAAGAAGACGAAGCCAGACTCTTCTCAGTGGTGCTCAGTGACAGGTCAAGAGGCAGTAGGCACAAACTGAAATATTAAAAATTCCATTTAAACATAAGAAAAATTTTTTTTACTCTAAAAGTGGTTAAGCACTGGCACAGGTTGCCCAGAGAGGTTGTGGTGTCTCCATCCTTGGAGCTATTCAAAACCCCACTGGACATGGCCCCAAGCAATCTGCTGTCGGTGACCCTGCTTTGAGCAGGGAGTTGGACTGGATGATCTCCAGAGGTTCCTGCTGACCTCCACCAGTCAGTGGTTCTGTGGCACAGCTGGATTCTACTGTACTGATTCTAGTTTGGTGAATACCATAAGAAAAAATATTTAATTTGAAATATAGCAAGTTGGGAACATCATTATGCCCTAAATAGAAGCACTGATAAAGGGAAGATAAAATTAATTTCAGAGCTGAACAAAAGGGTAAAATCTCATTTCCAAATGAATGGGATGCAAATCTCTTCATGATGCTGCTCCAGATATAACACAAAGTGAAGGAAGTGATTGGCTTATAACTGAAGGAGAAGTGAGCTCTGAAACTTCTTTACTCTTACCTTTGAAGGCGTAAACTGCACGTACTACACCTTAACTGGATGAAGGGTAAGTGTGCTCAGCTGCTGTTTCAACTGTGACAGGCACTGCTGCAGCATAAGCACCCTTCTCAGACGACAGCCAGAGGCCACGGCCTGGTTTGTCTGCTGCTGCCTCTCTTGCAGCTGCAGAATAAGGGAGCTATAGGCAGCAGCACCCATCAGCCGTTGTGGCAGACAAACCCTTGCGAGCTGGGAGTCAGGAGCCAGGGACTGGTGTTTGTGGAGAGCGCAGAGGAGCCAACTGTGGAAGTTCTGGATTGTGTTTGAGAGGTGCATCTTGCTGGACACAGTCAGATGCATTGTGCTGACACAACTGGAAAATTATAGAGAACTCCTTATTAAACCTTTTGTAACACATCTCTGGTTCATTCCATTAGTCAAAGAGCTTGCCAGTCCCATTTAAAGGAAGGTGAAACCATAAATGTTGGCAGAGAAAGTTCATGTATGTCCAGACCATTCTGATAAATTTGAAAAACTCCCCTCTCCCCTCAGAAACCTTAGGTTCACACTGTAGATGCTGCCAGTTTTTCGCTGAATAGTGATTGTGGGATCTGCATTATAATTCCTTGATATATAAGCTCCTAGCAGCTTCTCCCACATTACACTAAAAATAATCTGATTTCTACCCAGTGTTTTTAAACAGGTAAAAATGCTATTCCTGAAATTGTCTAGTTTGTGGATGTGCAACCCATGGTCCTCAAACCTCCCAGCTATGACTCTCCAGAGCAGTTCTGTTAAAAACTTGTGTATTTGTGTGTTGAAAGTCATCTGCTTGAGCTATGCTTGCCATTTGTAAACTAAGATGTTGAGTCAGTTTGGGGATGGGTGGAAGGAGACATCATGCACGTCTTCCCTGTGTGCCTCTCCTGGTACCCCAGGAGTGCTCTGAGTTGGTGTTGCTGCTTCTTGGTTTCAGTTGCTGCCTGCTGCCTTAAAAGGAAGGCATTTGTTCAGTGAAATGGTACGTAAGGTCCTGCCTTAGGAATGGGGCGAAGCGTTATAAGGACATATATAAATAATAAAGACACAAACTGTGTTGCTGAGAGGAAGAGTAAGGAATTGAGCACAAAGGGTTGCTTGTTGTTAATGCAGGAGTCTCATCTTAGGAGAGTCAGGACTATGGTGTAAATCCGGATCTCTTTTGTTGCTCTGAAAATGTCCTTGGTGTTAAAACTGGAAAGCTTGACAGTATTTTGGGTGCTTATGGCAGGGCTTTGAATTCCTACCTTGATTGCTGTATAGCATGACTCCTCCACAAGTCACCGAGCTCTCCAACAAATTGGTTTGAACAGCTACCGCATCTTCACTCACTCAAAAGAAGACTGTATGTAGCAAATGTCAACGAAGGGAAATGTAAACTTCCATTTCAATTTTGAAAAGTTATCAGATCATCTTCTTTAGATTTAGTTTCAGAGGAGCTTTGCTAAGATGCAGTGCAGTGTTCCTATCCTGAATTATGATCTCCCCTTCTATACATGGCCCCTGTGAGATCAGAAGTCTATTTCTTTCTTGGTCCCAAGACTCATACTCTCTATTACTGCAGGTTACAAACTTGCAAGTCAGATTTCTGTCTGGTTATCTTGTCTTCAGATTCAGATTTGTTTCAGGTAGAAGCCTTTGTTTTGCTTGTTGTTTTGCTGTGCTTAATACTTCAGCATCTCTGTTCTGATCACATTGCGATTATTAGATCCTAGCTGTTACCCAGTTTCAGTGCTTGTTATCATATTTGGCACATCTTCTTGGAAAAGACCCAAAACAAAATGAATTTGCAGTCTTTAACCAATAAGTAATTCACTTCTAGGAAAACATTTCCCTTCCTTAGTTTTTTTGCACAATTTATTTCAATTAACATCTGCAAACAAATCCTCTGCTCCAACTCTGATCAAAGTCCTTTTCTGTCTCTTCTTGGTAAGGCTTTCCTAATTGGAAGTCTAACATCCTGAAAGTCATCCAACTCTCCTTCCATGCCTTTGCTTTTCACATAAATTTAGATGTCAGTGAAGATTGTTTAATGAACTCTCTTTGGAGACTCAAAATCATTGCTGCCACTAATATCACCTTCAACTTACGCTCTTTTATTATGGAAAATGTCAGACTGTGACATTTTAAATCCCTACCTATTTTCTCACTTCAGTCTTTCTTATTATTATTATTTCATTAATGTTGTAACAGAATTTTTCAGCACTATAATTTTGAAAACCTAGTTTCTGTGATTTTTGTATTCTAAATAAAATTGACTCTGAGTTTATGGAAGGTATTTTTTTTCCTAAATGTTCCTGGTACATTTTGTGTTTTAAGATAATTTGATTTTAGAATTCAGCTTACATTGGGAATTTAGTCTAATTCTTTCAAACCAAAAAGGCTTAAAATTTCCTGGCTGCTTCTTTTTATACAGGAAGGGATCCTGAAATCATTATATTTCAAAATGTCAGCTTCTTTGATCATTTTTCAGATGTCTATAAAGAAATAGATAATGCTGTAAGTGTAGTAACTGAATCAGTGCAGGGTTAAGCTATATTATTTACTTTATACAAATGTGGCAGCCAGTTTAGCTGATACTAATTCAAAAGCATTTTTGATTTGTTTACTACTGAATATAAAAATTCTCTTAGTATTTACTCACTTAGAAACAGTATTTGGAAAGGTTTGCCAAATGTAGATTGCGGCAATGTTTTTCTAGCAGCTGCTCTGCTGTTCCTGAGCCGGTGCATGTACTATAACATTATCTGGGGGCTCAAGATGACACTGAAGCCAAATGTTGCTGTAGGCTGGATCAGTAACTTTTGCCAAGAGCCTTTTCTGGCCAGTGGCTTTTCAGGCAAGAAAACCCAGTCAAAGGAAAACTGGCTTGCACTTCACTTCTGCCTCTGCATGCAGAATAGATGTCAGCATCTGGCCTGATCTGGTTCAAGTGATGTGACTGCAAAATCAGGCAAAGACTTAAGTACGACGTTAATAATGCTCATGTAGGTGTAACTGCAGTTGGACATACAGCTTTGTTTCCTTAGCGCAGTTTAGAAATTAGGTTTCTCAGGTACTTTTGGAAGCTGCAAATACGTGGATTTGGTGTGGTGTGTTGAGATAAGGAGATAGGAATTATGCGGTGGAGTAAACAAGTAGGTAACCTGAATGGCTTAGCTTTCACAGTCTTGTCATGCTGTCTAAATGAACAAACTCAGTCCAATACTGAGATTTTCAGAGGATGTTGGCCCTACATGTCTTCCATACAGTCACTAGGGACCTGTTTGCTCCCTGGTTAGCATTGGCTACATTCTGCTCTTGCTAACGTTGAAACCCCTCGTAGAAGGACCCTGAAGCATAAGTCTTCATAAGTCCTAGAGCACAAGTGTTATGAGGAGCAGCTGGGGGAACTGGGGTTGTTTAGGCTGGAGAAAAGGAGGCTGAGGGGAGACCTTATTGCTCTCTACAACTACCTGAAAGGAGGTTGTAGAGAGGTGGGGGTCGGTCTCTTCTCCCAGGTAACAAGTGATAGGATGAGAGGAAATGGCCTCAAGTTGCGCCAGGGGAGGTTTAGACTGGATATTAGGAAATTTTACTTCACTGAAAGGGTTGTCAAGCATTGGAACAGGCTGCCCAGGGAAGTGGTTGAGTCGCCATCCCTGGAGGTATTTAAAAGACGTTTGGATGAGGTGCTTAGGGACATGGGGTAGTGGTGGTCTTGGTCGTGTTAGGTTTACGGTTGGACTCGATGATCTTAAAGGTCTTTTCCAACCTGTACGATTCTGTGATTCTGTGAAGCTTCTGCCACCATTATTTCAAATACCATCATAAAGGCTGTCTTGCTTTTGGAAGAACGCTCATACTGATTTGGTGCTTAAAATGGTGATGTGTAACCTCTCCACAGTGTAGCCCTGAAGTAATACTGCTACTAGAGTTTGGCCCCTTGCCTGTGCTGGCTGTTCTGGTGGCCTGAAGCAGGGCTGGGCTCTGCTGCCACGTAAAGGCTGCAGCGCAGTACAACAGCATCTGCGCCGGTGGCAGTTCCTAACAAAATACCCCATGGGTAAACTGGGCAGAGCCTCGTGATCAGAAACTGTTTTCTTGATCACAGTGAATCTCCCTCGGATCCGCATTTCTCAGCCAGTCATGGCCTGCAGGGTTCAGAGAAAAACTCTCCTTCAGAGACCTTCAGCAACTGTTTTAACTCCTCTCCAGAGAACAAGTATGTTATCCTCCTCAACTGGGTGTTCAACACATGGAGAAATGGAACGTTAGGTCCTTACCAACTTCATTTTTCCAAAGGGACACCCCTGTGGCCTTTAGATTATGCCATAACAAAAAGCTTCAGTTCTCCATCCCATTGCTGAAAACCAGAGCACCTCCTCGTGCCAGAACCTGGCTTTTACCATTTCCACAGCTCCTGTCTGTCAGTAAAAAAAAAAAAAAAAAAAAGGATGATGTAAGTACACAAAAAGTATGCACCAATAAAAAATAAAAACTAAAAAAATCAATATTTAGTGATAGGGAATGCGGTGTAATATGTTCAAATGCACATGCATGTGTTAGGAATGAGATAGCAGCTCTTGGCTCTGTGATTTCTGCTGTAGAATTCTCCTCTGATGAGATGAGGATATGACAGATGGGTTGGGTCAAGTTTATCAAGTCCCTTGTTTCTCATGTGGTCTCTAAGAGGCCTTGACGATGGCCAGTGTTCTGCACTGCCTGGAGCAAGTGTAATGCTTAAGAAAAATGAGACCAGTGAGCTCTAAAAACTGAGTTTTCCAGATGTCAGAAATGATGTGGGAAGTAGCAGCATAAGTGAAATTGCACTGCCTCTATCTCTAAGGGTTCACGGTGTCCCAGAGGAAAGACCAGCAGATGAGAGCACATGTGCTACATGAACTATGTGGACAGATTTTGAAAGGCACAGCAGTGGATGAGCATAGAGCTGGGAGCTGAGAAATGGAGTATTTTGAGAAATACCATATGTGGAATCAGCATCTCTCAACTGGTAGCATGGAGGAAGGGTACTGCTGGTAAGGTGGCTGTGGTACCTGGACTCTCAGAAGGGAGTACCTCCCTTCTCCCACTCACTCTTACTGATTTTTTTCCCACGTGTTAACTTCTGAAGATGAGAAAGAAAAAAATCAGTCTGGTACACCATTCTTGGAGGGCTGCCAACCCCTGCCCCAGAGATCCCTCCACTGCAGAAAACAGCTCATTTTCCAAGCGCACTCAGCACTTCTTTTAAAAGACATCTTAATACAGGAGATTTTTGGAGATACTGCCAAAACAGACGCATCCTAACTACAACTCTCCTGGCTCAAATTCCTGAGCCACCTTTCCCACACTGTGGTTCAATAGGGAAAAGACTGAGCAGCTTATAATGGGCATGAAATCATTAAACTTCCAAACAAATCATCCCAGGCTAGGTTTGAGGGGCATTAGAAATAAGGGAGCTAGCAATGAAAGAACGTTCACTGTAGACCCAAATCCTAGAGGAGTAGTTGGCACCAGACCCTAGGTAGCCGAGCTGCTCTGCTCTAGCAGCTTCGATACGTGCCTTTACCATGTATTTGTTCTCATTTACCATGAGGTAAGCGTGTGTATGAACCGTAGCAAAGGTTGCTGACATTTTGCATGTTTACAGCTTACCTCATAGTGATTTTAAAATATATGGGTAGCTTATATTTTGCATTTTTGAAAGGACATTCAAGACCTCATTCTGCAATCTTGCCAGAACTGACAAAAAAGAATTACACTGCGAGAATATAAGAGTTACAGTGAATGGTAGGGGAAAGGGTGGAATGGGGAAGATTTGAGGAATCATTTTTAATGAACCCTTATCATCTAACATTACTCCAAAGAACAAGGAGAACGAAAAATATGATGAATGTACTATGTATCAAGATGGGACTGCATATATATATTAATGTGGCTCATCAATAAACAAAGAATTTATTAACCCTTCAGGTGAGTGAGGGATACTTGGAAACATTAATCTGAACTAATTAACCTGGCTGTAGACACACTTATTCAGAAATTAATTAATCTCCTTAATTGATTTAGCTTACTTACAAACTTAATTTCAAGCTACAACTCAATCAGGACAAAAAAGAGGTTGAAGAAAAACTTCTGCAAAGATGTAATTTATATGACCACATCTTTGCTTTTGACCCAGCAGAAAAATTTGTAAGGATAATTGCAGAACTCTTGAGGAAAATTACTCAAGGATCTCCAGAGAGAAACAAATAGAAAGTCGATTTACTTCAGATCACATAATAAAGGGGCCTGAGATGAAGTCACTGTGTGAAGCTGACATCCAGATTGCATTACAAATGAGATAATAAATAAATAGAGGGATGGAAATTATTAGTGGGAGGCCTGCATGTTGTTTTTTTATTTCACATATGAGTAGAGTTAATATAGTTTTAAATCTTAGAGTTTAGAGAAAAACATTTTAAAAACAACTTTATTATAATAGCTGAAGAATCCAAAGTAAAGCAAAAAGTATGCCTTTCAGCAAAACTAGCAGTGCAGTCATAAAGAGTTCAGTCTTCTGTTCTGGTGTCCTCTGTTTCCATCACATAACCTCTGTGTTTCACAGCCTGCCCATACAGCTTTCCCAACTGCATGTTCAGCTTTTACCTTCCTTCCACCAGAATTATGGATTATCGCCACGGCCATCCAAACTGGGAGATGACAGCCATGCTTTTCTTCTTTAGAGTTTAGCTTTCTGACTACATGAGAACATACAAAGCTTCTAGCTTCTTCACGTGAGCACCAGGAGGTGGACAGAAGATGCCCAGGAGGTACTCAGCAGTGGCTGAATGATGGCACAGCCCAGCCCTTTGCAGAGTGCACGGAGCGCAGTTTCCTGCACCAGTGGAGTTTGTTGGCTGCAGCATCCTAGAAGAGCCAGGCCTTTTTTGGTGGCACGTTCATGGGAGTGCAGATGTTTTCTAAAATGCTGACTTTTCATTGTCAAAAATTGTGCAGGTCGACAAAATTTGGCCCTGAATTCATGAAAAGTCAGCAGAACTTTCCCCTGCATATCCATGTATCCCCAGTTCCCAGTAAAACCAGAGGCCCAGGATGTATAGTTTACACATGCCAAAGACTGAAACTTACACACTTAAATTGTTTTTTGAAATGAAAGCAACAGTTTATTTCTGTTAGTAACCTCCACAGCCCTTGCAAAAATGAGTGTCGTCTTAGAGCAGATGTTCTTGCATTCAGTCGAGTATTCACTGTGTTTGTTGTGAATGCCATATTTCAGAATTAATAGCACACCTGCTTGCAGCTGGAAATTAGGTGTCACACTGTTGGGGCTATATGCTTTCCTATCTTAATACCCAGAGAGATTGTGAAAATATTCTGAGACTGCTTCATTATAGCATCACCCACAGCAAAGATCCGTTATTATATGGACTCACTTACTTTCACATTCCCAGGGGTGAGATGATTTTCCAAGGACTGATCTGTGTTGGATGAACACAGCAATTTTTATGAAATCACTTGCCCTGTATCTGCCTGAAAATAAGTCAGTGCTGTCAGCCCAGGACAATCAAAAGACAAAACCTAACTGTAATCTGTTCTGATGATACCACATTTACCGTGTCTCACCCTACTTAGTACGTCCTGATTGCATTTCCAATAGATGTAGCTACCAAATTATCTTTACTCAGAGTATTTACAGGCCACGTATTAGGAAATGAATTCTCAGTATATCCTTCGTTTCCATGGTAGCTACAACAGAGGTCTGATTAAACTCATAAGAGACTTTCATGCTTTCAACTAGTAGTTTCCTGTAAGGCAGCAATTGCCAACCTTCCCTCTGTATAATTACTTAGCATACTATTGCTATACTTATCTAGAATTTTCAGCCAAAATTCACCTTTGATAGTGCTGGTTTGCTGGTGCTGTTTTCCCATAGTATCAGTTGCCTCCCTGTAATAACTCAGAAGCCGTTAAGGATTCTTCTGTTGCACTATGTGTTGATGGAGCAATAACTGCCCTTGCTCCTCTTGCCTCCTGCAAGGCAGCTCTCTGCCTGTTCCTCCAGCTGGTTTCCTTAGTGCCACCCCAGATGCTGGCTTCCCTGACACAGAGACTTATTTGTGGTTTGACTTATTTGTTAAATGTCTGACTTCAGGGCTGATCCTCTACTGCAATATAAATAAGGCATAAATATGTATTATATGTACATAAATAACCTCTTATTAAAAATCATTTGGCATTTTCAACTCATTAGTGCAGAGCATCAACCTTCCTGATCTTAATAATCTGCTATTCTGCGAGCGAGTCAGTTGTGTTTGTGGACTATCCCGTAAAAGGCAAGGATGCTAAACCTTCTCGGAGTCCTCAGGCCCATCCTGCTCCCAGTCATATCAGCATGTTACCAGAAATTGGCTACTAAAGCAAAGGAAGAAAGATTGTTTCCAAAAGCTAAATAAATTAAAAAAAAAGACAAAAACAGCTCGGGGGAGAGGAATTACATGAGGCAAAAGGAACAAACAGATGAAATGAATGAATTCAGATCACATCTAGGTATGTCTCCCAGCAGTTTTATTCTTCCAGGGTTTAGTCCCCTGAAAGGAGGGATGGAAGTACCATTACTTCAGAACTGGAAAACCAGGCTGCAGAGGATGGTAGGGACTCTGTTAGATAATTGTGCATCTGTATAGCAAAAATTAGGCAACAGCTTGTTTTTCCATACTTGTGTTTCTTAAACAGCTGGTGATCGGGTATCACGGCTTTCTCTAATTAGTGGGAAACTGACGACTTGAGCAAAACCAACAGAAGTAATATATTTGTTTTGAAACATAGGTAGAAATAGACTTTTGCTATTTTGATTGTAGCAATACACAACTCCTATCTACCCCAAGTCTAATTTCTTATCTTAAAAAGAAACAGGCCTGCATGGTAAATTAGATGCAAGAGAACTACTTGACACACATCTGCAATACCCGATTTAAGTAGAAAAGAAGACGCTGTTTTTCTTTTGTGTGCTGAGGCATTTTATGCAAGGGGTGTGAGGAACAGTTTCATAATGTGGAAATTTTTAATGTAGCTGATGCTTACCATGGGAGGAGCGCCCTGTTTCGTGATCCGTGCAGAGCTAACACCCAGATCCCTGATCCGTGAGGAGGTATCACTTTGCTTACAGTATGTTGAATGTTTGACATGCCTATGGAGCAAATGCAGCTAATACTGAATAAAGGAAGCCACTGAGGCATGTTAAACTCATATAGGAAAAAGATTTTAACAACCCCTCCACATCGAGGAAGAATGTAACTGTAATTTGTTGAATAGGTTTTTGTTTTTTAAAAAAGAGCTGAACAAAAAGGAGCAAACTTATTCTCCTGCTAAAAGCTGCAAAAGTCTGTGGGAGGACTAGGAGTATGCAGCGTCTTTCAAATGTCTCAGTTAGTGCTCAGAGCTTTCAAGGACACTGTATGTGGCCCAAGTAGGGAATGGGGCATCCCTTCATGGGGTTCATGAGGTGTAAGGGGAAGGGCCAGTCAGGATTATGCTCCATGCCAAACAAGGATGCACACTCAGAGAAGTGCTCTTCTATTCACTGTAGAGAAACACAAGATACCGCAGCATGGCTCCATATGTGCACCAGGAAATGGCTGACCTTGTTCATCACACAACAATTGCTTTCTTGCTTCAGGAAAGAAAGGCTGATTTGCTTGTGGAGCTCATCTGAGCCTAGAAGGATCATACATACTGTCTTCCCCAAGGTAAATTGCTAGGAGAGGGCAGCTTGTTACAGAGGAAAGTCACCACTTGTTCTAAGTACGCGTGTGTTTGTGCAAGAAGGGGAGAAAGTATGTTCTACAGAAAATACTTCAGTAAAAGTTCAGAAGAGACTTTTCTTATCCCAGAGCCAATAAAAACCAGACTAAAACTGGCCAGTCTCTCTTTGTATGTGCCAACCTAGCTTCTGACTAAATAAAAAATTGCCTCCCCAAACAAAAAAGGTATTACGTGCCACATCATCAAAAAGGTAGGGAATAAACGGTTCAAGAACACTGAAAAAGGGGTCAACAGTATGAGCAATCTGTAATTAGCAGTGTTTGCTTCTATTTTTCTGGGCATTATTATTTAACCCTTGAGCACATGTATCCAGTCACACTGCCCACCTATCAGCAGTTAATAGTTATCTTCTTCACCTCTTCTGTCACCCAGTTCTCCCTCTTGAGAATAGGTTGCTCCCTCCCACATTGCCATGCATTTAAAAGGAGCAGTCTCGGAGCACAGGCTCATCCCTCTGGCTGGGCTGTGTGCTGACCACCGACTCTCCGGTCTCCCGCTGGTTTGTTGTGCTGGAGGGATCCCATCGGAGCAGCATGCCAGCTCAGGTAGGATGTCACTTTGTTCCACAGAAGCAGAGAGGTGGGCTTGTTCCCTTTTCCCTGGACAATCAGATGCATTGATGGGTGGAACATGCAGCCGTTAGATCACACTGAGGGATAAAGCTGGGAAAGACCATGGAGAACACGGTCTCCATATCAAGCTGGTGCTGTGTAGTAATGTATGTTAGTGGGTTGGTTTTTTTCCTAGGCCTTTTCAGTTAGACAAGGAGCACAGCATTGTGCCAAGTTACAAGATAAACCAGATGAAAAGAATGACTGCGCTAAACAGAGCACCTCCTGGGAAAGCTGGCCAATTCGTCCTGCTGATGGAATGAGGAATTTACCTCTATTTGCAATAGATCAGAGTTTCTGATTATGGAGCGCAGTGGCCAAAGCCATAGGTCATCGCTCTGGGAGTCTGAGCTTATGGACCCTCATTCTCTATGCCAGTTTTAATTTCTCTGCCTTTTGTTTTGAGGCCTCATCTCTTGTTTAATAGATCATTAGCTCTTTGAAGGGAAACTTTCTCTCTACCACGTGCTTGTTTTTACAGTTCCACTTCCTTTGTATTTCACTTACTGACTTTGCTGCCAGAAGGATGCCTTCTTTATCCTGTGATAGAAAGTAAAGGGAGAGAATAAACAAATAAAAATGCTTGAATGCAACAGAGAAAAGACTGGGGACAGCTATTTTGTCTGAAGTTTGCTAAGTATTATCAGGCAGCCTATAAGAAATACGTGTCAGGTTGAATACTGAACACCAGGTTGATTGCAACAGCACAAGTTAAGCAATTAGCTTTCCCAAGCATGTCGCTTTACTCTTTCCCATTTATTGATTCCTTGAGTACAAACTCACAAATTGGATTCAAGATATGATTTGCCAACCTAAAACAGTGGAGAACAACAGCAGATAAGGAACTGCGCGTTGGTTCCTACTACTGTAGATAGAGGTGGTGATATTTTACTCTATGCTCTAGATTTTCTGTTGAGACTTTCTTGTGGAAAAGCCAGGTGGGAAGACTATAAAGATTTTGTTACCTATAGGAGTGCTTTGAAGGGTCAGGACCTGGTGTCATTTTATCAGCTGTAACAGTGTAGTTAGAATGTCACAGACTTCCACATGAAAGATCATTTTGCCTAAAAGCATTTTCTTTCCACTTAGACCCGGGACTTTTCCAGAAGGCTTGAATGCAACTGCATCAAGGTATATCTGTGTTTGAAACTCTGTCAGAAGTTTAGGTGAGAAATTGTAGTGTGCCACACCATGAGGAAAGAGAGGAGAGGTGGGTTTTTTGTTGATTTTTTTTTTTTCATGAAAGCTCCTAACTGTGTGGTGTTTCTGGACAAAATCTTCGTACTTGAACAACTTTTTTCAGGAAAACTTAACAAGAAATCTGTGTTTTAAAGCAATGCTCAATCACAATATGATGAATTCAGTTAGCCTGAGTGTGCCAGGGCAGATTGAGAAGACAGTTCAGACACTTTTGTCAGACCTGCAAGACAAGGGGCATCACCCTGCCAGAGACGGTTTGAAATTCTAATGTGATGTTCTCTGCTGATGCTCTGTGTGATATGTGGAGAATACAAACTGCTTTGTGCTGATGGGATTCGGGGAGATAAGCAGTTTCCTGTCCCAAGGGAACTTGGATATGTCTTCTTACCCTCATTATACTTTGTCTCAGTGCGTATCACAAATGTGGTTTCCAATTACTATTGTATAAATTCCTGTTACAAGTCTCCTTGTATTTTTTCAATAGCTGCTAGGGACAGATCGTGGGCAAGCAAGTGGGAGAGAATGGGTCGCATACAATATGATGGACACCATAGACCATCTTTCACCAAGACAAAGGCAAAGAGCTACCACACTCTTGCTCAAATTGATGAGAAGCAAATCACCAAGGTCACCCTTTGGTGAGGAATGTACATTTCAGTTTAGGTTTAAATCTGTGCTTCATGAAACTACGAAAAGAGATTATTAGTTGCATTTTGGTTAACATTCCTTGTGCTATGTCAGCAAAGTTGGCTTGTAGATCAGAAAAGCAAAGCTAAAACCGAGAGAAAAGCAAAGCATGTTTATGGAAAAGTGCATACCTGAAGCTGATATTTGGTGGGAACAAACCTACTTACTGTTGCTGTCTTGCTGTGGTTACAGGATAGATGTTGTAACCCGTAAGTTGTTCTCAAGTGTAATTCTTAAGTATCAGTCTGGCTTCCCCTCACCTCTCTGATTTCTCAATACTTTGGGACTTAGTCTCTAGGTATGAATGGCCTGAGTGCTGTTCATTAGCTTAACAAGTCCAACTCTATACAAGACTGTCAAAATAGGTTGAAGAGCATCTTCAGAACCCATCAATAGGGTTTCATTCAAAAAGAAGACCATATAAACTGTATAGGCTGCTATTCATTCTTTACCTAATCCTTAGCCTTTCTTTATATGCTTAGAGACACTTTGTTTAGCCAAGAGTTTTACTCCTGGGAGAGAACATTGTGAAAATATTTTTCGTCCAAGCTTGACTGTTTCTGCTGCCTTTTTTCCTGTCCCCTAAAAGCCTGTAAGCTCTTGCTGATAGTCCCTGGACCATCTCTGGACTATCTGTCCTCAGCCTTTTCTAGACATGTGTCCAGGTTTTTTTGGTAGCCTCCATACTCTGAGTAATGCCTTCAGAGCAGTTGACCTTGCAGGCTGGGCTGGGAGCAGGTGTGCGTGTTCCTTTTCCCCAATCAGCTTCCCTCTTGTTTATTCAGAGTTTCTTATCTTTTCCATTGTTTTTGCTTTCCTGTGGGGTTTGGGGTTTGTTTTTTTTTTAGTAATCTATAGTTTGGTTTATTCCATAGTAACCCATTACAAATAAACATATCAGGCCTGTGCTTTATTAAGAAAACAATCCAATTCCTAGACTCCCATGGACTCATTTGAAAATCAAAACCCTGCAGAGTGTTCTTTAATTAAGCTGATGAGTTTACCTTCTTACATCAAAAAAAATCAAAAAAAAAATAATCAAAGAATTTGCAAGTTATGATTCAGTGTCCAGCTGTCACTAAGCATTTTAATAATGATTTTCTGTCAGGTGTCCTCCTTTAAAACACTTTTGAAGAATTTGAGTTACACCTCATCTCCCTCCTAATACTTACAGTAAAAAACAATCCTAAATACAATAATATACAAATAATTCTTCCTGCCTTGATCAGCAAAATTTATTCCCTTCCAAAAATTGCTGTAGAGTTTTGGGTTTTTTTAAAAGGGAAAGCTCATTTTTTTGCTGCTTGATATCTAATTGCTATCCTTTGAAGGAAAACCAAGAATTTTCCCTGTTTGTTGGATAAGAAGCACAAACTATTAGTGAGCATGTTCAGTCCTGTATACGTTATTGGCTTTGGTGTGGAGTGAGCAGGTAGGAATTTATCTTGGGGACATGCTGTTAGGTAAAGACTTACATTGTTTATTTTCCTAGCCTGATACTTTTCACATAAACTTTTCATCAGGTTTTAATTATAAGAAATACCTTAAACCTTCTACTTTAAAATAATGACTTGACAGGAGAGAAATTGTTTTCTGGTTTGATGTTAGCATTGCAATCTTCCTCCATTTTCGTCCGTCAGCCGCACAGCTCTTTTACCTTTTGAGTATGCTTTTCCACCTTTGCTGTTTGCTTTTCTTGCTTTGCTTTCGCTGACATGCTCATCCTCTTCATGATTTAAAACAAAAGCAAAAACCAAGTCACAGAAGCAGCTGATAACATTCTTTTTCTTAGACTTACTCTTCCCTGCAGTCTTTCCATTGAGAGGTGCTTAAACCCTGGCAGAAGATAGGGAATGCTGTTATTAAAAATGAGACGTAGCAGCTTATCGGCAAAAAGTGTATCATCTAATGCTTCTAGTCATCCTTCCCAGTCGTTATTTAAAACAAGTTACTTACACTGATGTGATCCAAGCAACAGCTCTTTAAATAAAGATATATATACTCTTCTCTTTCCTGTTGCTTTTCTTGGGGAGCATTGCCTGTTCAGAGCTGCTACCGTATCGACAGAGGAGTAGGAAGCAGGCTGTGCGCTGCCAAATCAGCCTACTAGGGTGGTCTTCAGACAGATTCAGCAGCAGCAGAAGTGGGATCACTCTGGACTAAACCTGCTTCACTATGCTCCTACTTCACAAATGGGAACAGCTAAATAGTGCACACAACTTGCTGCGTTTTCTACAGCTGACTAACGGCAACTGGTAAAAAGGCAACATCTAATGTGCTTCCAGTTGTGTGCCAGATGGTCAGTATGTGGCAACTTCGTTAACCATAAGTGACTTTTGTTGGCTGCCATGTGTTTTGCATACAGTCTCCTCATGTACATCTTGTCTCAAAACCATAGAAATACGCAGACAACCTGTGCAAGGTAGTAAACTGAAGGCAGACTCATTTCAATGTGTAGTTATGGCAGTAATTAAAAGATTTGCACAAAACAAAGTAATTAATCAAAACATGTCACTAGCGTCTTTTAGACATGATAAATGGCCTTTTTCAGACTTGGGGAATCAGGCAGCTATATATACACATGAAAGGTAGAGGAGCTCTTCACTGGGGATGTCCAGTGGGATCTTCACTGGGGATGTCCAGATCACTGGAGAAGGGATCTGTTGGATGCTTTGGAGCGGGCTAGTGTGAGCTGTGTGTAGCACATGCCTGCAAAGCACAAGGCCTGTGCTCATAAAAAGCACAAGGCCTTGTGCTTTTTCTTCTCATTCCACCTCAGGCCAACCCTACATAATACTTCCTTTTCTGTGAATAAAGCCAAGTGAAGGAGGCAGGAGGAGGATTTGGGAATGGGAGACCTACTGCCATTTCTGTTGTGATGTTTCACATACCTCTTACCTTTCTAGCAAATATTCCTGTTCACTTAGTCTGTGTGACTTTTGTGTAAATTGGAAATGTCATTCATTTAAAAAATGAGCAATGTTAATACACCACGCTTTCACTGAAAACAGTAGTGGTTGCTGAAGTAACACCTCTTGGTGAAACAGAGGTTTGCTCTGGGCAAGCGGAGTTCCTGCTCTTCAAATACTGCAACGCTGTTCTGGGAATATCATACAGCTCAAAGAGCTTGTTTGTTGGTACGGCACTTTTCACTATAGCTGCCTTTTCTACGTTGAGGAGAACTCACGCAGTCCCTCTGAGATCCCGTGCGTTCCTGGCCTTTCATCATTCGATATGCGTTGTCAGCCTAGCTGGCATACAAACGAACCTGCACGCTGGTGCACTGAATGCACAAACAGCTCACTTCTGTCTGACCGCTAGCTTGAAATCTCTCTTTCCTTCCAGATGTCCACACAGAAGCAGTTCAGGCAGCCCTCGCTAAACATAAAGAAAGGAAAATGGCGGTCCCCATGCCCTCAAAACGACGTTCATTGGTGGTCCAGACATCAATGGATGCCTACACACCTCCAGGTGAGCATCTCTGTGTATTTTATGAGAATTTTAAGAATGGTTCTTTGTGCTGCTATGAACTAATAATCTGCTTGCATAATAGTAATGGAAATGTCGTTTGAAGCACACTGAGCATAACATTGAGGTATGTTTGAAGAGGAGAAGGTGAACTGAATGGTTGGAAAGTTCACATGATTGTTTTGCCCTTGGTGGTACCTCATCTTGCATTGGTCCTTTTGGTCTCATGAGGACCTAACTATGGCCAGCTTATCATATTTTCTGTAACTCAAAGTTCCTTTCAAGTTTCTAGTTAATTCCCTAACACTGTAATGGGACATTTTCTTTACAATTAGTCATGCCATTCCTTTTCAAATTTATCTGCTCTTTTACCTACTAAACTGTGAAAATACTCCACATCTCATGTATTCTCAACCTCGCTGAATCCAGCTGGGACTCCAGTTTGCACTGAGGGGTGGGCTTTCTACAGCTGGAAAAGTTTTTCACAGACTTTGTGGAGTGAGCTTGGGGAAGTAGTTTGGGTATTCTGTACTGTCAATACATGGTTGGCGGTCTTCAGAAGATTCTCAAGCCACATTATAAAGGAAGACTCTTTTATTGTCCTTCTTTTTGTACAGTAATACACAAGCCATGGCCTTAGAGCAGGAAAGCTCTCTCGGTACACAGTTAGCAATTGACTTTGTTTCATGGCTTTCAGTATTACAGACTTTTCTTCTTCTGTTTGCCTACCTTCACGAGTTTTTCTTAATGGCAGTTATCTTGAGATTTGTAATATGAGCGTGCCTTATTTCTCTTAAGAAAACCCAAAAGCACTGCAAGTTAACAGGCTGTTTTTAATTACTAGATACTTCTTCTGGTTCAGAAGATGAAGGCTCCGTACAGGGCGACTCCCAGGGAACTCCCACCTCAAGTCAGGGGAGTATAAACATGGAACATTGGATCAGTCAAGCAATCCACGGCTCTACCACGTCAACCACTTCCTCCTCCTCAACACAAAGTGGAGGCAGTGGTGCTGCACACAGACTAGCTGATGTTATGGCTCAAACGCATATAGGTTAGTATACGGACATTTTGAGTATGTCGAGTTTAACATTAATTTTGTCTCTCGTGTTCAGCTAATGCTGCTATAGGAAGTCTTATAAAAGTCTTTCCTGTGCTTTTTCTTCTTTCCTTTTTTCTATTTACATATAATATATCAAGAGATAGTCCTATGTTCTTATTTCGTGAGAAAATAAAAAAAAAAGCAGCAATTTAGATTTGGGGGTAAACTTACGTTGTGGCAAACAGGGTCTAGCTGTTGGCTCCCAAATATCTTAAAATGTGCAGTTGCATGACTTCCATTAGTTAGCACTAAAAAAGATCTCTGTAGGATCCATCAGTAAGGAAAATCAGTGCATGCAGCATTAGGGATTGCTTGCGCATGAGTTTCCCCTACTGCTGCACCACTTCAATTACATAGTTTAAGTGATTTTTGGTAATCCTGTTAACAGTAGGTCCTCTTAAACCATTTTTTTTCTGCTCTTAATTGAATCTAGAATACTTGGGCTGGGATATCTAGCTATTATAGTCCTTGGAAAAGTCTGTTATATACCTTTGGAGAAGAGATCTGTTATTATTATTAGTAGCTTGTTTATATCCTTTGGAAAGATCCTAGGAGGTCAAAGCTTTCTTTCCATTAGGGCTAAGCTTCACAGACATTAATTATTTCTGAATATTGTACCATTGACATTAGTCTGCATTAAAATGAGGCAGCTATTCGATTAGGCACATGGAAAGCAAGGCTTGTTTTCCCTTCATTCTCTGGTAACTCCTGTTTATCATACGAGGCATCTGCTTTGGCTGCATTCTTGCTGGGGCTGTGTATTTTGGGTTGTCTCACTGAAAATCTGTTGGAATCTATATTGGAACAGATAAAGCAACCTTGCTACTGTTCGGCTACACATATGAAATGCAGTTTTGTGCGACTGCTCCTCAACTGATCGTTCCTTTTCAAGTATATGTAATGAGATACATGAAAGCATCTTAAATGTTCCTGATTTTATGTGCTGGAACAGTAGTCCATATCTCTTTTTTTTTTGCTCTGAGTATAGCTTGATGTAACACCTGTATTTTCAGATAAGTAATCCTCTCACCATGATCTGGAATTGCTTAATTGCAATCAGGGGAAGAATTTCTATTGTATTCTTAAATTCATGCTAAATGAATAGCTTAGAACCTTGTTTTAGAAACACATACACTTCTGAACACATTAATCATTGCATTTGGTTATTTTCTGTGACTTCATCTTGAAATGCTAGAGGAAATTATAGCATAGAGAATTAAATTTATCCAAACTCTAAAAGGTTGCATTACTCACACACCAAGTCTTAATGTGTCTTTAAATATAGCTTCTTTATAATGTGACATTTCAGTAATTTTAAATCTGGCACAGTAAGTCTTCTTTTATAATCACTGAGTTTGCGGTAAATAATACAGCATTTATAGAGCTAAATTAAGATGGCAGTATTCTGCAGAAGAAGAATAATACTACTTCTTTTACTTGTTTTATTTTGCCTTGTTGTTGTTGACTGGAAAGGTCTCTCCTTTGAAGGAAGAAGTTAAGCTTATCTCAGTGTATACATATTTTTATTCATTCTGACAATAAGATACCTTAAATTGCATCTCTAGTTGGACAGTAGCTGTGATGTAGTGATGCAAAGGTCATTTGGATACAAAATATGAGTGATATCTGCTAACAGATTGAGACTGTGATCTTAAGGTTACCATCAGTTGTTGTT